>NC_135486.1:140393719-140749219 GCF_052094955.1 Ictidomys tridecemlineatus
ACCTAAGGTGAAGAGTTTCTTTTGCCCACTTTGTGACAGGAATTTGTTTTGTTCCTTTGCTCTCAATGAAGGCTCTAGGGGCGGAGTGATCTGGGTGGTCCCAGGCAGATCTCAGTAATGCCAGCGCGAGAGACCCGGCCGTCCTGGGTCTTTCTGCATGAGCCCCCTGGTATCCTCCTATCCCCAGGCTCCCTCACCTGGCAGTAGGGGAATGGGGTGCAGGGCAGGGCAGGGTCACTTACAGAGGACAAGGTGCTCTTAGCTCAGTTTTGGAACCCGATCAGTTGAGGGTGTGGCATATTTGAACCCAGGACTGACTAGAGCCTGGGTTTTTCTCTCCCTCTCCCCCTCCCTCCCTCCCTCCTCCTCCTCTCTCCTCTCCCCCTCCCTCCCTTCCTCCCTCCTCTCCTCCTCTCTCCTCCTCCCCCTTCCTCCCTCCTCCTCTCTCCCTCCCCCTTCCTCCCTCCTCCTCTCTCCCTCTCCCCCTCCCTCTCCTCCTCCTCTCTTCCCCTTCCTCCCCCTTCCTCCCTTCCTCTCTCCCTCCCCCTTCCTCTCCTCCTCCTCCTCCCTCTCCCCCTCCCCTCCCTCCCCTCCCCTCCCTCCCTCCTCCCTCCTCCTCTCTCCCTCTCCTCCTCCCTCCCTCCTCCTCCCTCTTCCTCCTCTCTACCTCTCCTCCTCCTCCCTCCTCCTCTCTCCCTCCCCCTTCCTCTCTCCTCCTCTCTCCCTCTCCCCCTCCCTCCCTCCTCCTCTCTCCCTCTCCCCTCCCTCCCTCCCTCCTCCTCCTCCTCTCTCCCTCCCCCTTCCTCCCTCCTCCTCTCTCCCTCCCCCTTCCTCCCTCCTCCTCTCCCTCCCCCTTCCTCCCTCCTCCTCTCTCCCTCTCCCCCTCCCTCTCCCCCTCCCCCTCCCTCCCCTTCCTCCCTCCTCCTCTCTCCCTCTCCTCCTCCCTCCCTCCTCCTCCCTCTTCCTCCTCTCTACCTCTCCTCCTCCCTCCCTCCTCCTCTCTCCCTCCCCCTTCCTCTCTCCTCCTCTCTCCCTCTCCCCCTCCCTCCCTCCTCCTCTCTCCCTCTCCCCTCCCTCCCTCCCCCTTCCTTCCTCCTCCTCTCTCCCTCTCCCCTCCCTCCCTCCCTCTTCCTCCTCTCTCCCTCTCCCCCTCCCCCTCCCTCCCCTTCCTCCCTCCTCCTCTCTCCCTCTCCCTCTCCCCTCCCTCCCCTTCCTCCCTCCTCCTCTCTCCCTCTCCTCCTCCCTCCCTCCTCCTCTCTCCCTCCCCCTTCCTCTCTCCTCCTCTCTCCCTCTCTCCCTCCCTCCCTCTTCCTCCTCTCTCCCTCTCCCCCTCCCTCCCTCTTCCTTCTCTCTCCCTCTCCTCCTCCCTCCCTCCTTCTCCCTCCCTCCTCCTCCCTCCCTCCTCCTCTCTCCCTCCCCCTTCCTCTCTCTTCCTCCTCTCTCCCTCTCCCCTTCCCTCCCCTGCATTTCCCTCTCTTCTCCTACCACTCCTTTATACTCCTCCTCTCCTCCTCTCCTCCTTCTCCCCCTTCACCCTCTCTGACTTTCCTGCACTTGCATTTGAATGAGGGGTCTCTGGTGACATCATTTTATCTCAGAAAAAAGCCTGCAACTTATTTAGGTCTGCAGTTGCCTGACCCACCCCCATTCTTTCCTCTCCCTCCCCCCAGTCCCAGTGGGTCTGCTCCTCTTACTGGGGGAGGCTGGTGCACTGGCTGGCCAAACCAGTGGCGATGGACCGTTAGAGGCCAAGTTGGCAGGTCCTGGTTACAGCGAGCATTATGAAAATCCAAGTCAAATCGCCCAGGAGAGATCCGATGTCTCATTTTCCTCTTGGCTGTTAAAACTCATCACCAGCAGTCAGCGTGGGGACAGTGGCTGATGGACATCTGGCTGAAGGATTACGGCTTTTGTTTGTTTTTGGACCCTGGAAGTGAATTACACACAGGAAAACCAAAACCTGAGTGCCGAGCCGATTGCCAACCAAAGGTGGGGGGCGCCAATCCATTGAGCTCCCATTCCATCATCTCTTTCTTACAGAGTGGAAGGTAGGTGGGTGCTTATAAAGGCCTGGGACAAGGGTCTTTCTTTCCCCTGAAGAAAGAGATCCATATGCAATTGATTTTTTCCCCCATAGAACACAGTAGTGGGTGGAAAAAAGCAATATATCAAGCGAGTTTTTATGATTCCTATAAGCAAAAACATACTTCAGTTGTGATGGATTGTGTTAACCAGTAAATTAGATTGCATGGCGGCTCCGTGCTAACGTTCATGTTTACGGTGCTTAAATATATTGTCCGCCTCTAAATGCAGCTCATTCATTGGCTTCATGTTATGAAGGAAATACCAGAATAATGAGCTGAGTTTTTTTTTTTTTTGCCTCTGTCTTCATGGTTTAATATCATGCAACTGTTTATTAATAAGCTGCAAACCCCAAAGGATTTTTCTAATCCTATTCTAATATCAGACTAAATTTAATAAGATTCCTCCTTCTCCCAACTGCATGAGCCTCATTCATTCATTTATTCAGCTAATATTTATCGAGGGCCCCTGTGGTGACAGGACTGGGTTAGGCTTTGGGGATTCAGTGTTGAAACAAGACAGGCCTGGTCTGCCTGCAAATGGGGTCAGACCAACAGGGAAAGGCAGAGAGTGAAGGCGTCGAGCCAGGAGTGTGCCCCGGTGGTTAGGGGCATCTGCTGTCTAGTCAATGACGCCGTGATTCGCACAGACAGCCGGGTGCAGAATATCTGGAGACGCTGTCCATAGTTTAGCATGTGGCTCGTCTCCTGGGACCACAGGGACACATTTTGCCAAGCTCCCCTGGCATCCTCAAAATAGCAGGACCATTTGCTGTGCTCCTTGGAGGGGAGCCGGGCTATGCTTGGGTTGCCAGAGGTCGGCAGCTGCTGGACTGAATTCCAGATGCAGGACGACGTTTCTCTCTGATGGCGAGGTCGGAGATGAGGGGGAATCTTCAGAGGGAAGGAGAGCCGGAAGGCTCCCCTTCAGACAGAGGCCTGACCCAGCTTTCACACTTGAAAGGACTCCAGCTTTCAAAGGGGCAGAGCCAAAGGAACCGAAGGCGGACGTGCGGGGAGCCTGTGCAGAGGGACTGCGTGTGAAGTGCAGGCTGGAGGGCCTGATGCAGCCCGGTGGATGGGAGAGATGCTGGGGGCCTGCTTTCTAATCACAGAGATTCTCATGAAAATTGTCTTCTGGCAGAAACAAGAGTACTTACTAGTTTTCATTAGTCCCTGCCCCTTCCCCTCACCTTTTCCTTCTCCCTCCCTTCCACCCGCCTCTTTCTTCTCTTTCCTTCTCAAACCTGGATGTGTCAAAGAGTCAGCTTCTGCCAACTTCTCGTACTGGCTTAGAACCATCTCTGCAACTGCGCTGTAGCTTGCGCTGATTTAGTTGTTTAAAAACCTGTCTTTCTGAGATGTTATAATGTTCTTGATGACCACAAGGAAGGGTGGTCCTGAAAGTTTTGAGATCATGCTTGTATGTTTATCTAGTCATCCTTTCCTTACCAGTTCATCCACCCATCCCTCCACCCTTCCATCCATCATCTGCCCATTTATCTATCCATCCATCCATTCATCCACACATCCATCCACCCTTCTATCCATCCATCCATCCATTCACCCACACATCCATCCACCCTTCTATCCATCCATCCATCCATTCATCCATCCATCCATCCATCCACACTTCCATTCATCCAGACATCCATTCATCTGCCCATCCATCCATCCATCTATCTACCCTTCTATCCATCCAGACATCCATTTATCTGCCCATTCATCTATTCATCCATCCATCCATCCATCCATCTGCCCATCCATCCATCTACCCTTCTATCCATCCAGACATCCATTCATCTATTCATCCATCCATCCATCCATCTGCCCATCCATCCATCTACCCTTCCATCCATCCAGACATCCATTTATCTGCCCATTCATCCATTCATCCATCCATCCATCCACCCATCCATCCATCTACCCTTCTATCCATCCAGATATCCATTCATCTGCCCATTCATCTATTCATCCATCCATCCATCCGTCTGCCCATCCATCCATCCATCCATCCATCCATTGGCCCACCTATCCATTCATCCATTTCACCCATCTGTCCATCCAGCCAGCCAGCCACCCACCAGCACCCACTTACTTACCTTCTACTCCTTGGCATTCTTACCAATGAAACTAGGACATTTCTTTCAGACTCTGTAGCTGGAGAACCAAGAAAGATCTTGACTGTAGATGCAAAAACAAATAGCACGTGCTGCTGGTCATTATTCTGCTTCTTCTTTTCATCTTCTTTCCAAAGAGGTCACTATTTGCATTATGGGGCCGGGGTTAGCAAAAGGGGAGGTAGAAGAGGTGAACAACCATTTAGACTTTAGAGTAAAGGTTCCCGTTTCCTTTGAGCTCAGGACATGTGTTGGAAGTCAAGGTGGCTACGAGGAGGAGCTAAACACAGGGTGAGCAATGCCGAATGCTTCACCAGCAGTGGTGGTTGTAAAACTGAGCTCGGTTTTGATGCAGTCATGGGACCCTGGAGTCTCTTCTCCAGGAGTGTAGGATGGGTAGTTTGTACAGCAAAGACCTGATCAAACCCTTGTTTATGTTATTTGATACACTTTAGTATTCTGTTTACTCTGCCCTCTTTTTACATTGTATTTTTAAGTGAAAATGGGTGTTTTAAAAGAGAAATAGTCAAAGTTCACTTTTGCTGGTCGGGAAGGGTTGTGGGCTTAAATGGGTTTTCTGTGTAAACAGATACGCTTTTGATGCACAAGGTTATTTAAACTGAGCATTCTTGGGCTTCGTGTATTACGTTTCTTCTTTCTTCCTTCTACGATGTTTTACTTTCAGAAGCTGAAACCGGGGCCTCAGCCATCTGTTTATCTATTTCAGCCAAATTCGCGATTCAGATAATGTACATTTCACAACTTAAGCCCACTTAGAGATCACTTTCCACCACTTAAAGAGCATTTAGCCATGATTCCAGGAATAGAAAATGTATCCTGAGACCCATAATGAGGTTCTGAGAGAATAAAGGGCCATTTGTTATGTAGCAAGTATAAAATCATAACAACTTCCACCATGTTTACAGATGAAGGACGTTCTGGCTGGGGAAGGGGAGGAGTTTCCACATCTCTGACATGACCGATGGGACGTTCTCTGTTCCCACTCTGTTTGTTGTCTTGGAAACAGATATAGGGCACGATAATTCTTTTTTAAAATAGATAATTGGCACCATTTGAACCTCAAATTAGGATTAGAATTTTTTAACATATACCAAGAAGACAAAAATATCATGTTACTGATCAGGAGGGACCAGCTTCTTGCTATCTATTCTGAATTGCGGCTGTTTCTTTTCATTCACCATTTGGCTCGGAGGAGCGTCAGCGTTGCTCTGCGGAATGGGGGTAATAATTGGCAAGATCCCACGGTACTGAGGGGCACTAACGAGGTCAGTGATGTAAGACACCATGGACAGTTGGGCAGTGCCTAGCATGTGGCCAAAGCTCTGAAGTGTGAGCTATTATTTCTGGTTATTTCTACTTGTATCCGGGCAAAGTTCCCTGCATTAACCCTTTGCAAAGTGTCCCTTCGTATGGAAACCTCCCGGTCAGCAGTGGAGACCCTCTGGTGCTTGCTCCATGCTACAAACAAGGGTCCAACACGAAGTTGCGTTGCCAGGCCAAAGAGTCGGCATCCACGGCTGCAGTCCTTTGGCTGCAAGTAAGTTAAACTCTCTCTCGTTATCTGAAGGCACAAAAATGCCCTAGAAAGATTCTGAACTCTCTCCCCGAACTCAAGGGCACTGCGTTCAGCTGTAGAACCAGGAGGAAGAAAGTTCAGTCCGTTACTCATGAGGAGCCGACCCCAGAAGGAGAAAAATCCACAGAGCCGTGCAGGCGCTGTACCCTCCCGGGCCCTGAGACCTGCGTCTGCGGCTCCCCGGCTGTTCCTCTGTCCACTGTGGCACCCGCAGCCTGCCCACCAGGCTGATGATAATCCTGTCCTCATTCAGTTACTGAACATAGACCCTGTTGGCGCCACTCTCCCGGAGGGCACTCTGGTCCAAGCCACTGAGCCAGAGGAGCTGTGTCATGGTGCCCAAGCCACTTGGTGGCAGACAAAGGGCTGGTCCTGTGGAAAGGGCTTTCCAAAGGGCAGGGACCCACTTGGCAATGGGCTAGTTTGTGGGGAAGTGGGCAGGCCAAGGTACCAGGCTGGTCTCCCCCGGTGCTCAGACTGCACCACTTTGTTCTTCTGACAGTAGCAGACAGGACCAGAGCCAAGGGGGGTAAGTGACAAGGAGCCAGATTCCGAGTCTTACAGAAGACCTTTCTGAAGACATGATTTTACTCTCTACTACGTTTTGTAATTAATGCATAGATTTATCTGTATTATAAATTAGAGGTGATATAAGTGATTTTGAGGGCTGGCAAATCTGAAATCGTTGTCTCAGAACTCAGGCAGATTGTGTTAAAATATTTTTTTTTGGGGGGGGGGCAGAACCGGGGATTAAACCCAGAGGTGCTTAACTGCTGAGCCACATCCCCAGCCCTTTTATATTTTGTTTGCTAAGTTGCTTAGGGTCTCACTAAATTGCTGAGGCTGGCTCTGAATTCACACTCCTCTTGCCTCAGCCTCGGGAGCCACTGGGATTATAGGGGTGCACCACCACGCCCCCAGCAGATTGTGTGGCAACCGTAGAGCAGAATTCCTTTGGCCCCAGGAAGTCCATCTTTGCTCTTCAGGGCTTTGACGGATTGGACAAGGCCCACCCACATTTCTGAAGGTCATTTCCTTGACTGGCAGTCACCTGAACATCGGTGTTATTCTTGTCTATAACACATCTATATTTGTATTTGATTAAAGAACTGGGTGCCGCAATCCAGGCAAGCTAACAGCCATCACGAAGCCGCACAGCCTTTCATATCATCTTGATGAAACTGGAGAGAAAACTCTCAACACAGAGGCTCATGGTCACCCTAAGAGGTGCCACCTTGCTAAGACTGAGCTTCAGCTGAGCCTCCCTGGGCGTGGGGGGACCAGGACGTGGGGGGACCAGGACGTGGGTGTGGGTTCGCTAGCACCTGACCCAGGCTTTCCAGTCTGGAGCGTGCAGGAAGAAGGTGGCAGACATGCAGCTTGTGCGAGGCCTCGCCTCTCCTGGGTGCTCCCCTCCCCAGGCATCTCTGTTGTCCTCCGTGTCCTCCTGCTGACCATATCCTGTGAGCTCGCCCAGAGTTCCCTGGAGCGCTCCAGGAAGTCCTGGGAGCTCTCTTCCACCCCAGGGCTGCGCTCCCTGTTGACGTCCAAGTGGCTGCTTCATTACAAACCATTGGCATGTGACGGGGTCCTGTCACCAGGCAGCACTCAGGGAGCACTCCCCCTGTGGCTGATGACTCCTGCCCTCTTGGGTGGACCCCAACTGTGTCTTTGATTCTCTCCTTTTCCGAGGTCACTGAGAGGCGGACAGCCTCCTTGTCCTTGTCCCTCTGGATTTCTATAGCTCCTGGTCAAGACTTCTCTCCAGGACCCTCGGATTCATCACCTCTCATTTTGTAAGCATGGCACCTGTAATACTTCCAAGCGATCTGACCCCGCCCCCCTCCTCTGGCCCTCCTCTCACGGTCCACCTCTGCATTACGTGTCCTCCGCCTTTCCCTTCTCTGGTGCGATACCTTACCCTTTCCGCTAATGCAATCCACTAATGAGCACGGAAGGGGTCCCCGCCATCATCTCCCCGTCTGAGATGCTGTCAGATCTGTTTTGCACTCCGAAGGTTTGGAATAGATGCCCCCTGAGTTCGCCAGAGGCGTGAGTCTAGCTTTATTCCTGCCTGCAACTCCTTTCTGTGAGCTGCTCTCCAGATGTGGACATTCAGAGCCTTCCTGGTACAAGTCTGAGTGTCACGGGCCCACACCTGGCTTTCCCTGTCCTCCTCCCCCTCCACACAGTTTCTTAGAATGTGTGAATACTGGTCTTCCACTTATCTTTGCTGGTGAACTTGCCCAGGTGGGATCTAACTGGACAGGTGAATGAGCAAATCCATTCCTGCATTTTCCTTCCATGCAGCTGAGGCCCCTGCAGTCTTCAGTCAGTCGTGTGTGTGTGTGTGTGTGTGTGTGTGTGTGTGTATTTGTGCGCACACATTTCTGAAAAATAGACGCTTAGATTTGCCTTTGATCTGTCACCCCAAACCTGACACCAGAGTTGGATGGTGCACACATCACAACGTGTGGAAAAACTGCTGGACCCAAGATCTGCAGAACCTGAATGTACCCGCCTGGAGCAAGGTCCAGGGCCAAGCTGGGCCCCGTGATTCTCCAGGGTGGCCAGCAGCTTTGGGAGCCACTGCCGTCTCTGCACTGTGGGGTGGACATGGTGCTGATGCCATTGCATGTGCGTCTCGTCTTGGGCAGTCCTGCCCCTCACTGGCCTTGGGTCACCTCGGAGCCCCTGATTCACCCTCCCGCCTGTCTGCTCCATCCTTATTTCAACACGTCCTCGCCTGCTCCGACATTCTGGAGGTTGAGAGCATCTCTCTCAAGCTGACTCTGAAGCTCCTCCAGATCTGTATTTGTCCTCTTCTCTGGCAGATAGTGTAACCTGAGCGAAGGTCAGCTGTGAGCTCTGGCCCTTTTTCTGCAGACCTGGGAGGTCATGACGTGTCCTGTCTGGGACAGCCCAGTGGGGTCAGCTCCCTATGCTGTAGAAGAGGAATCCGAGGCTCTGTTAGTTGAGGTGACTGACGTACAGACAGGAAGGGTTGGAGTCGGGCGTTAGCTCAGGTCTGCCTCCAAGGTTGAGGGTTTTTCTTGTCTGCCGTGCCATCTCTCACTGTCCACAGAAAGGTCCCTTGTCCTGATAATGAGATGTAGCCCCCCTCCTTTACTTTGTGGTGTGTTAAGAGGCATAATTCAGGTGTGGTGGCTGAGAGGGTAAATGAAAGCACTAATTAAAACCATCCCCTCAACTCTGTTGCCAGTGTAGCCATCAGGAAGGGAAAAGGGTTCATTCAGCTCTGGTGCTACTAAAGACGCCAGCGGGAAATGGAGCCGCCCACCTCAGCCAGAGGTTTTCGATATTGTTTTGTATTCAGTTCGTGGTGGGGGAACAGGTGCTGTTTTAATACGCTCTCCCAGAAACATCAATGGAGCAGGATTTTAGACATCAGGAACTCATCTTGTCAGAATTTGACTCGCGGGTTAGCCACCTGGGAAGGCCAGGTGAGTCTCCAGAAATAGATGCACGTGGACAGAGCTGCTGTGGGTGCACAGTCCGTGGCCTGGGCCCAGGGGCCACTGTGATGTCGGCGTGTGAGCCGAAGCTGGCCCTGTGGGGCTGGGAGTCTCCCTACCTGCTCCACCCTCTCTGCTCAGAGGTGGAGACTGGCTTTTCTTTCTCTGCAGAGAAGGTGATGGCTTTAGACTCCACAGGGTGAGGGTGACCCTTGGATCACCGTCCTGCAGCCTTGTGAAATGAGGCCTCGGCCCGTCTCCAGGAGGAGGGGGCAGGGCGGAGGGAGGAGAGGTGGGAGGGGGAGAGGTGGTACCTGAAGTATCAACACGCGTGGTTTAAATGTCAGGCTCTGCACTTTAAGAGTGATCTGAGATTCACGGGGAAAACAATGGAAAAAGTCATCATGTACCCCCTTCTCCCTCGTGTTATAAAGTCGAGGATGCTGTAAATCCCATGCATTGCTAGTCCAGGTGCTTCTGCAAGGAGACAGTAAAAATAGAACTCCGCACGTCTCTGATTGTCGCCTAGAGAGCGCCCGGGCCAGGGGCGTACATGCGAGGGTAAGCTGCCTGTCACCTGCCTTTCCACTCTGGGGCTGTGCTCTTTAAAGCGGACCGCCTTTTCAAAGATGACCGCTGTCTGAATCATCTTCTTTCTGTGAGGAGCAGGAGTGAGCAGAGGTTGGAAGACGGAAAACATGAGAGAGGGCCGGGATGGGAATTGGAAGTTTCACTGAAAATAAGGTGGAAATCAATCACTAATGGTGCTCCTCTGGGCTCGTGGTGTGGGTATCACACAAGTTAATATTGGGCACAGTCTCCGAGCCGTTGTGATGGAATGTGTGTGGGGAGAGAGAGAGATTGCCTGTTTCATCAGAGAGAAGTTCGGCTGCTTCCTGTGGCTCCCGCCCCTGCTCCCCGGGAGAAATCTTTCTCCATGGAAGGGATTTTCTGCAAAGGGTGGGCTGCAAGGGCTCGCTCCATTAAAGCCAAGTCAGAGTTCTTATGTGTTTAGGAAGGAAAAAAAAATGAAAGCAAAAAAGCTTATTAGCTGCAGAGAAAAGACTGCCTTGGGGTTAAGAAACTGGCAGCTCCTGTGTAATAATATGGGGCCTTGAGAAGGCAGGCGCACCAGGCCCTCCAGGCTCCTGACTCAAGCACCTGCATTTGTCATTCTACCCGTTGGGAAAATTGACGGCCTTACCAGTAGCACCCAGCTCTCCACCCGACCTCTGTGGAACCGGCCCTCTGTGTGCCTTTTAGGGGACAGCAAGTCTGTCCGTCAACGTTGCCCTGATCTTACGTTTTCTCCTGTTCTTGCACCTGCCGCCGTCCTGATTCGGGGATGTTCCCCAATTTTTTTTTTTTTTTTCTGTTAACAGCTTCATCAAGGAAAGGCTGGGCTGTGTGGACGAGGGCGGTCTCCTCATCCATCTGTTCCTCTCTGGGCCTGGTTCTCACTGGCTCGCTTGCCCCCTGGTGGCCAGTCCCCCTGGGCAGCCTCCACCTTCCCAGGTGCAGGAGGACGCAGCGCCTTCTCTTGCCTGTTGCCTGGCTCCAAACAGAACTCCTCAGAGGTGTTGATACAGAAGGGAGGAGGAGAGGAGGCTGGGCTAGAGGGGAGGCCCACAGGAGCCAGGGAGGGCGGACCCAGCCCAGGACCCCAAGGAACATGGCCCCGCCATTCCCAGAAGGAACCAGGGGGTTGGGGCATTCTTCACTCACGGGGTCCTGCAGAATCTTCTGTCTGCGGGATTCCAAGGTCACAGGAGCACCCGTTAGGTTATTTTAACTTCCTGGTTATAGAAAATGTCAGTATACTAACAACGGTTATCATCCTGCCTCAGGTAAGAAGGAAACATATCTTCTTAGTTCAAGTTCAGAAGAGAGCTTTTGATGTTTTTTTTTTCTTAAATTTTTAAGAAAATCTAACATCATGGAAAGTTTGGGTCATAAATTGAACACCACGATCTTTTGTAGTTCAGGTAAATTCATTTTTTTTGTAATCTAGTTCTCTTAAGAAGTTTGCTCCTAGATAATGAAATAACATAATAAAACAAAATAATACACACACACACACAGTATTTGCACTAACTTCTTTACCAGGGATCATCTGATAGTGGGCATGTAATTTGATATTTTTAAAATTTTTAATCCCATTGGATTGTCTTAGCAAAGTTTCATTTTTGTTTAAAAAAACACGATTTGGTTGATAATAATAATAAATAAACTTTTCGTCACTCAACGTCTCATAAGAAAAACTTTTGTTTCCAAGGTGCCATCATAACTGGAGGGGTTTTGAGTCAATGATCTACTTTTGGTTTCCCCCCAAGTATCCAAATCCATCATAAAAGCAATTTCAAGTAAGGCAGGGCATGGGATCTAAAGGTTGGGTTGGCTACTAGCACGTGACATCAAGGACCCAAAGTCCAGCAAATGCAGGTGTTGTGGACACACCTCAGAATACCTGCCGTTTGGACACGAAGCTCGATTTAGCTCCTCAAATCTGGGCGTTCACAGGGACAACAAGCACAGCCCCAAATCTCAGGCTTTCTAGGGCAAACCAAAATACCCCAGTACAATAAACCCACATCAGAAGCTTCCCCTCTTTTTAGATTCACTGTGTTCAGATAAATCAGCACAGAATGGTGCAAATCAACCCCAAGAAGCAGCTGGCTCTGCAGAGGCAACATCATGGAAATTTTGGGTCATAAATTGAACACCATGATCTTGACCTTCAGGTAAATTCACTTTTTTTTTTTGTAACCTAGTTCTCTTAAGAAGTTTGCTCCTAGGTAATAAAATAACATAATAAAATAAAATAACACACACACACACCGTATTTGCACTAACTTCTTTACCAGGGATCATCTGATAGTGGGCATGTAATTTGATATTTTTCATCTAATGCTCAGAATAAAGCACACCATCAAATTGAATTATTTGTCAGGTTTTCATCTTGTTCCTTTGATTTTGATTACCCAGCATTTTCTGTATCCTACCCACTCAATTGCAAAGGATCACACGTTTTTGTGTGTGTGTGTGTGCTGAAAGGAAATGTAACCTGGTTGTATGAGAGACAGGAAGCAATTTTTATGAAGTAGATTTTATCTAAATAAAAAAAATAAATTAATGCTTCTTTTGATAAGTCAACCAAAATAGATATCCTTTGGTCTAGAGTGAAAAATACATATACTTAAAAAAATCTATTAGCACGGTTTCCAGGGCATAATAGAGAATTGCTGGCTCCAGGGTGTAGGGTGCGGAGCAGATCTTCAGGGCCCGTTCACCGTGCACAGCAGTGACTTAATACCGACCGGACAGCGTCACCCCTTCCCCTCTCTCTGGCTCCCATAACTGCCGTTCTGCTGCTTTGATTACAATAGATACGGTCATGCCATATTTATGGTTTTGTAACCGGACAAATATTTCATGCAGCATGACATCCTCTGGTTCATCCATGTGGTTTAAATTGTAGAATTTCTTTGCTTTTAAAGGCTGTGATAATATTCCCTGGCATATCCATGCCGGCGTTCTTTATCTGCGTGACTGTCCACAGACACTGTGGTTGTCTCCACGCCTTGGCTGACGTGGGCAAAGCGACGGAGGGCTTGGCATGAGGGACCTCATCTTGATCACGGCTTCATCTCTTTTGGACATGGAGCCCGAAGTGAGATTACTGGGTGATCTGGTTTTAATCTTTGAGAAACCTCTACGCTGCTTTCCCTAGTGGCTGCACCATTCCTCACCTCCACCAGCAGTGCACGAGGGGCCAGGCTCTGCACGTCCTTGCCCACGCCCTCTGTCTTTTCCCAGGAATGCCATTTCACCTGGTGGGAGGCAGCATCTCCTTAGTCGTTTGATTTTGCATTTCCCTGATGAGTAGTGAGCTGTTTTATGCACTTGTGTGTTAGGAGGGTAGATCTCCCACACCCCGACACATGCACACACACACACACTAAATGAAACTTTGGTATCATTGTATTGATCGTTACAGCCTCATTGTACAGATGATTTCGTGGCAGTGTGTCCAAGCTCACCAAATTGCATACTTTAAATATGTGCAGCTTTTGTGTATTAGTTACACCTCCTTAAAGCTGGAAGCCTTGTCGGATTCTTGTGCGGAAGTCTTGCATATTTGAGAAGGTTTCTTAGTCACATTCCATGACTTGCCAGTGAGTCAGAGGTTGCATCTAGCTCCATTCTTTGCTGGCATTCTCAATTCTCAGAACTATGACCAACCCTGACATCTGAGGGCCGTGAGCTCACAACTGAGCCCCAGTCTCTCATCGTCATCTAAAGCTAAGCTGAGCTGCTCGCAGCCTGGGACCTAAGGAGAAAGGATGCTGATGAGCAGAGGTTGGGCTTGTCACCACACCTGAGACCCCGTGGGAACCACCCCCACGCTCTGGCTGAGTGCAGTCCAACGCAGAGTGTCACGCGGGACGGGAAGGCCTGGGGTTAGTCACTCCTGTTATCCTTGTTGCTTTCTCTTCAGGTGGATGCTAATAAACACAGGAAAAAAAACAAACATTGGCTTCAGCTGCTTAGCCCCAAATGCGTCTGTCCTGTTGGATTGGCTCTAGCACTTGTTTAATATCTGCTTTAGCTTCAAACTTGTACTCACTTGAGTTTGAAGTCCACAGCATGTTAAAGGTTGCTCTAGCTGAAAAAAAAAAACTGTATTCCTGTTGGATAATCTTCCTAGATTCCTATTTTATGGCAGATATATCAGTGGTTCAGTCTTTTGTATCAATCTTTCCCCCAACCAATAATTCTTAAATTGATGGAATATTTCAAATTAGAATCATAAAAGGACTGTGATAGGCTCTTCCAGTTTTAACTGGAACTTAAATCAACAAGGTTAAACAAAATGGGAATTAGTGATAGGGGCGAGGATGGAACACAGGCTTCAGACACAGCTGGATCCAGGAGCTGAAGCGGTCAGTGTGGTCAGAGCTGTCCTTCTCTCCCTCTCCCTCACTTGGTGTTTTTACACAGTTGCACAGATTTTCTGCGTGATAAGCGGTTTGCCCTGGTGATTAGTAATACCACTTGCAAACGTTTCATTGCCTCTGCAGCTCTGCCGAAATGTTCTCTAAGCCCAGGAATTGCCCTGGCTTGGGTCACAGACTGTCCAGAACCATCACAGTATAATCTGGTTGGTTGGTTTTGCAGCATGGTCTGGTCTGTGCTAAATCATGGTGACCCTGTTAGAGAACCCTGCTCATGACACTTGGTATAGGCAGTGAAGACAGCTGCCCACGGGGGTGACCCTTATGCTGGGCATAGGGACCCCTATGGTGGGTTTCACATTGGGGGAGAGACACTGGGCTCAGCTCCTAATACAGAGGGAATACGTGGGATTTGATAGCCAAGGAGCAGGTTGGGGGCCAGTGGATGGAAATGACCAAGAGGAACCATCGGGGGCTGGAGAGACCCCAGCTACACTGACCTAACAGGATTCCGGGGAGACCTGGACAACACAGGGATGAACGGGAAACCCGACTTCAGACCCAATTGGGAAGAAGGTTCAGAAGAGTCTGATTAGAGTTTGGTGGAGGAGAGATCTTGTCAGTCCCACCCTGACCAATGGGGTGTGTCCCCACAGAACAGAGGGGGCCTGTTAGGAGAGAGGAGGCCAGCGGGAATCTGGTCTTTACCAGCAGCAGAGAACGGGATTCAGGGGAGCGATGTGACCTGACCAGGCGCTCTGGGGCCCTTATGCAGTGGGCACCATTGATTAGAGGGTCGGCCTCGAGTGGGCGTTTCCTGACAGCGGCGCCGAGGCACGTGCTGGGTGCTGCCCTAGACGCTGGAGATCCACAGAGGGCAGAGTGGACAGGATCTGTCCTCCTGGGTCCTGGGTCTCTCTACGCTACCCGGGAAGTCCGCGGCTTTAGAAGACACAGGGCCATCTCCAAGAATGGAAGCGGCTTTGTTATTTCTGAAGTGTGAGAAGTACTTAAGGTCTGCGCCAGCGATTCTGGTTACGTGACCCTGCGCCACACCTCAGGACACGAGTCCAGTCTGCCGTTCAGTCCAGGAGGCTCAACATGCAGTCATAGTGTGGACTTTTGGAGGGATTTCTCCGTCTCACAGTGACGAAACCCAAGGGCAGGAAGGAGCTCAGGGAGGGCCTAACCCTTCCTCCTCTGGGTTGGGAGATCAACCACAACAGCCTCTGACCAGGGAATGGACAGTAGCCGCCTTTTGCTCTGTAGGTAGCCCATTTCCCAGGCCCTGTGCCACCCGGTCACCATGCACTAGCTCACGTGGTCCTTGTGACACACCACAGGTGCCCTGGCTGCGGTTCCCGACTCACAGGGGAGAAGCAGAGGCTGAAGCGCTGTGTCTCCGGGTTCTCTCTGGAAATCTGCAGTCCTTCTCTTAGGAGAGAAAGCCCCATCCTTCCCCCCACCTTAGTGATTCCAAGACCCGAGGGTCCCCTGCAGGGCCGCGGCAGATGCACAGGCTCCTTCTGTTGATGACATGTGACAGATGGGAATCTAAGGTGTTCTCGGAGGCGTATGGAAAAGCAAAGCCACTGGGGAACGAGGAGCCCAGGCGAGCACGCTGTGAAGGTCAGCAGAGGCCCCTGGCCGGTGGACAAGGAGGTGGACAGCCAACACCTCGCCTGCAGAGGGTGGAGGCGAAGGCTCGGTGGAGTGAGCTTCCTCTACAGCCTGTGAGTCTGGAGTGGGGATGCCAGGCAGGGATGAGGGCTCTAACTCCCGTTCAGGGCCGGACAGCGTCCGAAACTGAAGTTCCACCTCCTGCTACGCTCCGCGTCTCGGCCCTGCCCCTGTCCGCTGCTGGCCTTTCGGAGCTGGGTGGGGGCTCTGGTGCGCAGTTGACATGGCGACTTGGCCAGGTGTGAGCTTGCCTGCGTCGGCGTCACTGCTTCAGGTGTTAAGGAACCAATTACATCCCGCAGAGGTCAGCGTGGCCTGGACTAACTGTAGGAGCACCCAAGGGCCCCGGCGGGGGCGAGCCGATTTATTATTCTTCAAATTAGAAAAGTGTTTTCTTGTTCTCCCTTTTCCTTCAAAGCACAGCAATGACCGCGAGAGGCGAGGGCTGCCGCAGTCTGAGGCCTTGTGACCCCCAAGTTCCTAGGCGGAGACTTCATCGTCGTGCACAAATATCACAGGTGCCAAGAGCTGATCAGGTGACACGGCAGGGCCCCTAAGTGGGGCTCATGCCTTTCTCAGAGGCTCAGGGGAGCCTGTCTGTCTTCCCATGTGAGGGACGCACCCGATGTGGAAGGTGGCATCTGTGGAGAGAGGTCTCCAGGGCACTGAATGTGTGGGCGCGGTCATCTTGGACTCCCCGACCTTCAGCCGCTGAGCAGCACTTTCCGCTGTGTGTCCAGTCGAAGGTATTTTGTCCTAGCAGCTGGAACAGACAGGACAGCTGGGTTTGGAAGAATGACACTGTCCTCCTTAGAAGACGCGACTCGTACACTTGGAGTAGAGTGGCAGCTGGAAAGTCTCTAATATGGAATGAAGTTGTCTACGCCCAGGGCTCATTGGAGGCGGAGTGCATAGCCGAGTGCATAGTCAGTCTGCAAGGGACAGAGCAGGAGGGGCTTGTGTTTGCTGTTACTCCATGTGTGCAGTCAGTGGCTGACCTTGCTGATCGGGTCTGACCATTCAGGAGATGAGACCCTCCTAGAGTTGGGGGACTGGAGGGTCTGATAAGACCAGAATCAGGCTCCTTCTAGAGACAGGAAAGCATCCTGATGCACATTGCATGGTTGTTCAGAGAGATGCTCAGAAAAATGATCATTCAATAAACTGTCAATAAACTGGGTTTTGGGCAAATCGATTTCTAGGGCATTAGCCTATTATTTCCATTGCCCTAAGGTGTCTGACACCCATCAATCTCTCAAATGTATTTATCAAGAACGGATGATGTGCGTGGAACTCTGCAGGTCTGTGAACACCAGCGGCCTGGCTTCCCTGGGCTACGAGCAAGTGTACAGACAGGTTTGAGAAGACCTGCCCTGGAGCTGGGCTCTGCTCTGACACTTCTCCCCAGTACCTCTGCTCCTGCAGGGTTAGCCAGCTTCCTGTTTCCCCAAGAAATACCCGAACTCCTCAACTTATGAACAGAGAAGATCGACTTTGGCTCGTGGCATTGCAGGTTTCAGCCCATGGGCTAGCGGCCCTGTGGCTTGGGTGAGGCAGGAGGGCCCAGCAGGACTCAGCTGCTCACTTCATGTCCAGAAAGCCAACAAGAGCTGGAAGACAAGACCAGGGTCCTCTGCCCCTCCAAGAGCAGGCTCCCCTTGCCCTAAAGACTGCCCCCTGGGGCCATCTTTTAAGCTCAAGCCACATCCCAATTGCACCAAATGGGGACCACGCCCCTAAAACTCGAGCCTTTGCAATGATCAAGAAAACAAGGGACAATAAATGTTGGCAAGGATGTGGGGGAAAATGTCCTCATACATTGCTGGTGGGACCACAAATTGGTGTAGCCACTCTGGAAAGCAGTATGGAACTTCCTCAGAAAACTTGGAATAGAACCAGCTATCCCATTCCTCGGTATATACGCAAAGGACTTAAAGTCAGCATAGGACAGTGACCCAGCCACATCAGTGTTATAGCAGCTCAATTCACAATAGCTAAGCTATGGAATCAATGGGTAAAGAAAATGTGATACATATACACAATGGAATATTACTCAGTCATAAAGATGAATGAAATTATGGCATTTTCCAGTAAATGGAAGGAACTGGAGACTATCATGCTAAGTGAAATAAACCCATCCCAAAAAACCAAAGGCCAAATGTTCTCTCTGGTAGGCGGATGCTAACACACAATAAGGGATGCAGAGAGTAGAAATTCATTGGATCAGACAAAGGGAAATGAAGGGAAGGAAGCGGGGACAGGCCTAGGAAAGACAGTAGAATGAATCGGACATCACTTTCCTATGCTCATATATGAACCCACGACTAGTGTCACTTCGCATCATGTGCAAACACAAGAAGGGGAGGTTATACTCCACGTATGTGGGATACCTCAAAATACATTCTACTGTCATGTGTATCTAAAAAGAAAAAATAAAAAATTTGAAAAATAAAATTGTACCTTATTAAATCAAAAAAAAAGGAAAAAAAAACCCCATGAGCCTCCAGGGGACACTTAAGGTGCAAACTATCACATGAGCCACCGTGCTCCTAGACCCCGCCTCCCTGAACACTTTCACACACACAGTCCTGCCCGGCATGCACGAAGCCCTGGGTTCCAGCCCGAGCATGCAAAATGTAGACAAGAGCAACATTCAGACGCTCTGTGGCTGAATACGGGCAGGATGGGGTGGCTACAGGAGCCCCGCGCCCCTTCCTTCAGGGCGGAGACTTCTCGTGGAGCGCTGGGTTTGTTTACAACAGGCCTCTTCGGGGATGCTGTCAGGTGCTTGGTCTTAAGAACGTCATCAAGTGCTCACAGGGTTCTGAATCAGGCACCAGCCAGGCCTTGCAGGGCTTTGTGGGAGATGACGGAGGTGACGAAGGTCACCAGTGTCCAGGTGTGAGTGTTGGAAGGTGGCTTCCCTGGATATTGTCACACACCCCGGACACGGGAGCCATCAGATCCGGTTTCCAGTGGCGGGTTCTGATGGGCAGAGCAGGGCTTGGAGCAGCCCGCCTGGGTCAGAGTCCTGGTGGCCGCTCCCTCCCAGGTCTGTTGAGGTACAAAGACGGGAGGGAGGACAGGGAGAGGACTGTAACCTGAAAGCCCTGTGCTGAGGTTCCTGAACCTTTCTTCACCTCTCAGGCCTGTCCCCCCAAATCCCTGGGGAGCCTGCAGGTCCCAGCGTTGCTGTGAGTTCCCTCGCCACCCTCAGCCCACTCTCTCCATCTCCCTCTGTGCCGTTCACTCTCCTACGCAAGGTGCTCATGCATGTATTTTTAGAACGGATTAAACAAAGGGAGAGGCGACATTTTAAGAAACCTGGAGCCTGGGGTGCGCTTGCACGTTATCTCTTGATCAGACGGAAGAGATGAGGGTGACCTAAGGATCCTGAAAATGGCTGGACCGCGCGCGGCAGCCGACCCCAAAGAGGCCTCCTTTAAAAGAAGAGCCCGGGCCCCCAAAGTGCTGCTCAGTCCCCAGACAGCCCTCCTCCTGCTCAGAGAACGCACACCTCCTCCTCTCCCTTTGTAAGCACATCCTTCCTCTTTGCTAAAATCCCATGTGACCTTGAATTCTCCTCTGGGACTTGTGGAGAGCCTGGGGGGGTCCTGGTGCAGGTCTCCTCTGTCTCTGGGGTGACCTCCTTGGACCCTTTAAGGTGACAGTGTGACCTTGGGCAAGCTGCTGACGCTCTCTGGTGATCTGGGGCTTCTCCTTGTCTGGGCACCTCTTTCCGGGGTTGCTTGGGAGAGGGAGGACGGCAGCCCAGAGGTCGCAGCAGTGCCCGGCAGGAAGTGAGAGTGCCCACGGAAGCCGGCGACATGGTGGCTGTTACCCGGGGTGTGCTGAGATGCGAGATTCACCGTCCTCTCCCTAGTCTTCCACTGAACTGGCGTTTCCAGTGCCTCACGCCTGTCGCTCTCTTAAAAGTCGCCTTTCTATAGCTGTCGTGAATGGCGGGTCTTGTGAACAGGGTGAGAACGTCACCAGTCCCCCATCACCGACCTCAGCGAACTGACCCTTGCAGGTTATTGCCCGTGCCATGTAGGCTTATTGTAGGCCGACGCAAAAGTCCTTTTAAGATGGCAGTGTCCCTGTGATTTTTCGAGACTTCCTTCCAGGGTAGAATCCTGCGCGCACAGCCCGTTCAGAATTGACTTCACAGTGTCCCCATGACGTGGGTTGGCTTTTAAAACCCGGTTCCGATTCTTGAACCACGTGGGATGGAGTCTTAAAACCCACTTTACCATCCTCCTAAATCCTGGGAGCTCGTTCGGAGATGCCGTTGGAAGAGGGAGAGACACGGTTTTCCGTGAGCAGGGGGAGGTCTCCGTGGGCCCCGCCGGGGATGTGTCCTTCTTGGTCTGGCTTCACCGTGCCAGGCTGCCCAGGGTCTGTCTTTTCTCCTTCTCATCCCACAGATTAGGTGCCGGCGACCTTCTGTGGTCGTGTGGGGTGTGAGCCTTACGGCCACCACTTCCTGCTTCCCACAAGTCCGAGAGCCCGGTGACTTCCTGGCAGGGCTCCTGCCCTTGTCTACCCACCGCCAGCACGTGGCTCCTCTGTTGCCCCGCTGCGGCCACCTGGTCCATTTGCAGAGTTGCTGTTAGGGGACAGGCTTGGACCAGGTGCCGAGCCAGTAGAACAGGTGTGGTCCTCGGGGGGCTTTAAGTGCGGGGGCGGGGGGAGCCCAACACGGAGCAGAAACCCACCAGGAATGCAGAACGCAAACGCAGGTGAATGCGCTAAAAACAAGCGTGTTCCTTGGCCTAAAAGAACAAATGCACCTGACTTGGGCTGGGTCAGTAAATAAGAGATAGTTTACTCCCCTTAGAATGAAGAATTTATAAAATAAAAAAAAAAAAAAGAAAAAGAAAAGAAAAAGAAACCTGGAGAAATGCTACCAAGGAATGCTAAGTTTTTAAACAGTTGAGGGTCATAAATAGACTCTTGGCAACTGGCCGGTTCCACTGGCTGGTGCCACACTTAAGTGCCCACGGATGGGACAATGTGGAAAAGCTGCTTGTTTTATTTTTTAGCATCAGCCTGTTAATTTAAAAGTACACGGAGAGGGCATCAAAGGCAGCACCTCCATGTGGAGGCACCTGGGGCCACAAATCTAAGCTCTCCTGGTGGCCCTTGGAAGGGGCTTGTCTAGTTCAAAGCCCTGACTGAGCGGGCAATTGCACTTACTTTCCAGCGTCCCCTGAGGTTGGCCAGTCCCAGGAACTGGACCATCAGTGAATGTGGAGCATGCTGTCCCTTCGCCCCAGGTACTTAAAAATAGACCAGAATTTCCTCCTCGGGCGCCTTTCAGATCCACTCCAGCAGACTGACAAAGGCCCTTCCCAGGGCAGATTTAAAGTGGAAACAACATGAAAGTTTAACAAGGCGAGTTTGTGCGGGTTCAAGGCACTTCCCCTTGAGCTCCCTCAAGTTCACTGCTGGTCGGAGCTGGGTCCCCGGGCATCCTGGACCAATTTCCTGGATGCTGGGATCCTCAGCAAAGCATTGAGGAGGTCCCATCTCTGTCATTGGTTTTCTTCGTGGGAAGATTGGGAATGTGGATTTGCATACCCGTTATGACAGGTAGCTGTGACCTGGGACATTTCTACAGGGATGCTCCTGAGCTGAAGATAAAGTCGGTTGTTTTATTCCCCCGCTTCCTCTAATGTCAGGGACTGAGCCGTTTGCTGCTCTCTGCTGCCCCCTGTTGCTTGTGACAGGGAACAGTTGGTTTTCCCCTGAAGGTGATTCTTAAAATAACCATTACAAAGAGCTTCCTGTAAGGTTGAGCATTGGGTTCCTGGCTTCCTGTGAGGTTGACTGATCTCTGAAACTGACTTTTAAATGGAAGTTGAGCTAAATGAGGAAGAAGGCATCCAGCAAGGGCAGGACTTCCAGGGCTAATGGAACAGCCAGAGGAGGGGTGGTCAGCTGCAGCCCCCTCCCCAGCTGGCCTAGTCCAGCCATGTGCAGCTAGGTTGGTTTCTGGGGATGAGCTCAGCAGCAGGAGTGCCCTCCTTGTCTCTGTTTTTCCAGGTCTGCACCACTGCCTGGAATTGACAGGAGGGAGGGGCTATAGGCATTGGTCAGTGGCTGGTATTTTGAGTCCTCGAGTCAGACCCTGGCTTCCACCCTCATCAGCTATGTGACTGAGTACATTGGGCCAGCTGCGCATCTGCAAGGTAGGAATTAGAGCAGACACTGGTCCAGGGGTGGTGAGAGGCAGCAAGAGAGTTATAGGACCTGTCATTGTTGGTCACTCACTAGTGCCCATGCAATTTTGAACACGATACTTGCATTACCTTTTTAATCCTCATGACATTCTTGTGACCCCTGTTCAATGACCATCCCCCTTTTACAAGGCAGAAAGTAGAGATTTGAAAAGATGCGGTAACATCATCGAGGTTAATCATAACGTCCTCCTGGGGGCTTGTTGTTTGTGGTTTTGTTTCTGTTTTTTAATTTAGGCGATAAACAATAGAAAGCCCTGACACCCTCAGCAAGCACCCTCTTGTTCTCATTGGCCAGGTCTGCAGTGAGTGCTCTTGCCCCACAGAGCTGGGTCCATCAAGGCTTAATCCAAGATCTTGCACTTTGGCCAAGAGCCCCAACACCGTGGGTCTCATATGAAGGGCTTTGCATAGAACCTGGCGCATGGCAGCCCCTTTCTGCAGTTACGCACAGTTGTAGCTGAAAATATGGAGCCAGTCATGTTCTGAAGATCACACTGTGGTGGTGGTGGGGAGGGGGTAGGGCCTTAGCAAATTCTTCTGTGATAATGTGAACGGGCTTCACTAGCTGAGGTCACAAGTATGGGGACCAACGTTGGAAGAAGTTCTCCTACAGGGGACGTTTGGCTTTCATAGCTTCAACCAGATGTCAGTTCTTGTTTGTTCCTCTCCTTGGTCTGGGTCCCTCAACTCCAAAAAGCCTCTTTCTATCTATCCACTTCCATCTTTTCCAGCCCCAGTGGAGAGGATGGGAGTGGGTAAAAATCTCCAAGCAGAAGAACTGGCTTAATGGAGATCTGTGGGTTTATTTGCAGGATTGTGTCAAGAGGAAGCCTCTCAAGAGAGCTTGGGATGTTCTTTTGATTTTCTTCTTCAAAACAATGTTGGATTTTAGAAAACAAGAAAAAAAAGTTAGGTAGAGTTGAATGGCTAAAATGTCGCAGCTTTACCACTCAACATTTTTTGACCTTGGACAGCTTAATCTTCTGGGTGGAATGATAATACCTCCCTCTTGGGGATCTCCTCCCTGAGATAATGTTGGAAAGTGTTATTGCACAGGGCCCAGAACTTCCCAGGGTTCAATACCCCCCACCCCGCCCACCATCGTCATCTCTTAAGTCCTTTAGAGACGTCTCCTTCAGAGATCCAGGACCCTTTCTAATTGCTTTAATAGTCTGAAGAGGGAGGAAGAGAAAGAAAACCACACCACTCTGGTGGTGTGGTGGCTGCGACATCAGCCTGCTCTCTCTGTTTGTGCTTGTGTATCTGGATTCCCTCGTTAGGAGTAAGGTCAGGTGTTCCAAGACCTTGCACAGAGCCACCTGGGCTCGGAGCAGCGGTTCTGTCCCTTATGTTTGTCAGGACAGGCACATTAGAGCCCACAGAGGGGGAGTCTGAGAGCTGCAGTGACTAGTTCACTTTGACCTTCAGCTCTTTATTTGACTTGAAGTGGCTAATGGCCAGGTAACTGGACTCTGAAACGTCTCCGTTTCTGCAGGGTTTTCTTGTGACGCTCAACAGTCATCAGAGCTCATTTGCAAGAAGTGGTTTCCTCTTCCCCAATCCACTTCTGTCCTCAGCTCACTCGCCTCCTTTATTCACTCATTCAGACTCTTTTTAAGCACAGAACTGGGGACCGGATAAAATGTTGAATGCCTGGGGCTCATGGTCACTCTGTCCACTTCTTCCCCTTATAACTTCCGGATCCAGGACCTCTCCTGTTGGATTTAATTCTGAAACCACCGAGTTGTGGGAAGGGAACCACCGCGTGCCATTTTCATGCCGTCTGCCCACGACTGTGCTATTTACTGCTTACTCTGCCCTATGCATTCTGTACTTCAGATTTTTCATTTTCAGACAAATGTTCTGAACATTCAGCACTCCACTTATTCTGTTGACTGCTGAATCGGTGCTGAGGTTGCTCTGCAGAGGGTTGCCGATTACCCCTCTCACCTGTAAAGTCGATGTTCTTGTGACAACAGCATCCTAGTCCACTGAGGATGTCATCTTAGTCATAAGCCAAGAGTGAGTGCAGGGTCATTGATACCTGATGTGGAAGAGACCCCATGTCCGTGATGCTGAATGGCTGAGTACCATGCTTGGTTGAGGGGATGCGGGTGACGTGGGTTGGAGTGTTGTTCTCATCGATATGTGAACTCATTCTCTGGGAGATCACTTATCTCTATTTCCCTATGAAAGATGGATTTTTGAAGAACACTGACTTTTGTGTTAGATCTAAATATGTGCCTAAGTTCATTTCATCACCTTGCACAAAAGCAGATCTTCGGTAAGCTGACCCGAGTAATGCTCCCTGAGGTGTTCTTCCCTTAAGCTAGCCATGAGTCGACTATGACCCAAGAGACAGGCACCATCCTTCATTTTGGCTTTAGTCTCTCCACATCCAAGATCTTCTGATGTATGCAGAAGGAACAGGAACAAGTCCAGGAAGACGCAGAACCGGGGGCGGAGTCCTAACACTGTAGTGCCCGCTGTGCAGGAGGAACCCTCCTAGCACCAGGAGGCCCCCACCACATGGTGACAAGGAGTGAGAGAGCATCCGAAATTCCCCAAGAGGAGGAGAGGGAAATCTAATTTCTGTCACCAAATTTAGGTTATGAGATGAACAGTTAGATTTATGAGGAGAGATTCACACCCCCCTAGGTATTATGCCTTTGGAACTGCTGCCAGGTGAAGAGTGACACACTCTTAGGGAAATTCAGGTCCAGTGAAAAGGCTTTTCCTTGGACAAGAATTATAGCCTGATCCACCCGCCCACGCACATGCAAACTTTTAATTAACTACCATATTCTTATTTAACAGCGGCATTCAAATATATATGGTAGGTAGTCTATGCATACTGAGGTAGAGATATGATAACAATAGAGCCTCAGCTGTGATTCCAGCATCCAAAGATAACCATTGCTAACATGCTCTGCAGAGTTTTTCACTGGGTATACCTACATATGTGAGGACTAGGGATCACTGTACCCTGCTTTGTCTTAACATAGTATGAACATTTGTTTGTGCCATAAATGTCTTTCTAAAATTGCATTTTAGGGGCTGGAAATGTAGTTCGATAGTAGAGAGCTTCCCTAACATGTAAGGCCCTGAGTCTGATCTTCAGCATCACGCACACACATAAACCTAGAACCCCAAAGCCCATTTTGTATAATTACATGTGTTCTATAGTGAGCAGTAGTTAACTAATCCTCCATTGTTGGATATTGACGTTGTTCTCCATATGAAAGCTCTGTGTGTGTGTGTGTGTGTGTGTGTGTGTGAGTGTGTGTGTGTGTGTGTTTAACTTTTATTCGAATCAAGCACATTTTCTCAGTTCCTGGCACAGCCCTAACAAACCTCACAAGGTGAATTTCGGAGAGAAGCAGCACAAGTCTTCCTAACCCACCACATCACCTGTAACAGTGGTCATAGGACACACTCCTCTGATTCCCTCTACCAGAGGATTTACCTCCTCGTTATTTTTTTCCCCCCGTTTTCCAGCCTGGATGCATCAGATGGACCGCGTCATGTTCCTGGGAACATTTCTGCAGCTACTTAACAATATGGAACATGTTGTCAATCAGGGTGTTTTTCACAGATGCCATTTTGTCACACAAATGTTGATTAGCTAGAGCACGGTGGTGAGTCTTCTGATGCGCTTTAGTAATAGTCACTCTGCTCTTAGGAGAGATTCTCTAGATAAGCCTTTTCAATGATAAACAAACAGATAGATCAATCATTCCCTTTCTCACCACCATCCAACCATCATTTATTTCTCCTTCCCTCCCTCCCTCCCTCCCTCCCTCCCTCCATCCACCCATCTATCTACCCATTGAACATCGACCGTGTGACAGGCCATATGTTACATGCTGGGGACAAATAAATGAGCTAGAGTGAATCCTTTATCTCATGGTACTTATAATTTAATGCTATGTCCCTATGATGAGGTTCTAGGATTTGGGGGGAACCATGAGCCACATGAAATTTTGATATATGTGCTCTCTGTACAACCCGTGTGTGTGTGTGTGTGTGTGTGTGTGTGTGTGTGTGTGTGTGTGGACTTTCGTGAAGAAGAGATCTCATTCTTCAGATCCTCCAGAATGCCCGTGATCCTAAAAACAGTAATATTAATGGCTAAATATTGGGGAGACCACCAAGTGGTCAGCTGTCTTGTGGTGTGAGGATGGCTAAAATGGAAGTATGGGTTCTGTGTTCAGGGAGGGGGATCCTAACTGACCTGAGGAATGAGATGCTAAGGGAAGCTCCTTGTAGTGGCTGAGCTGAATCTTGAGGGATGAGTGGGATTGGAAAGATGAAAAATGCTTTGGGGAGACATCAGTCCTGGGCAAAGGGAACAGCACGTTCAAAGGCCCAGAAACATTTATCTAGGATGATCAGCACCTCAGTGGTGGTTTATGGGGAGGGTGAGAGACTAAGGCTGGAGAAGTTGGTATGACCCAAATACCCAGAGGCCGTGTGAATCCTCCCCGAAATCTACAGGAGATGAAACAATTAAAAGATCTTAATTTTTAGACACAAATATTCTTGCCAGGGTCTCTGGCCTTACCTAATAATGATGTATTTGGTGGTCACTGGAGGGCTGTGCCAGGTGCCTCTTCTTGGGCTGTGGGGCCCTTGGGGATGTGTCTGCAGGAACATAAGGCACTGGAATGGCAGATGGCCACCTTCCCAGCTGCAGGTGGGCGGTTGACACACGTGAAGAACACACCCTGTCAAGGGCTTCTTAAAGCCTCGTCCACTTTGCATAATCATCTGATTGGACCTTCTTAGGGGCTTTCAGAGGCATAAATTGCATATCCATTTCCTGTGGCTGCCATCACAACCACAGCCTTAGTGGCTTCGAAGAGTTCCATTGATTATCCTGGAGTTCCGGAGCTCAGTAGCCCTGAGCGGGTAAAGTCATGGGGTGGGCAGGTCTGCCCCTCTTCTGGAGGCTCTCCACCTTAGTCCAGAGCTTGCCTGCCTGTCTGGGGTCCACCAGCAATGGCGGCCCCAGTGCTTCTCCAGCACCTCCCTGGGTGTTTCCGCCCCTCCCTCCCATTTGTGGGCCCACCTAGGTCAACTGATTAGTCATTCCTTCTGCCTCTTTAATCCCCTGTTTCCCTGTGAAGTGTCGTGTCCCTAGGTGCTGGGATTCAGGCAGAGGCACCTGCGGGCCGTGCATTACTCTCTACAGTTTCCTGAGTAGAGCAAACTCCCAGGTTAACATCACACAGCTGTTGAGGGTTAAAGCTGAGATTTGGACCCACGATGTGTCTGGCTCCAAAGTCGGCAGGTGCCGACAGTAAGCCGTGGCCCCATGTTAACCACCAGAGGCAGCGCGAGTCTAGCATTCTGACGACTTCCTAGATCAACAAGTTTTATTTGGAAAAAGTCTAAAGCATCTGCTCACCATATTGGCCTTGACTCTTCAGATTCAGAACACCCCCCTGAAGGCAGGGTTTGCTGTTCCTCCTGACGCTCCGACATCTCTGATGAGCTGCCAGGCCCCTGAGTGAAGTGTACTGACTCCTGGGTGACTCAGCTCTTTCCCTCGGCTTTGTCACCCTGGTGTCCCTGAGCTCTCCAGGTGGACAAGCTGTGGTGGAGGGGGGCTTCGTGGCTGGTCGCCTCATTGTCTTGCTCCTCCTCTGAGAAGCTGAGCCCTTTCTGTCTGGCTGCATCCTGGCTTCGTCACCCTGCCTGCCTCTGCCACTCTCGGTCAGCAACTGTGCGAGGTGGGCAGCACGTGTCTCCCTCTCCTGGGCCTTTGCACTTGGGTTCCTCAACCTGGAAACTTCTGTCAAACTCTTTCTCAAGACTTTTGAATATCAATAAGGTCTTCAAATGCCTTTTCTTTATTTCTTGAATCCCTACTCCACACATAAATGAGGTCACCTCTCACCATCCCTGATCCCACTCCTCCTTCCCTCCTAGAGGTCACCGCCTTTGTAATGAATGTTTTCACAAGACACTTTCCTTTTCTGTGGGGTAAGTGGTCTCCGTCTCTTTTATCGCCACTTTCTCCTCTCGCTCCAATAATTACATTTTAGATAGTGTATAAATATAATAGGTGGTGCTCTAGAATTTTTATGGCTCTTTTTCTCCTGTTACTGGTCTCTGTCCATCGGTCTACCTCTCCACCTATCCATCCATCCGTTCATCTTAACCATTTATCCATCCATCTATCCATTCATTCATCTACCCACCCATCTACCCACTCATCCACCCCTCCATCCACCCATCCACTTACCAACTCTCCTATCACCCATCCACTCACCAACTCACCTACCCCTCCATCCACCCATCCACTCACCAACATTCTCTCCATACACTCATTCACCCACTCTGTCTACCCACTCACCCACCTACCCACCTGTCCATCCACCCATCCACCCATCCAGCCATCCTTCATCCATCCACTCACCAACATGCCTGTCTCTCCACCCATCCACCTACTTATCCACCCATTCTCCTTGAAGACATACTTGAGAGCATTTAACAGTCCTTTTAGATTTTTTTTCATTCTTTTTTTTTTTTATTCCTTCTTCATCCTGAAGTCTAAAGTGGGGACATGGGCTTGGTGGTGAGGGCAAAACACAGACTTCCAATGACAGTCAAAAAACGAATGCTTATACAGCCTTCACCATAAAAATACGGGCCCAGGAGCCCTCTGAAGTGGGTGTTGGAAATGACCCGTCCTAAAGATGGAAAGGCTGAGAGAGCAGCCACGGGAAGTGTCTGAGGCCGTTCAGGAGGTGAGTGCAAGGCCAGGAGGCAGACGGCACCCTCCATCTAGGCTCTCCTGCCTTCCTCTTCCATCTGAGCGCCACAAGTACAGCCCTAGAAAGAGAAGTTCTAAGAGATTGAAGTGGAATGGACACTTCCCACAGGCCCTGTGCTCAGTGTCCGGTAACGTCATCCTAATTCAAATCACTCTTTTACTTTCTTTGTTTTGCAGAGACACTGGTTGGTTAGCCCTTGAAAGACGCGCTGCCATTGACCTCTTCACTGGCTGTTCTGTAAGGTGAAGAGGTGCCTGTGGATGAGTTCAGGTCCTCGTGGTTCAGGATTTCAATATGAACTGATTAAAGCGAGCAGCATGCTGTTTTGCAGAGAATGAGAGGGATTTTTTAAGAACACAATATGCGCTCATGCCTAGAGAAGGGCCTGGCAGGATACCCCACAAATAGGACTGGCAGGTGATGGAGGGCAGGGTGGAATGAAGGGTATTGATTTCATGGGCCTTCAATCTCATCTGCAGTTTTTGCAAACAAAGGAAAGGTATTCATGCCCCGTGTGATGAAACTGTAGCTGGTACAGGGAAAGCAAGCGAAGGACACGGGATGCTCCGAGTACTGTGTGTTCTCGGAAAGGTCGCTTTTCCCCTCCGCCCAGCCCTGCTTGCTTTTGCAAGAGTGAAACCATGCCCTTTATAGCCCATTCATGTTCGGTAGAGGGTTTCTAATTTGATTTTTAAATTAGTGGTCCTCTCGACTACTTACCCCAGTGTCGCCATGGAAAAGGCTTAAAATGTGCCTGAGAAACCTCCTGGGAAACAGACTCTTAGTTTTGGCCTATGTTTTGTTCCAGTGGCATCTCTAAGTGTGTCGGGGGTGCAGGGCAGATCCTCCCCCAAAGTGCCTGCCATGGAGGAGAAGGACCAGACTCTGCCCTCCAGCAGCAGCTTGCCTGTTTTCACACCCAGAGTCACCATCCAGAGACCTTGAGGGACATGGTTTTGAAAAGAGGCTCCTCATCCGACTCATTTCTTTTTGACTCATTTCTTTTTACGGCACTTCCCAGTAACTGGGAAGCGTTGAGCCAAAGAAGAAACAGCTAATATGCAAAACCTAAATCGCGGGGACTCCCAGAGAAAGGCAGGATTAATCAGACCAGAGAGTCGCCCAAGGAGAGAACTGACGTGCTCACAGACGCTGCAGAACCACAGCGGCCAGGTTCCCTCTGAAGCCTGAAAGGAGTTATTTTAGAACAAAGGAAAGGAAGGGCTACTTTTGAAGGCTGTGGGTCACTGACCCCTAGCTCTGCTGCAGCGGCCGCTTCAGATCAGAAACCCTGGGCCTCGCCGGCTTCCTGATTCAGCTCCCCCTCTGCGGATTGTGGCAGACCCAGTGTCAGCCTGAGGTTGTCAGGTGTGCAGGCCCCTGGGTGCCTGGCAGGAGTCCACGCCATGTTAAACGTTATCCTCACTGACACTGGAGGTTGTCAACAGAAATTGGGGTTCGTGAGGTTTAAAGAACCTTGGAGACATGTGGAGTGGCTCTGGGGAAGGTCTGGGCAAATGAGCCACATCAATGTGGTCAGTCCTTCTTGAAGTCTGAAGCAGGTGGCTTCGGAATGTTGTCCCACTTCTAAGGGCAGGGTGTCCGGTGGCTGGCTTAGGTGGCTGGCTCCTTCAGGCCACACGGGCATGGTTGCCACGGTTAGGCAGCGCTGCCGTCCAGTTCCCAGCCCCTCTCACCCTCTTCCTGGGTCCTCACACAAGGGAAAGGGCAGGTGCAGTTGGAAGCGAGTGAAGCTCCTCCGTCTGCCACTCCTTGGGGGAGCAGACACCGAACACGCTCGCCCCGTGGAGAACGCCTCTGCCTTGGGAGGGAGCTGGGAACCAGCCAGCACCTGGCTCTTCTCAGCTCTGATTAGTCCTTCCTCTGAGCTTCTCCTCTGAAAGTGAAGAGGGAAAGAGAAAGACCTGGAGGGGAGACAGCAGAGGAGTTCCAAGGAGACTGAGGCAGAGGCCAGGCTGACCACCCACCCCAGCCTGGCTTGTTACTGAGACCCTCCGGGTTTCTCCGTGACCAGCTGGAAGGGCCTGCACCCTCAGGGTGGGACTGGCCTGGCTCCCAGCACGCCCCCCCCCCGGCTGCAGGCCCGCTGGATCTCAGCTCCCCCGCTGGGGGTCCTGGGTCCCAGGTCCCACCACCCAACCCACAGTAGGTAAGAAGCCTGGCCAGCCCCAGAACTGGCCCTCCGAGGGCTTCAGATGAGGGGGATGCAAGGGAAACAGCACCATGTCTCCCTCTGCCTCCGACTCCATGTTGCCATGGGGACAGGACATGGCTTGTTCATGGTGAATGGCTGGCCACTGCTTTTATATGTGCTCTCATTACTGCACCAAAGTCATTTATAACCTGATGGAAGGAAGTCCCTGGAGAGGAGCATCGGGCTGCCTGATTGTTCCAGGGAGGAAGGAGAGGCCTTCTGCCCCAAGAAGAAGGAAATGGGGAGAAGAGGAAAGAAAAACAGAATGGAAGTTTTAAAAATCAGATTTTTCTGAAACATTCCCCATCTCCCAAGTGCATTTTTGCATCATGTGGTGCCACAGTCTGGCTGGGCACAATTCATGAGCCACTTGTCAAGCAGAAACAAACTTTATTTTTAGAACATACACACCGCACCACACAGCTCTTCAGGAATTCCCTCAGAGCCCAACTGCTACCACCGCTTCCCACAAGCCTCCCAACCCCCCCACTCCTGCTCTGAGGCCGATTGGCTGGGTTGTGTGGGCGGAGCCAAAAAAGTCCCCCAATGAGCAGCTCCGTGGTCTGAAAGGGCAGGGAAACAGCCCAATGAGCATCACCGCAGAGAAGCCAATCAGTTGGCAGCTAGAAGTTTGCTGGGGCCACTGTGAGCCAATCATCAGCTGGCAGCGGGAAGTTTGCTGGCAGCGGGAAGTTTGCTGGGGCTCTCAACATATTCCCCTCTCTGTTTAAACAACAAGCATATGGCTTAGGGACCCTGCTTGCCTTAGGTTGTCCAATACTACATATGGTCCTTACCCGTCATCGGATGAGCTGACCTCAAGGCGTCAGCCTCCTGTCTTAGGTTGGTTGGTACCATTGCAATTGGATCTTACCTGTCATTGAGTACCGGTCCAGCATACAGCCACACCTGTGGATAGGTCCTTGTACCAGCGAGGGGGTGAGGTTCTTTGCCTCACCTCTGTTGGCCCCCAAATTTTAGCTCAACGACCATCACAAGCAGAAGGGAGGAAGATACACCAAGCCAATTGACAGCTTCTTTTGGAAAAATTGTACCAACAATGACACCATCAGCAAAAATACCCCAACACTACCACAAGTCCCTGCACCAACAGATAGTTCACAATGCATACAGGTGAGTTCACAGTGCATACAAGTGACACATAGTCCAGGCAAGTTCTGCAAGCAGTTCAGCAATGGCTATTGCAGAAGCTGTAGATTGGTTTTATCTTTGTCTTCACCGGCACTGGGATGAAGATAGGAATTCTGGCAATAGTGGCTAAAGAAAAAATTATGTAACATTCCAGAAGGCACTAAAAGAAAACAATTTTCTGAACAATTTACATTATCTTGAACAGAATTATTAAATATAATGAAAAGGAAAGGTGAAAGTAAACAAACAAATCTGTTAACCTCCTTTTTTGTTCACATATTAAAACAATCCTCAACAGCTGTTTACCCAATTTAAATTAAACCATTTAAATCACGTGAATAAGAAAAAAAATTTTGGATCCATTTTTTCATGAGCGCTCATCATATATGATATATGGACATACGCACATACAAACATACAACATAAAACACAAGTGTGCACACATAATATAATACATACAACACATAATAGTAAAGGCCTTATAACTTTTTATAGGTGAAATCTCCATTGCAATGTTTAAAAACTCCATAGTCAAAAAATACAACTGATCAGCAAAACATTAACCTAGGTCTGTATGAGCTCAAAAAACAGAATAGAACTTCGTGATGTGGGAAAGGGTAATAATAAAATAGATATTGAAAAAAGAATCCTGGTTCTGTCGCAGATGTAAGGATAGCCAAACTGGAGTTTTGGATATCAGCTTTATGGATTTGAGCCAAATCATCTTCTTTTTGGTCTGTAGAAATCGCTCTAGTTAGTCTCTCTGGAATCCAAATTGGCTGCTGTTCTCCCTGTGGAAACACACAAACAGACCCCCGACTCCAGACAATCACTGGGTCAGGACCTTAGTTAATCTCTCTGGAATCCAAATCGGCTGCTGTTCTCTCTCTACGGCATCATGGGCAAATACCCGGTATTCTACTCCTTTGATACCTATTTTTGTTAAACCCTCCTCCTATGGGGCAATTCCTTTTAAAATGTCCTGTTTGTTCACAATTGTAGCATGTTTTTGGCCTGGCATCTGTTTTACTGCAGCTGCTACAATTTGCCCTTGTTCATTAATGTCTCTGGCATCTAAAGCCTGTTTTACTACAGCTATCATGACTTGCTCTTGTTCATTAATGTCTCTACATAATTTAATATATGTGTTTAAATCTTCATGTTTCCATGGTCTAATGACTTCTCTGCACCAACGATACGCTTGCTCATAAGCCTGTTGTTTTATTAATGGCATTGCTTGTTCTGTATTCCCCAAAACTCTGGTAGCTGTTTGAATAAGCCTATCTACAAATTCAGCATAAGGTTCATTAGCTCCTTGTATTACCTTAGATAATTGACCTTGTAAACCTCCATGTCCTTGTAAAGTCTTCTATGCCCTAACTGCCTCTGCAGCAATTTGTGCATACACACCAGGATCATATGCAATTTGTTGCTGCTGATCCTCATAAGGTCCCTTTCCTAACAACATATCTAGATTTCTCTGAGGATAACCAGCTGCTGCATTTCGCCTAGCTGTCTCTGTGCAAAATTCCTCATTGGCAACCTTCCATAAGAGGTGTTGACCTCCATTTAGCACAGCTTTACACATATTAGCCCTATCTGCTGGCATCATGTTCAAGTTGTTAATGGATTCGACCATGCTTACAGTGAAGGGTGCTTGGGGACCATAGGTTGTTACAGCCTCTTTTAGCTGCTTCACTGTTTTGAAATCTAAAACATGGTGAATTCGCTTTCTTCCTGCTTGTTCAAATACAGGGCATGTTAATACTTGAGGTCCTGTCTCAGGATCCCAACTATCAACTGCGGGGGTTGGGGGCCTCCCAGCATATGGAGGTGGCACTGTTAGTTGGACACTTACGTCCTCTGGTGATAGAAAGGTGTTAGTAGCAGCCTCCTGTTGTAACTTTCCCCCTGATGGGTTTTTCTGCTTTACACTTTCTTTCTCTGACTAGCTTGAGAGACCTTCTCTTTTACTTGAATTTTTTCCTATAACTACAATACAACCCAACAAGATGACGCCAAACAAAACTGAAACAGAGTGAAACAAAAATGGAACCACAGAAAATCATTATATCAGCCTTTCTATCCTCCTGAAATGTCCATCCGTCCTTTCTCCGTATCTGTTCCTCAGATGTGAGCGGTTTTTCTTCTGTCTCACTCATCTCCAGGGACAGGCAACTTAAAAGTGAAGCAAAACAAAAGAGGAATCTTAAGATGGCTCCCCCTCCTCTCGCCCTGCCCTCAGGGGCGAGCAGTTTACCTCATCACTTACCCTCAGTCGTTCCCCGTGCGGCCCACCAAATGCCGCAGTCTGGCTGGGCACAATGCAGGAGCCACTCGTCAAAAGAAACGAACTTTATTTTTAGAATCACACACGCCAAACAAAACAGCTCCTCAGGAAAAACCCTCAGAGCCCAACTGCCACCACCGGCTTCCCTCAAGCCTCTCCATCTCCCCCACTCCTGCTCTTGAGGCCGCTTGGCTGGGTCGCATGGGCAGAGCCAAAAATGTCCCCCAATGAGCAGCTCCTGAAAAGGCAGGGAAACAGCCCAATGAGCATCACCGCAGAGGAGCCAATCAGTTGGCAGCTGGAAGTTTGCTGGGGCCGCTGTGAGCCAATCATCAGCTGGCAGCTGGGAGTTTGCTGGCAGCTGGGAGTTTGCTGGGGCTCTCAACAGTGTGGGACCACGTTCACTCTGTGTTTATTCTTAAACTTATTTGGAGCTTTTTTCCGGTAGCCATTATCCCATTTTCTCAAACTCTCTTGAGGACTGCTTGCTCTCTTCCTATCCTCCAAGGAACTCTACCTGGTTCCTATCTTAGCAACAGTTTTGGGATTCCAGGCCTAAATACGCTCCGGAGGAATTCTCTGCCCCCACCGTGGCCTTGGAGGAAATCATGGATCTTTGGTTTGGAAGGTTTTTGGTTTTGTAATCATTTTCTTTTCATTGTATTTGATTTTGTTCATCCGTGTTCCAGTTGATCAAATAAAGATGTTTAAAAGTCTAACCACGGATTAGGAATCACACTCACCTTATAAAATAAAGGATCAGAGCTGCAGAGAAACCATCACAGGTCATCTATGGGTCATCTGTGTGTCGGATATACTCACCTTGCTCCCCTGGGAAGGAGCTGGAACCCAGCCTCCCAGACCAGCTGAGCCAGCTGGTGGCCCTGGGGATGGAATGCCTGTTGAGCGTGGGAAGACCCATTCTAGAGAAATGCTGCTCGAGTGCTGGTCTGCAGACTTCCAGCCTTCGCACCACCTGGCTGTCTGTTGGATACACAAGTTCCCAGGCCCTGCCCAGACCTGGGGGGCAGGAACCTCTGGGGTGGGGCCAGTGGCCAGAGGCTTATCCAGGTCTCCAGGAGATCCTTGCTGGTATGAAAGTGTGGGGACCTGTGCCCTGGAGACAGCGTTTGTTTTCATTCCCCCATTTCACAGATGAGAAAAATGAGTCCGTGGGTGGGTGGGTGAGTGATTGGACCAAGTGCTCAGTCTGTGGCCAAGCTAGGGTTGGAGCTCTGGACGGTGTCTCCACAGCCTGGCCCACTGTGACTTGAACCACTCCAGGCATGCTGCTCCCAGCTCCTGGCTCCAAGTTCTCAGGCGCCTACTCTTCCATTGTTTTCCATCACCCCACCCAGCCCGGAACCTGGAGCTCAAGGGCTCCCCTCATGGCCCCATCACTAGGAGCCATTGCTAGGCCCTGCAGCGAGCATCGGTGTGCCCTGGAGGGTGGGTGACTGGGCTCCACCTCGTGTCTGGGCTGGTAGGTCCAAGAGGGGTCTGAGGTCTGCTTCTCTCGAAAGGCTCCCAAGTGCTGCTGTTGCTGCTGATCCAAGGACCCGAGGACCTGTTGACGAGGAGTCGCGAAGGCCAAAGCTATTGTTCAAAGGCAAAGGGGTGTGCGTGTGGCCGGGGCAGGGAGGTGAGGAGAGCCTGGTTCCGCCACTTTGTGCCTCTGGCCGTCCTTCGGTCGCCTGGAATTTCACACACTTTGCAAACTTCGCCTCATTAATCTTTCCCGCTCTGGGAGGGCTTGTGTGACGGACACTGGTACCTTGATTTCACAGATGGAGAGGCAGCAGTGCCCAGGGGATGTGACAGGCCCAAGGTCACCTAGTGAGTCCCTTGGATGAACCCAGAATAGAAACACGGCTGCCTGGCACAAACACTGCTCCCCTGGTTCCCGTGAACCTTCCAGCCCACACGCTGCCTAAGCCTCTTCACGTCCTCTTTGTCCGTGCCTACTAGCTCTGCCTCCAGATTTAGCTTTGTGCCTTTGACCCCATCCTCCCAAGACTCAGGTTCAAGGTTAGCACTCAGCACCTTTTGAGTTCCTTTTTACAAGGACTCTGGAAAGATTCAAAGAGCAATTAATTATAGAAACAGCCCTCTGCGAGAGCTGCTTCCGTCTTGCATCTGGGCTGCTACTGAGGGCCAGGACAGTTCTCCACGTTATCTCTCTCCTTGGGCTTCAGGGCTGGGCGTTCCTACCTGTGGACATGCTCATCAGTGCAGACATGTGCTGCAGGCAGAGCTGGTGCCCAACACCAACTCAGTCCCAGAGACAGGGAACTCTGGCCGTGGGGGAGCTTCTGGGAGATGGGGAAGCGCACCCATCCTGAGAATCTCCCAACAGGAAGGTAGAGCGGCCTCCTCCCTGGACCCCCCTGGGGGAGGGCTGGCCTGGGCTGCCTTCTCTGAGCTGCCTCCTGCAGCTGTGACAGTACAGGATGCAAATCAACAGAGGGTGGGCTGGGTAGGCGGGGTCCTGGTTCTTCATGAGGGAGAGGCTGCTTCTCCATCTGGTTGAGAGTCTGTCTTGTTCAGTGACTCCAGCGGGCAGTGAGTTTTCAGATTTACATAAAAGGAGATTTGGTGGAACCTGCTTTGCTGTATTTCATGAGCCAGTGCTCATCTGGAGGAATGGAAAAATTCATTCGGTTCAGTCAAAGTGGAAATTAGGATAAGTGTTAGGACAGTCCGTCCGCCATTTGTTAGAGTCTAACTGTGACGTTGGTCGGCTTCCACTGCTGTTGATCTTGATGTGGAATACAGAGGATCCAGGATGTATGGTGCACAGCCCAGGGGAGCCTGATAACAGGGAAACTGACTTCCATGTGGTTCAGAGCCGACGTAGACCTGAAGGGACAGCTCTGACTGCCTGCACGGTTGCTAATTGAGAAGCTCGTCAACACTCATCAATTCACGAGAAATAGCTTGAATAGGTCGATCCACAGAGGCACAGCATCTTGCAGGTCCCAGGGGAACCCAGAAGTGGGGAGCATCTTTCTGACAAGTGTGGGGTCACTTTTGGAGTGATGAAAATATTTTGGAACCAGATAGAGGGGACGGGTGGACCACACTGCGTGTGAATGTACTAAATGCCCCTGAATCCTTTACTGTAGCATAATGTGCCGTCTACTTTGTGACTCTCATGTTAATAATTTTTTTAAAAAAATCATAACATGGATAAAAACAAGATAAATCCTAGCCTACCATCATTTTTCAACTCTTTTTTTTCCCCCCAAGACTTTACCCTATATTTAAGGTATCATTGACAATGAATCTTTTCTACTTCCGCCTTGAAGGAGTTCTTTTCTTTATTTACCCTCATAGAAAACAATAAAGTGGGTATGTTTTGTTGCTGGGGACGGAACCCAGGGCCTTGTGCATACTAAGCATGCCATCTACCTCTGAGCTACACCCCAGTCTGATGCAGTGCTTATGAATCATTCCACAAGCCGGGATCCAGGAGCCATCTTCAGACAGGAAAGAAAGGGTGTACCAGAGGGAAAACTTGGGAACATTGAGGAGGGCATATTCTTGTTTTATAAAATGGCAGACTTGAATGTCAAGGATGAGGAAAGGTAGTCAACTTTAGATCAATCAAAATGGAGGAAAACTTAATATTTTAACTTCATTTCTTCTCATATTTTTAATTGGTGCACGATAGTTGTGCATAATGGTGGGATTTGTTGTTACACATTCACACATGCACACTGTAACAATATGGTTTGCCCAATCTCATGCCCCAATATTAATGCAAGATCTTGATTCCTTTCACCCACCACACACACCTTGGGGTACATATGTTTAGATTTAGGGTGCATTTGAAACTCAGGGAAATCAGTTTGTATTTTCTTTATTCTTATAGAATATTGAATATTCAGTTCATCCCGTCGATTTCAAACTTCACAGGTGTTAACTACGTCAGCAGTGCAGCAATGTACAGGGGAGGGGCTCTCCTTGTTCCCAAGTTTCGTATGAAGAACTCAGGGTTCAGTCATCTTGATGAACTTGCCCAAGATAAAGAGCCAGTCAGAACCCTAGAGCCTGGGCCCTAACACAGGCTACTGTAGGAATGGTAAGTGCTGCTACGTGTCCAAGGCAGAGGTCCTGCAGGATGACTGTGTGTCCGGCTTCTCCACAGGAGCAAAGGGAGTTTTCTGCTCAGAAGGGTCAGGGTGCCTCATACCGCAGGGCAGTTTCCTCCCACAGGGTGCAGGCTCAGACCTCAGTCCCTGTCAGCTCCACCCCACTGCGGCCACTCACTAGCCCCATGACCAGCGCCAAGCACACAGACCGTCTCTGCCCGTTGGCTTCCTCTGCAAACCAGGCGCAGTGCCGACTTCCCGCAGGGCTGTGAGGAGCGCTCCAAGAGCTGATGCACAAGAGGGTACTGAGACGGTGCTGGGTCCTTCCTTCTGTCTTTCTGCTGCTCAATCCTGGTAGCGGCAGTATCAACGGGTGGGCCTCAGGTTCTCCAGTCCCCTTCTCCATTACAGGATCATCCATAGGCAGTTACAGACTCCTCTTCCTGAGCAAGAGGCTCTTGGCACTCGCGTGTGGATTGGGTTTGGCTACAAGCAGCCCACACCATGGCCATCTTTGCACCAAGCAGCCTGCTCTGAACCCCATACTCCTGTCTGCAGTTCTGCTCTTGTCCACAGGCTCCCTCGGCCTAGTGTGCAGGGGCAGTGAGATGTGCATGTCAGGCCGACCACTCCTGGGAGACCATGAGTCTGTGGGCCCAGCGGCAGGTGCACTGCACCAGGCCAGGCTCAGGGGCCTGGGCCGGAGCTGACCGCCTGGCTTGGGCATTCTTCAAGAGCTCCATGTTCTCGTGACCCAGGAGCACCGACTCTTGGCCGTGTCGAATTCTGTTCCTGCATGTACAGCAGAAGGGCTGGTTTCATTTCCTCATAGTTAAAGTGTCTTGAAGAACAGCACGAGTTTTGACCAGGAGGAGGTTATTAGAGTCATCTGCCCTCGGCCAGCAAATGCACACACCCGTGAAGGCGTTAAGACCCCTTCTCTCCCTCCCTCCCTGCTCCTTTAGAGGGAATGTTGAGACATCATTAGGCCCGTAGTAAGGGTTTGTTAATTACTCTGAGAAATTAACTGTAGCTCTGCATAAACCCGCTTTTAATTTGTCGGTGCTCAGACTTCAGTTGGAGCCTCCTCCTTTGTCCTTCCAAGCCCTGTTGGGACGTCTTTCTCTGTGTAGGAAGAGCTTCTTTTAGGCAGGTAGATGTGCATAAAAGGAGGAAGGATACCCTCCTCTGGGGACCGCTGAGACCCTTCAAGGTCCTCCTTCTACCTCTCCGTTGTGGTTTCTCCCCCACCTCCTTTTATGTGACGCGTTGACCTCAGAGAAGGCGACCGAATCCTTTCCGCTTTGATGGCCACTTTGATAGCTTCGTCTTGACTTGGGAGTCGCTGTGCTCAACCATAGCCCAGCCTTTCCATTTTGGAGTGGCCCCCGGTTTTTGGATGATGTCAGCCCTTTCCAACCCTCGTGTCCTCTGCTGTGTGACAGGGTGGGGTGCAGAAGTGACTGGTGATTATTGGTTCTTTTCAGAGAGTGATAGAGTGCTGGGCTTCTCCACAGGAACCTGGTATGTCTGAGGACATTGGGGTGCTCGCCCTTAATTCAGCCCTCTGTAGCTGTGTCCCTGGGAGCCACCGGAGTTTGCCCCCTGTGGGCAGCAGAGGGCTGTAAGGCAGAGGTTGCAGTCCAGGCCTGGTTGCTGTCTCAGGTGACAGATGTCCATGCATGAAGGAACATGAGGTCCAGGCTCAGTGGGCCCAGGAGTGGGCCATGCTCCTACCTGAAGAGGAGACTTGTGGTTTGAACCTGGGTACCCACCCCAGGTAGGTACCAGCCTTGTGACTTTGAGCAGGTTACCACCAGTCTCTGGGCCTCAACATCCTTGTCTGACAAAAGGTAGGAAGAGCTACGATGATATCCATCTCGTAGGGATTTTTGGATGAAGTTGAATGTCAAAGATTTCACATGCCCAGTGGATCATGATCTCACAATCACAATGCCACAACTCGTTAAATTCTTATTGCTGTTGAAAAGTAGGATAGGTCAATGCTTCACAAACACCAGCCAGAGGTTATGTCTTGCACGTGCAAAACCCTGGGCCGGTTTTCCTGATCAGATGATAGCAGAGACTCAAGCTATCATCTGAATCATTCTAGAATCACCCAGTCAGCAGCCAGAAGAAAGAGGCAGCAAGCCGAGGATCTTGAGAGACATTTCAGAGGCTAAATCTGGAGCTGAAATCCAGCATGGCTACCCCCATTCCATTGGTCAGAAGTAGTCATGTGACACCTGCCTAAATGCAAGGCAGGATGGGAAAAGAGCCTCCCCTGGGCCTGGGAAAAGGAAATGGGTGGTGGAAGCCAGTCTTCCAGGTTCCTAGTGTTTAGCTACTGAAGTTCCCAGGTCACTCAGTTTCAAGTTGAGAGAATCTTTTGACATCAGACTTAGTGTCCTTCCTGCACTGGGGCTCAGCCTCCATGGTATCAGCTCATCACTTTTTACCCTTCAGAATTTTACTCTGGTAGGGACTGATCTCACCAGAGTCCTGCAGCTCAGAATTCTAAACTAGCCCTGCTCATAACTGTACCATTTCCACCTGCTCAAACCCAGGAAATAGCAATTTTTATTTTTACAGAAAATTATATCTCTTCCCTCTTCTTAGTAACCCATTTAAAGAATATTATTTTTAATTGACAGAAAACAACTGTGTATATGGACTTCAATGTGAGGTTTTGGTCTAGGTATACAATGTGAAATGATTTATTGCTCCATTTAAAACCTGCCCTTAGAGCTTAAGATACAAATATGTGCTCCAGGAGCCAAGTGGCACCATCTTGCAGGTGAGGCCGAATCCCAAGAAAGTTTGGTGGAGAGCTGTATAGAGGGATAATTTATATAACATGAAACTCGTGCTGTTTAATAAGTATCCTTAGACAGTTGACAGACTAATTTCAGAACATCACCACCTCCTCTAAGGGTTTCCCTCTTTCCTATCTATTTGCAGTGATCTCTTTTCTTACCCTCAACCCCAAGCAATGGCTAATGTACTTTGTTCCTGGAAATATTATTCAAAATAGCCAAAAAATGTAAACAATCTAAATCTCTATCAACTAGATAAAAGGTAAACAAAGCAAAAATCTTGCTGTATCCATATAATGGAATACAATTCAGCAAAAACAAACAAAGAGACAGAAAACCTGAATACTAACAGGAGAACAATGTGGAAGGACCCCAAGAAACATCATGCACACAGCATGCTGAACAAAAGAGGTCAGACACTAAGGCCCCGTATGTATGTTATAGGAGCCCATTGTATGAAATGTCCAGGAAGGAAAATCTACAGTCCATTTTTTTTTTATCAGTTTCCCAGTGGGCAAATACCCCTACTTTCTACTTTAGAAGCCTAAACTACCTGGGACTCTTGTGGCTGTTGTCTTTAAAATAACTTTTGCTAATTAGTCAGTCCCTAGATTGCTTTGTCATGGAGTCTGTTTTATGGAGGAGGAAATTCAGAAGTCTAGAAGGGAACGGCAGCTTTGCCTGAGACATATTGCAAAGAGAAACCATCTGTGTTCCTCAGTTCCGTATTGCTGTGACCGACATCCCTGATGACAACTTAGAGGAGGAAAAGTTTGGGGGTCATGGTCTCGGGGCGCAGAGCCAGGGCCAAGGTGAAGGCCAAGATACATAATGCACAAGCTTATTGGGGGACACCTCATATCCAAACCATCTCAGCTCATTCCTCTTCCTGTTTGTATCTTCTCTCACTTTCCAAAGCTTACTTGGGACTAACCTCCATTTTTGTGTTCATGTGTTGGAGAATATATATGGTATCTATTGGTCTCTGGTGGAAATGTTGATGCTGATTATTTATTTTGAACATCAGCCATTGGTAATGCATGAATCATCTATTGCTAGAAGGTATTTGGCACTCTTTGCACGTACCGTGACTCAAACTGACAATATCCACGGCTCAGAAGGGAAAATAAAATCGGTGTTTTGTTCAGCATAATCACAAATTCCATATTTTTGGAATTGAAGATAATACAATTTAGCTTATTTAAGGTTGGCATCCAAGGGTGGGTATGGCTATACTGGTGCAAGTGAAACAAAGACAAACCAAAACATCAACGTGTTTCGGACATGATGTCTCCTGAACCGCTGTTGTTATTTTCACTGATGCCATCTTTTGTTTTTTTTCTGTTTATAAAATATTATATGCTAATTGAAGAAAAGTTGGAAATTAGAAAAAATAGAAGAAAATAATTGTAATTCCCACTGCCTAGAACACTTGCTATTAGTATTTTTTTTTCTTGGACAGAATGTCTTTCTTTTTTTTAATGTGGTACTAAGGACAGAACCCAGTGCCTCACACGTGCTAGGCCAATGCTCTGTCTCTGAGCTACAGCCCCAGCCCCTGTATTTGTTTTTTCCTGTGAATGTGGGATATTTACCTGGACTAAAGCTTTAATTATTTATATGCCCTGCTATCATCACTGTCCACTTTATTATGAATGTCTTTCTCCATGTCATTCCATCTTCTTGAGGAAGATAAAGTCAATGACCCATAGTAGCCGAACACCTTGGGTATGCCCGCACACTTACCATCTTATTAGAAACTGAGATTATTTTAGTATCGTGACATTTCTTTATTGTTAGAAGCCGTGATGAAAATCCGTGATATTTTGAGCACATTTCTATTTCCTTTGAACATTATTTAAAAGTAAAAGCATTGGTTCAAGGATGGATAGCATAAAGGATTGGGGCTGTCTCTGTTGATTTCTCTGCCTCGTTAACAGATAAGAACCTCAGGGTATAGAAAAGGGGTTGGCCGTCCACTGGGGAGGGTGGTCTGTCCACTAGGGGGGTGGTCCATGGACCTCCACTCAGAAGATGACAGTGAAGATCTTCTTTGCCTAGTGACATGCTGTGACTCTCATGGACGCATGCACATTGCAAGATATTCAAAATGTCCCTCCCTCTTTTAAAAAGTTCCTGCAGCCACTATGACTATTGCCATTCAGAGTATCCCTAGGGACTAAGCGTAATCACCATCCCCAGAGATCTGGTTCATCTGCTTTGTCCCACGTGGCCACTGTGATGCCCATGGCCCTTGGTAAGTGCTAATTGTGCCTTGGCTTCTTGGGTTTCTCCTTAGGGGTCTTATCATTGGTTTCCTCTGGGTTCCTGCCTTTGCTCATCCTGGTCTGGTGACCTCTCGGGTACCTGTTGATATCCATGGAGGATCTTTTTAGGAAGCACTGAGAATGTGTCTTCTCTCTTGCCCTGCGAGTCACTCTCCGTGTGCAAGGCCAACAGGCTTTGCTTCCCAGAGACAGGCTCCATCTCATCCATGGCCTCAGGAGACATGCCTTTGTGTTTTGGTTTAGTAAGATACACTTTTTCCTCTGAAGGTGAACCTGAGCCTCAGAGATGTCAGGTTATTGCTAAATTTGTTCCCTAATATAGTGCCACAGTGTCCCTACCTGGTACATATTAAAATGGAATCAAGTGTCCTCTCCAGGAATTCTTAGTTCGAGTTGTACTCAACGTAGGATGGATGGATAGATGAAGAGGTGGGTGAATGGCGGACGGATGGACAGAAGGGTGAGTGGACAGATGGACAGAAGGAAGAGTGGATGGATGAGTGCGAGGGTGGATGGATGAATGGAAACATAGGTGTACAGGTGGCAGATGGAGACTGTCTTCTAGGTCCTACTACCAGTAACCTACTCTGGTCAGTGAGAAGAAAATAATTAACAGTTGAGCCTTTAATTCATGCCACCACCAGTTCCCTTGAACCTGAATTCCAATCAGAGTTTCAGCAATGCTTATTCCAAAACATCATTGCTTTTTTGCCTTACCAGTTCCGGTTAGACTTGGTTAAAAACAAAAACACTCAACTGTGGTATCATAGGTAGCTGCTATTTGCTGTTAATTCTGGTGAAAATTTCAGACTCACTAACAAATATTGATATTATAAGAATTAAAGGCATCATAAAATTAAAGATCAAATGAAGCAAGGGACCAACACACACATTACTTAACTTTTAAGAATTCCTTAATGATTAGGAACACACCTTAATACACTTGGTCCCTGAATTATTGCAACGTCTTTGTCTCTGTCTGTTGGTCCAAGCCTGGAATCAACTCTCTGAGTCGTAATGAGAAGACTGCCACTCAGTGGTCAAGTTCAATGGATCCGAGTTTCACCTTGTAGACCACAGAGATAGTAATGCATGCAGCGTGGTAGTGGTCTGACCTCCAAGAAACACAGCCCATCTGAGTGGTCAGCAGAGTGCCTGTCTCCTTGGTGGTGGCATGTGGCAGTGTTATTATTAAATGGTAGAGATGAGGGTGAAATAGAAAGTAGGAATTCAGGAAACAGGGAGAGTTTGTCTATTTTCTATAGTTTGATAAATTATCATGACTTGGCAGCTCCACACTGCCATATTTGCTCACAGTTGGGGATCCGGAGCTCTGGAGATGCTGCATCAGTATGGCTGCAGGGTGCCTGCAGGGACTCACTTGGGAAGACCCAGGGGCCATCTGCTTTTGCCTCCTCCAGCTCTGGGGGCTGCTGCATTTGTTGGCTTGGGGTCACATCCCTCCAACACGTGGCTCCCTCTTTCCACCGTCTCTTGGGTATATGTTGACCAGTGATTGTGCTTTGGTCTCACCTGGCCAGTCCAGGATCCCCTCCTCATCTCAAGGTCCTTAGGTATCACACCTGCAGACTCTCCTTCCTTCTAAGATGATGCACACAGGCTGCAGAGATTAGGACCCAACCTCTCTGGTTGACTCAGTCCTGTAGGTTGGAAATAAAACTGGACTTTCCATTGTCCCTGGTCTCCAAGGTCTTAGTAGGACGGGCTAAAACAGCTATAGGGGAAGTTTCCTGAGCAGTGCTTATTTTTCTTCTTCTGTTATCTCTTAACCCGTCCCCCCCTTAATAGTCAAATACCTTATTTTATGAGAAAAAGGAATTCAGCACAAAGCACTTATTGATCACCTGTGGATCCATATGTGATATTTCTGCTTTTTCACTGAATCATTGTGCAAATTTCAGGATTTTCCTCTTGTTAATTTTGCAATGATCTGTAGCAATACCATCTAGGGAAGACCCAAGTCTTCTCTCCTGACTTATTTTCTTCTTGTTGTTCCCCAGAAAGCCTTTCTTATCACCCCAGGGATGACAAAAGGGTATTTTTTTTTAACTGATGAGGCATAATATAGTTAGTCGATGATAGATTTGTTGTAGAAAGCTCTTTTTCCATTGTAGCCCAAACTTAGATTTCCCCAGTGTTCATTTGCTTTCTCTATTTTCCAGTGCACTTAAAAATACATTTGCAGTCACGATTGCCTGGGTAAGTTATAAATCCTAGATATTAGAATTTTTATGCTTTAGAAATAATAAATGAGGGCTTACCAATTAAAGATAAAAAATTACTTGGCTGGGGATAGTAGAATATTTTATCAGTATTATTAAAATTTAAGGGCAGTCGAAATGCCACAGGAATCTTTGTACAACATTTTAGTTTAAAAAGTTGGCTTAGGGATAAGTTTCATTCTTTCTTTCAATTTTACATCAAGAAGGATATTATATATTTTTTTTTTTAGAAAGAGCAGAACTCTTGGTGAACTGGATCAAATATGGAGGTTTCTTTTTTTTTTACCACTTTGGGCCTTTTTACTTGACTCTTTAGGGTTTAGAAATTGCTGCTTATGTATCTTGGGTTTCTAATTATAGTTACCACTTTCTCTAAATAATGTAAAATAATGTGAATAATACCATATATGGAACTAATGATAACCTCAAGTGTTTTCATATGAAAACCAAGCATTTTGAAAACATTGACTTTTATTCTATCAGTACATCTGCTCTCTCGGTGGTATATTTTGTGAATGATCACAATAAACATTTCCCTCTAATTTCTGTTTTTCTTACTCCTTTCATTATTCTCTGGTCCCTTGGGCTCAATGACTCTCTGGTGCTGTGTTTTATCTCTGAGGGTCATGGTGACTTCCTTGCACATCATAATTCTTCAGAGATGGATAAATAACCTCTCTGGAAATTGATGATTGCTAGAGAATAACGCGGAATCCAAGGCAGGCACTAAAATACATATAAAATAGAATAAAAGATTGTCCTTTCAGAAGCTGATCCTATTAGGAGAAGCAGAATTCTCTCGGCTGCACACACACAATTGATACCTAAGCAGTGTGTATTTTTAAGCAGTCATTTGTGCAACGATGTGGACTTAATGGCAGATTAAAACAACTACCCGCTGGGCTGTTTCAAAAAACAAAACCCTCCAATTAAGATGGAGATGTGAGGATGTGAAATCGGCCTCCTTCGCCCTGAGCACCTCCTGGGTGAAGGGCATTCTGCCCGTGACAGGGAGGTGAGGCCTTCTCAGCCCTGGAGAATCGTGTGATCTGGAGCAGTATCTCTCCACATGGCCATGTCTGGAGACATCTGGGGTTGCCGTAACTCGAGGATGGTGCTGGCATCTAGTGGATGGAGGCCGGGGCGCTGCTCCACATCTACAGTGCACAGGACCACTCACAAAATGGAGACTCCTCTGCACTAAAATGTCAACCATGTCAAGGTTGCAAATCCTGATCTAGGGCAAGGCCCCGGCGGAAATGGTTTTGGTATTTCAAGCTGTTCAGTGTAGGGACCAGCATATTTATAGGGTTTCAGAGCAGGTGAAGGACTCTCGTGGGTTGTTCAGTGGTGGGATTTGGAGGTCACATCTCATCCTGGAATTAGGGAGTATGATTTGCCTGGATGGATGAGCAGAGAGAGAGGGGCTGAGGGCATTTCACCAGGAGAAATGGCAACGTGAGAAGGCTCTGCCTAGTAGCTGAGAAGAAATATGGTGCACACAGGGACTGGCGGGGTGGACGTCCCAGCAGCCAGACAGAAACTCCTGGCACTGCACAGTGCACCTCAGTAGCACACACAGGTCACGTACAGCCTTGGGACGGCTCCCCAGCGCTGGGGCTGCATGCAGTCCTGCTAGAAATAATCCTGGAGGGAACTGGAGTGGATTCATTTCCTTGAAGCCCTCAGACCTCATCCAACAAGCAGAGGGGTTTTTGAAACACCAAAACCAGCTGAAGATAAGGGGTTTCTAAGGAAGGTTTGTTCCTACCCTTTCACCTGCTTTATCTGAGCATCTCCTAAAAGGATGCCAATCATCCAAGTCTGGTCAGGTGCCTGCTTCAGCGGTAGGTTCACTGTGGCTTTTCACACCCATCTCTTCTGAATAAATTAGACATTCCTGATCGGAGCCTTCGGTGGTGGTGGTGGGCCAAGGACAGATGTGAGGATGAGGGCCCTGTTTGAAGGACCTGAATTTTAAGGCAATAGGCAGAAGTATTTGGAATGAGAAGAAATAAGAAAGGGAGACCTTTTTAATTGCTTGGGGGCAGACAGTGGGATTAGAAATTGAGACGTATGCTGAAAGTCTGATTATTAAAGAATCAGGACGATGTGATCTCTCTCATCTTCCATTAAGCGATCTGACGAAAGGGGATGAATGTAAGGATTGATAGAAATAACTCACCTGAAATGCCTGCCCCGGCGGAGGAGTGACTTTGGATTGAGAAAAACATATGCTGAAGGTGTGATGATTAAAGAATTGCTAAAATCCAATGTTGTTCATCTTCTACTAACTGATTGATTTTTTTTTTTAAAGTAGTTGAATGAAATAACTCACACGAAGCAGTTGGCTCAGTGGAGGAGTAGCTTGGGGGCCCAGGACTGCTGTCCTCCAGTTCTTCCAAGAGCCAGCCGGTGTGAGTTAACCCGTGAGTGGTTCATTACCCCAAAGATGGGGACAAATTGTGTGCACTTCCAGAACTTCTGCTGCGGTCAAGATTTTATGACATAATGCAGAGGGGCATTGTATGCATGCTCCATAAATGTACATCATGAGTGTTACTTACAAAGTGTGGCCAATACGTAAATTCCAACAGAGAGACAACAGTCCACCTTGACACGTTAGTGTTCATCACTAGAACAAGGCAGGTGCATTGAGAAGTCAGGGAGGAGATGCTGAGGTTGGGGACGGAGTGAAGTCAGTTTTTTACACCCAGAGTTTGATATAAAGAAAATGCACATGGCGGGGCCAGGGTGGTGGCTCAGGGGCAGAGCGCTCGCCTAGCATGTGTGAAGCACTGGGTTCGATCCCCAGCACCACGTAAAAATAAACAAATAAAAAATGTATGGTATCCATCTACAACTAAAAAATATCTTTTTTAAAAAAAAAGAGAATGCACATGGACACGAAAGGTGTAGTGGGCATTTGGGCACAAGGACAGTGATTTGGAAATGTGTGTAGAGTGAGAATTTGAATTGGAGAATGTTGTGGGAAATTGCTGCCTCAGCTTTTTAGGCCTCCGAGTTCTATTGTGTGCTTTTCTGACTTCATTTGGGCAAACGAGTGGCCACGAGATACAGTTGCAGCCTGTGAAAGTGGACGAGTCAGCTGTTGTCGCTGCACACGCAAATCTCATTGCTTACGTGTTTCCTTTCCTCCGTGGGTCTGTGGGTTGGAGCCCTTCGGGTGCAGGGTGGCTGCTCCCGTCTGGACTGCAGTCTCCAAGCTGCGTGGCAGGTCCAAATAGGCCCCAGGAATCTTTCATCTGGCTTGGACCATCCACGGTGACTTAAGGTGGACGAGATGGCAAGGTCCATCTTGGGCGTTCACTTTAAGCTTCCGCTGGCACCACGTCCCTCTGCCCCATTGATCCAAGCGCGTTGTGTGGCCAAACCCCATCCAGCACCAGCATGGCCACAGTGGAAGCGATCCGTGGTCTTTATTTAGCATACCGCTTTAGGGACGCGTGGGGTTAGGACCAGTGATCACCCACCGGGAACCCCGCTCCGTGGGGATGATTTAAAGGAAGGCTCGAGGGCTCACGGCCATTGCAGTGACAGCAGCGGGCAGTGCTTCCTCCTCTTGCCTCTGACCCCCAGTGCGGGTAGGGACTTGGTGGCTGTGGTGTGGTAGCCGTCCTGTGGCCATGGTGAGCAGTCCCCGGCAGTCTGGAGACACAGCCTCCGTCTGGTGGATCTGCAGAAGCCAGGGCAGACCCTGCCTGCCTCCGGCTTTGCTGACGTGGAAGCCCGACGTCCAGTGTCCGGTGAGGCTCTAGAGCAGTCCCAGTGGCACAGTAAGGCAGTGGGGAGAGAAAGAGGCAGAGAGGGCAGCTGCACCCTGGGCTGCATCCACATTTGGAGCACGGGACCAGCACGACGCTTGGTGTCAGGCTGCACCCGAGAAGTGTTTGTTGTCTTGGACTGATTTGGAGGGGTCAGGGAGGCCACGTTCCCTGGTCCTCTTTACATTATCATTCCACTGCCTGGCCACTCTCCTCTGCTCCCATCCCGGAGAAACCTAGATCACCAGCAGCATAATAATGACATCTTATTACCACCATCCGAAACCCCGAGGTGGATCCCCCGCTGCTCTAAATAGAGCAGGTTTCCGTCAAAGAACGAAGCATGGCTGCATCCAAACTGCCGCCCCCCCGGGGGGCTCTTTATTTACCATTCTTCCTGGTTGTCAATCTCTGGATAGGTATGTACTCATTATTATTATTATTATTTTCTTTCCTCCCTACATCTTCTCTCCCAGGCACAAAAAAAATAAAAAAAATAAAAATAAAAAGTTTGTGTTATGTTACAAGATGATCTGATGCCGTGAGGAAGGTCTTTGCTCATTGGCTGTTTTACAATGAGCTTCTTGGGCCAGTGTTATTTCCGCCCCATGGTTAGGAACCCTGCCCCACGGTATTAAATCGCAGGACTGTCTTAGAAATCAAAGGCACTGGGAAGGCCTCGGCAGGAATCTCCCCCTCCGTCCTGGGTTTGCACCCACTGTTGAGAGTGCGCTAAGGTTGTTGTGGCTGCCATTGTGCTGATAGCATTGGCCCCTTTTGTGGTGGCACAGAGTTTTCCTGGAGAGGTGCACGGAGCGTGGACACTAACACTGCCTTGGGTTCCAACTTTCTGCCGCTGACTGTACCCGAACAGCGAGGACCTGCGAGTCTTGTCCCTCAGTGTCAGCCTCTTGGATGTCGATTTCAGAAGCTCTTCTGGCATGGGGTGAGTAATGTCCGGGGTTCTTGCTGAACAGGACACCCTGTAAAGCAGAACCTTCCTGTGGTGGGACTTCACTCCCCAGGACAATTTAATGAGCAGTGATGAGGAAGGCTCACCCCGCTGTACAAACTTTAGATCTTTCCAGAGAAGGGCATTCGAGCAAGAACTATTTATTATCATGATAAGTTTTAAGGTAAAATGGATGTCAGCCACGTGAAGTACCTTCTCTATCGTGAACTTCTAGAGCACAGTCTTTTCATGGATTTGTGAGTGTCGGCTTCCTCAAGGGTGGACTCCATGGGGCATTGTCTCTGTAACATGGATTCCTCTGTCGGAGCCTGGAGGCCAAGTAGCCTGAGTGCCGGGTTGAATTCAGAGGTCATGAGATGTTCCCTGGAAACAGCCAGGGTTCTCGTGGCCCGTGCGGTCACCCTCACAGCTACTAACTACTTGCCAAGTTTGTTCATGAAGTTTATGTGCACAAATAGGCAGCAGGCTGGGTTTGGCCCCTGGGTCATAATTCTCCGCCCCCGATCTTCAGGGCACGCAATGATCCCTGTGAGGCTCGGCCTTTGCCATCAGGAGCCATGGTGTTCTCCTGGCCCACCCAGGGTGGTTTAGGAGTGGGAAGTTAGCGGGATGAGCACCCTGAGGCATGACCTCCCTCTCTAGGGGCAGCTGAGTTCAGCCTCCTTTTCCAGAGAGGGCCGCAGGGAGAGTCCTTGCACCACAGGGCAGGTTGTAGATCATGGGCAGGAACGTTTCCACTTGCTGGAGACGAAGCTGTTGCCCTCAAGCAGAGGTGGTGAGTGGAGAGATTTGGAGAGTCATTAAAACAAGATCCTGTTGTGGGCGCCAACGTATCTCATGGCAGGGTGACCAGTTTGAGCTGGGCTTCTTGTTATTTGCACACACACATGTTTCAGCTGATAGAGGAGAAATGGTGCCTCTTACAACTAAGAGACGACTAGAAGTGAAAGAAGAGTGGCAGCAGAGACGAGATGAGAAGAGGAGGTTGGGAGGCTGGGAGAGAGAGGCCAGAGCCTCTACAGAAAATGTACAGAGACTGCCCCAAGTCACAGATGCTAGATCCCTTTGAGAGTGAGGGTAGACCACGTGGTTCTGAGCAGAGAGCCCATCCGGAGTGCAAACCCTGCCCCTCCAAGAGTTCAGGAAAGCCCAGTGCTCCCACAAGAGCCTTCCTGGGGATAGTCATGGGCAAATCAGGTTTAGATGCTGAGGTCCAATCTTGGATAGGGTAGACCCAGGCTAAAAGGGCCCCTTCAGGAAGGGCAAGGGTCCAGGGCATAGAGCATTAAAGCTAGAAGTGAGGATAAGGATGGGATTCCTGAGAAGTTTGGAAGGACGGAAAACGCACAAAGACATGACTGTCCCCTCTGAAACCTGAGAGCCAGATCCCTTCAGTTTGCACATTGATGAGCATTTCACATGGTCTGAAATGTGGAGCAGGCTGCCTACAGGGAGTGCTGGGTTGCTGTCTGCCGTGGACTGAATGGGTCCCTCCAAAATGCAGGGCTTGTAGTGTGATTAGGCCTCGGGGCCCCCCTGTTGTGGATGGCATCAACGCTCTGCCCTAGGTGGTGCTGGGCCAGCTCACCCCCTACTTCCTCTGCATAGGACACAGCATTCCTTCCCCGGGGGAGGATGCCGCCCTCACAGGCAGGTGAGCCTGCTGGTGCCTGTACCTTCTGTTTTGGTGTGTCCTGCAGTGCTCCTCCACCTGCTGGGAATGTTTCCCACCTTGTACCAGGAGCCCGCCCGCCGTCCTTAGCACTCCTCTCAGCCACGGGCAACCTGTCCTCTGGGCCTGTATCACAGCGCAGTGGAAGCTCTCGGGGGTCAAGGGTGCCTGGAGCCAATCTGCCTCCCACCTGTACTAGCTGTGTGGATTTGAACAAGTTAATTAATCTCTCTGAAATTGTTTTCTCCTCTATAAAAGGGGGTGGTGGAGGTAATTAAAAGTACCTATCTCTATAGGACAACTTGGGGATAAGCGAGACAATGTCCCTGAGATGCCCAGGACAGCATTAGTGTGAGTCAAATGTGTTCATGATTTTCAGTGTCTTTTATTTATTCGATGGGGAGCCTCTTGGCTGTTGGGGAATCAACTCAATAACCAGTGTGTCTCCATTACTGATCACTGGGCCAACTGTCAAAAGGTGACTAAGTGCCTGCACACGTAGTGCACGCGTGCATGCGCGCACACACACACACACACACACGCGCGCACGCAGGCGCACACACACACACACACACACACACACACACACATTTTAAGGGAGATTTCTGGAGGCTGGGGATGTTTGAATGAGCAGATGAGTGTTGCATTCCCTAACCTATCCCTTCACCATTTTTACCTTGTACTCTCTGTGCTCCCGTGTTGACACTCCCTTCCTGACCTGGCTCTGGTCCCACTCGGGTTCACACCCTGCAGGGTCGGCTCCTCCCAGCATCACCTTCCTGCTCTTTTTTTTTTTTTAATATTTATTTTTTAGTTTTAGGTGAACACAATATCTTTATTTTCCATTTATGTGGTGCTGGGGATTGAACCCAGTGCCTCATGCATGCCAGGTGAGCGCTCTGCCACTGAGCCACAGTCCCAGCCCCACCTTCCGGCTCCTGACTGACAGTGGGGCTGCAGATGTGCCGACTCAGCGCCCCTGGGGCTCCTTGGCTCTTCCCTCCTTGAAGTGAGGACAGTCACTCTATCTCCCCGTGGGACCTTTGTCATTCTGCAGAGCTGCAGAATGTGATCTGTGATCTGTGTGTGTAAATATCCTCTGTCTAAAGTCCCAAGGCTGCTGCCAGTAGCATTGAGAATTATTAAAAATACAGAAATAACACAATTAGAAAAACAAAGCTCTTTTCAGCAGCCTTCAAAAAAAAAAAAAACAGCTTGGAAGTATACAAACCACCACCTTTGTGCATTGGTAAATGTTTGCCATGACTTAGGGAGAGGCTTTGGAAACATGGTATAACCACAGGACCTTTCTCAGAAAGCTCCGCAGACCTGCCACAGGATCCGGTGGCTTCCTTGCTCAGCGCACGCCCCACCGAACCTCGGGCCGGAAGGAGGATTGATGCCAGGCTTCCCCGCAACCAAGAGATGGGAATAATCCCAATGTCTACCCACGGATGAGTGGCTGAACAAAACACAGTGTATGCTTTAATATTCAGCCATGAAACAAAAGGACATGTGACACATGCTGCAACATAGGTGGCACTTGAAAACTAGGTGACAGAAGCCAGCCACGGAAGGACAGACTTTATGTGGTCCCACTCAGGAGGCTCTGGAGCTGTCGTGTTCACAGAGACGCAAATTTGGAGAGAGGTTAGGGCACCAGGGGAAGGGGCTCCTTTGGGGACAAAGTGTCAGTGTGGATGAACAGTAAAGTCCTAGAGGACAGGTGACAGTTGCACAACAATGAGAATGTCCCAAATGCTACTGCATTGTGCACTTAAAAATGGTGACAGGTGCATTTTATGCTGGCTACATGGTCTACATGGTACCACTGTGAGAAAACACCGGAGGAAGGAGGAGCAGCTGAACAGCTGTGGGAGAAGTGAGCCTCAGGCTCGGTCACAGAGGGACCTTCCCTTCCCAGGTGGCCCTGGCTTCTATCTACCTTTGAGTTTGAAACAGCCCCCGGTGGTTCCCAGGCTACAACTAGCCAGTGGCAGTGCGTGATTGAACTGCACCGTTGAAGTGTGTGTCGCGGTGAAAGTCTTTATCTAGAGAAGATTCTTACGTGTTATTTCTAGATAGACATGACAGCAGAGTGTACTGTGACATATACACACGTGGAGTACAACTCCTCATTCTGTTGGTTCCACAGTTTAGCTGTTGTGAATTGAGCTGCTGTAAACACTGATGGGGCCGTGTCCCTGAAGGATGGTGATTTTAAGTCCTTGGAGTAGAGACTGAAGAGAGGGATAACTGGGTCAAATTATGGCCAAGTTTACTGAGGAATCAATTGCCTTACGGCTTTCCAAAGTGGTCGCACCAGTTTGCAGTCCCACCAGCAAGGTCCGAGTGTGCCTCTTGCCACATCCTCGCCGACATTTGATGTTACTTGTATTCTTTTTAGTTGCCACTCTGACGGTGAACGTCGTGGCAGAAGGCGTTTGGTGTCGAACGCTCAGAGTGTTTCACGGAGCTTGCTTCTGGTTTTCTTGGTCTCCATCTTGTTGACTTCTGCTCTGGTCTGTGGGACTTCTTCCAGGGCTGCTCCTGTGGAGTCTGGCTTGCTCTTGGAGCTCTAGGTCCTGGAGAGGCACCTGGGGTCGCTCAGTGGAAATCTCTCTGGTGTGGGAGGTGGACGTTTCTTGCTGGAAACATTCCTTAGGGCTGTGTGTCCTGTGAGTTTGGGGATCTTGTGTTTCCATTTTTATTTGTTTCAAGGTGTGTGTTTAGTTCCCCGGCTGATTTCTTCGGTGACCCATCCTTCCTTCCTTAGACAGCGTGTTGTCCGGTCTCCACGAATTTGGACAGTTTCCCAAGTTTCTTTTGTTGTTGATTTCTAGGTTTTATTCCTCTGCAGTCAGAGGAGTTTCGTAGGATGACTTCAATGTTTTGAATTTATGGAGACTGACTTTGTAGCCAGATTCTGTTTTTTTCTTAAAAATCAGCTGCTCGGTGGACGTGGGCCTCGCTCTCTGCGTCCCCGGTAGGAGCCTCTGCTTTCCATCCGCCAGGGAGCCTGGCTCTGTCCCACTTGGACTCACGGCCCTGGGCTGCAGGTTTTCAGCTGTCTCAGAGTGGGCCCCCTCTGTGGATGGCAGCAGTGTCCCTGTGCTGTGCCTTCCAAAAGGATTTGATCATTGTTATGCAAATAAGCACCAGCACCAGCCTCCCAGGCCCATTGGTTGTTAATTTTTCACAACAGCCTGGGACCTGGTAGCTCAACCCATTCTTGCCAAACTCACATTTTTTACACATCCAATTATTTTTAAAAATAGCTCCGGCAAGCAGATTTGGGGCCATTAGAGTCTGCCTGATTTGCATACCCTGCAAAACCTCCCTGTGGCTACCGGTCGATGCTGCAGGGCCTCCTAGGCAGAAGGCCCCAGGTTGCTCCAGCTCTTCAGAGTCCTCCCATCCAGCGACTTCCTTGAGTGACCTCCCGAGACAGGTAACCCCATCTCCAGGAAAGCCCTCTCCTGTGAGGGTCCTGGCCCCCCTTCCCTTCTTCACTGCGGCCTCATCGTGAAAGCCCTTGGGTGGTCTCTTGCTACGGTGGGCAATGGACGTCCATTCTCATGTGGCCCTGGGCAAGCCCCCAGAAAGCTTATGGTGTGCTCTTGCCTCTCTTGGTCCCAGGTCTGCTCCTGATCAGCCCCCGTGTCCCTCAAACTCCGAGCAGTTCTTATAGCTTTTACTTATTTGAACGTGCGAGGAGAATACAAGAGGTGGAGAAGAGGTGGACGCCACAAAGGGGATCCCTCTTCTCCCCTGTTGAGACGGGAAAGCAGTAGGAAAGGCTTTGAAGATCCCCAGAACCAGGAGAGAACGTGTCGTTCGTCACTTCTGGAACGGGTGTCAGGCTTCATCTCCATGTGCACTTGCGTATCCTGCCTGGGATATCGGAACTGAGGGTGGCACTTGAGTAACATGTGACTGGCATGTGCCTGGAGTGGGCTCCTCGTCCAGCAGAAGCAGCGTCCCACTAGCTTTCGAATCCAAGATGAACCGACTGTGGGAGCCGGTCCCATCCAGCAGCAGCGCATCCCCAACCTGGACTGAGGGTTCTGGTTGATCAGGATTTGCAGGAAGAAGAGTAATGCAGTTACCTTCCTCGGCTGGCTCTCCGTGGGGCCTTCTCACAGATCCGGGGCACGGGGTCGGTAGGCGATGTCTTCCCCATTATATGGTGAGATGTACAGTCCTTCCTCCTGATCATGCTGGGGAGAGATTTTTAGAGCGGATTATGAGACTGCTATTTAAAAAATGATTTCCAGTTAAATACCTTTTGATATTAAGATGGTAAAGCCGTAAGGAGTGGGGGAAATTCCTCTGTAATAATCGCTTCTCAAGGAGCTTGGTTTGATTGTCTTGTCAACAATTTCTAACTTTGTTCTTTTTCTTGTGACAAACGAGGAAAGAATTCTGCAGCTCATTGAATAGTCAGATTTCCAATATAGTGTTTACTTGCATTTTCTCCTTCAGCCAGGAAATCAAATCCGAGGGATTAAATACCCCATTTGTAATGCAGTGGAGAATTACCCACAAAGAGGAAAGTTCTCCAATAGGCAAGAAAGACGTCATTTCAGAGTTTCCAGTTTATACTTGAGTGTGTCGATGGCCTGTGCAGACTGACCTCCAAGCCCAGGCCAAGGGGGTCAGCCTTGCCACTCCCACCGACTCCCGCAGGGTCATTTTCGGATGGTTCTCATGGCTATGTGCCCAACGCTGTGCTTTTTTTTTTTTTAATCCATTATTTAAACTTCACAAGCCATTGAAGTAGGTATTTCATTGGTGTCATTTTAGGAGAAAGAATAGGAGGAGGAAGGTTAAATAATGTGCCCAAGGTCACAGAGGGAGCCTGTGGTGGAGCCAAGAACCAGACCGTCTTCCACGGGACTCGAGGCACACAGTCTAAGTCAGCGTGTGTGCGTGTGTGTGCCCAGGAGAGGGACCACGGCCCCGCCCTTCCCTTCCTAATACCCGCAGGGCTGTGGATTCTTCATGGGTTTGGACCAGAGCAGGTTTGTTGGCATTGTCAAGAGCATGCCGTCCACGTGGTGGTCAACGTGTACATACACGTCAAGGGTGTTGTGGACCAGGCTCTGGGCTGGGTGCGGCAGGAAGGAAAGGACACTGAAGACAGATGCCCCTTCCACAAGGAACCTGCTTTCTCAGAAGGAGGCCGATGGCGAAGTTGCAAACAGCTGAGAATCGGGTCACTCCTATGACACGCATGAGCTTCCATCAGGGAAGGGCCCATGGGTTAGGACGGTCAGGGGAGGCTCTCTGAGGACCCTGGGAAGGGGCAGGTTGTGCCCATGGCTGCGGGGAGAGCATTCCAGGTGCAGGGAGCAGAAGCAGAAAGGCCTGGGGTGGGCAAATAGCTGCCTCAGCATCTGAAAGGCAGCTGTGTGGCTGTCTTGGCGTGAGGGAGTGCAGGGAGACAGGAGGAGGGCGTGTGCAGCTTGGTTAACCAGGCAGAACAAACATTTTCTGTTTGTCAGATTCTTTTCTCTCTTTCTCCTCTAAAAAAAAAATGTTATTTTCTTGTTCTGCATGTTTTTCTCCCGTTCCACCTGATTCAAGCACCTGCTCCAGTTGCCAATCATAAAAAAAAAAAAAAATGCTGTCTGTTGATCTGGGTCTTTCAATTCCAGAAATCTTCAGCCCAGCCCGGAGGCAGGCAAGGCGGGAACTCAGGAGCAGCACAGGGATGCATCTGTGGGCCTTAGGAGCGCGGGGCTTTGAATTCTAGAAGTGAAAATGAAGTTGACCTTGCAGAAATGAGGCGGCAGGCTGGGTGGCGGCGAGCTGCTAACAGAGATTCATGTGGGACCTTTTCAAATAACGCTGTTCTCCGGTTGGTGTTAAGCCACCCGCGCGCGCCCTGGTGAGGACAGTTTATGGCTTTGCTCACATCATAGATTTGAAAATCAGACCCAAGAAAGGTCACGCCATTAAATAAATGTTCAACACTTGGGAAGAGATGGGATGTTAATAACCAGTTCTCAGCTGAGCGGCATTAACTTGCTACCTTTAACAGCCACGGTGGTTTACGTTGGTGAAACTTAAAAACTCTGTGCTTTTGATGAAAACATGAAGCTTTTGACCTGAGCGTCTCCCACTTCAGAGAATTGATTAGGGAGGCCTGCATGGGTGGCTACTCTTGGGGGGTTAGAAATTTCACTGAAAACCTCCAGAGTCTAGTATTTCTCAGATTTTAGAGTGTTTAAGGACACTGCTGAGCTGTGCTGTCCAATAGGGTGGCATTAGCCTCATGGGGCTTCTAAATGTTGAAACGTTACCAAGTGAATTAAAGATTGTCCAAGTACAGAATATACACCCATATTTGAAGACTTCCTATAAAAAAACAATGTTAAATACCTTTGTGTTTTTTTCTCCACATTTTTATTGATGCACTAAAATTGTACATAAAGATGGGATTTTTGTTACATATTCATACATGCACACAATATAACAATACAATTTTTATCCAGAAACCATAGTGAAATGGTAATCTGTGTGTGTGTGTTGGATTAAATACAATACATTCTTAAGTTACTTTTACTTGTTTATTTTTACTCTTTTTAAAAAAATGCAGCTACTGGAAATTTAATAATTAAGCATGGCTTGCATTATGTTTCTATTGAATTGTGTCACTTCAAAGAGATTTTGTGTCCCACTGTTCGGCTATCAATGTCCTTCTGTTGAAAACATCTATCAAACTGAACGAAAGCATTGATTGGAGGGCAGTGCAGCCCTTTGGTCCTTGAGAAAAGACACACACATACACAAATATGCCTCCTGAGAGTCTGGCTCTCCATCCGGGACTTGTTTGCTGCTGTAACTCAGGTTGGTCGTACCAAGCAGAGTGGCCTGCTCACTGAGCCCAGGATCAGAGATCGGAGTTCCAGCCTTCTGAAGGGGACCTTTTTGACAAGGGCAAATGGAAAAGATGAACACACGCAGGAGAACTGCTCCTAAGTGTGCCCCCCGCAGGTCCTGGGCTATAGTATATACCTACACAGGGTAAGAGACTTCATCAAACAGCATGGACCACTCATGTAGGGCTCAGACTCAGGCCAGAATTATGCAGTTCAGGGGAATATTGGGGTAGAACATTGCTCAACACCTTGTGCAATTGCTTGTGACTCTAGAATGACATGCTGAGGGGTAAGATCTAAGGCCACTGGGATGACTCAGTTAAAGACAGGAATATGCCCATCTGGCATAGAATGAAACCAAGCCCAACAGGATCAAAATAACACAGCGGTTATTTTAACTCCTCAAAATAACACTGTAGTTATTTTAATTCCTATATTAACAATACTCAGCATCATCTAAAAGAGGGTAGCATAAGCTAGGCTCCTATAATACATTATTCATGTTGTCTAACATGCAACGAAACTCACTAGACACATGAATAAACAGGAAAATGTGACTTCTCTAAATTAAGCACTTTTCTAAATTAAGATATGCTTATAAAATCCCCACATACTTGGAAATAAAATCGCAAACTTCTCAATAATCAATGGATTGAAGAAAGAAAACTTACAAAAGAAAACTACAAGATACCCTTATATGACTGACCCTGAAAATCCAGCATGTTCAAGTTTATAGATGCAGTTAAAGTAGATGTAAGGGAGAAGTATTTTGTTATGAATAAAGTAGACCAGGGCCATTAAAAAATTATTTCAAAATGGTTCATAGGTTTCAATGTTTCAGTAAAACTATAAACTTCTGGAAGAATCCAGAAGAGAAATAAGCAAGGGCTTCCTAGAGATGACAAAAAATGAGAACAGAAAACACTATAAGAAGAAAAAACACGGACTTCTTCACCTCTGCCAAAGGCACTTCAAGAAAACTAAAAGGCCAGAAGTGGACTAGGAAGGTGCCTCCCCAGGCCTCACCCCTGGCCGAGGATGGGTCCTCTGAATAAGGATGACCTGAGAGAAATGAGAGTGTGATCTGTGGGACCCTGTGGGAGTGGTGCTGTAAGACCATGTGTACAGCTGCCACCCAGCACGGGGCTCTACATAAGCAGCTCCGGGAAACGACATCCAGCATCACACACACAGATAGGAAGTGGTAAGACTGGCCGTAACTTCAGTCCTCATAGTCCAAGCTGGAAACAAAGAACTGTCCATCAATAGAAGAAGGGACAAACCAAGTACCCAGGGGTAAAATGGTACAGAGTAAGGCTGCTCAGCCACAGGCAAGGACTTACTGATGTCTGTGTTGGCCTGGGTGGATCTCAGGAGCATTTTAAAGAGAACTGACTCTCACCCTGCACAAAAATCAACTCCAAGTGGATCAAGGACTTAGGCACTAGAGCAGAGACCCTGCACCTGAGAGAAGGAAAACTAGGCCCAAATCTTCACCACGTCGGCCCAGGATCTGACGTCCTCAACAAGACTCCTAAAGTGCAAGCAGTAAAGCCAAGAATCAATACATGGGGTGGGTTCAAATTAAAAAGCTTCTTCTCAGCAAAGGAAACAATCAATAATGTGAGGAGAGAGCCTACGGATTGGGAGAAAATCTTTACCACATGCACCTCCGATAAAGCATTAATCTCCAGATATATGAAGATTAACACCAAAAATAAAAGGAACCCAATCAATAAGTGGGCTAAGGAATGGAACAGACGCTTCACAGAATAAGCAATTCAATCAATCAACAAATATATGAAAAAGTGTTCAACATCTCCAGCAATTAGAGAAATGCAAATCAAAATACTCTAAGATTTCATCTCACTCCTGTCAGAATGGCAATCATCAAGAATACAGGCAACAATAAATATTGGCGACGATGTGGGGGAAAAGGCACACTCACACATCGCTGGTGGGACTGCAGATTGGTGCAGCCACTATGGAAAGCAGGATGGAGATTTCTCAGAAAACTTGGAATGGAACCACATTTGAACCAGCTTTCCTACTCCTTGGTTTGTACCCAAAGGACTTAAAATAAACACACTACAGTAATGTAGCCATGTCAGTGTTTATAGCAGCTCAATTCACAATAGCTAAACTATGGAACCAACCTAGGTGTCCTTCAATAGATGAATGGATAAAGAAACTGTGGTGTATATACTCAGTGGAATATTACTCAGCTTTAAAGAAGAGAGAAATTATGGCATTTGCCAGTAAATGGTTGGGAGTTGCAAAATAAGCCAATCCCCCCAAAACCAAAGGCTGAATGTTTTCTCTAATATGCAGCTGCTGATTCACAATAAGGTGGGGGGCACTAGGGACGAATAGCGTTACCTTAGATTAGGTAGAGGGAAGTGATGGGTGGGGAGGGGAAGGGATGTGGGGACAGGAAAAAATAGTAGAATGAAACAGATATCATTACTTTATGTATACAAGTGACAGATGACCAATTTGATTCTACAACATGTACGCTCAGAAAAATGATATATATATCCCATCTATATATATCAAAGTGCATAAATGTATTCTACACTCATGTGTAACTAATGTAAACAAATAAAAAATCAATAAAAAAAGAAAAAAAAAACAAAAAATAAAGATCACCAGGGGACAGAGAGAGAAGTGGTGTACTGCATATTTTCATTTTGTATCATGTTTAAGAATAGATGAAAATCACTAGAGAACAGAAAGTAGCCATTATCTTTAGAGGTTTGGGGGCTTGCCAATGGGGGGCACACCAGTGAAGGATCTGGGGTGATGGCAATGGTCCATGTTTGTGGAGTGTTATTTAAGGCACAAGTGACTAAGTTCCTTAAAACACTCTGAATCTTTAGGATCTTAAGATCTGTGCATTGCCCACATGTAATTCTATCTCAGTTAAAACATCATGTTGCCCCAGCGGCTCGGGAGGCTGAGGCAGGAGGATCGGGAGTTCAAAGCCAGCTTCAGCAATGGCAAGGTGCTAAGCCACTCAGTGAGACCCTGATTCTAAATAAAATACAAACTAGGGCTGCGGATGTGGCTCAGTGGTCAAATGCTTGAATTCAATCCCCAGTACCCCCACAAAACAACAACAACAACAAAACCAACCAAACAACCAAACAAACAAAAAACCATACATTGCTTCAAAAAGAGTACTCTAAAGCAAAGTTCAGCCCGCTATGGCCCAGGGACCAAATCAGGTCTGCCATGTGCTTTTGTAAATAAAAATCTTTTTGGCACACAGCCATATCATATCTGTGGCTGCTTTTGCACAGATACGGCTTCAAATATTTAATACATGGTCTTCTGCAGAAAAAGTTTGTTGACCCCTGTCCTGGAGTTGATGTTTCAATGCAAAGTCTACACCTTGCCCTGGTAGATTCTGACGCAGGACGTCTGGAGCAGGGTGCGAATCTCCAACAATCCCATCGAAGACTCTTAGGCCCAAGGAGCCGGTGGGCAAAGGGTGCAGAACTTCCCTTCTGAGATCTCCCACATCAACAGGCGTTTTATAACTAATCTCATCACGTGGCGGTCCCGAAGGTCCCTTTCCACCACACCCAAGGAAAGTGAGAAAGGTTCGTTCTCCTTAGAGTTACGTAACCGTCCTTCATACACTTGGAGAGGCGGGCATGGCTGGCGTCCTGAACACATTCTGCTGTCACTGTTTGGCTCTCTGTAGGCGGCTGTTTGAGAGGTTAAAGATTTGATGGAGGAAGAAATTCACAAGACACTTTCCGTGCACGTCTGGCGGATAATGACACTTAAGAAGCTTTGCTTAAAACTGATCTGGCTTCATGATGATTTGAGCTGGCTCTTTAATTAGTTTTTTTGGGAGCATATATTGTTTAGCATGATTATTTTATTTTGCCAGATAGGAGCTTAACATGCTTTAGTTCACAAAGGAGCCAGATGTATTTTATACAGTTTTTAACCACCAGTGGAGGAAGAAGAAAATATCTCCCCCGCCACCCCCCAAGGGTTGTTTTTGACTTTTAGATTGAATGATTGTTGGAAGTGGTTTGGGCACAACTTTAACACTCCACCAAGGATCTACTCTCTCTTCCATGTTTCCAGCACCCGTGTGGTTAGGTAGGGCTGCGTGATTGGTTTTGCTCAATGAAACGTGCGGCTTCTCCATTCCCTCCTTCCCTTAGAAGCATGAGCCGGGGCCAAGGTACAACAGGAATGAAGCGGAGCAGCTTGAATCGCTGAGCTACTTTCATCTGAGCAGGGAATTCCTACTGTTGGGTGACTCTCCAGAGGCTGGGGGCGATTTGTTACTGTAGCATAACCTTCTCTCTCCTGACAAAGATGGCGCCCCTGGGCACAGGTCCAGTTGCTCATTGGAGGAAAACGGGAGGCGCAGAAGAACTCATGAACATCATATAAATGTATCAAAGGAAGGAGACCAGGATGGACACCTCAGGACAAGTGACTGTCCCTTTGGGAGAAAAGAAAAATGAGATCGCTTTCTTTCGCTACATGAAAATGTGGCTGTTGTAAAGCACTCACATACGAATGCAGACACACGCCTACCGATGCCTAATATATCAAATTAATATCAAGACAGTGGAAGACTGTTGCTGCCCAAGGGTCTGCTGCGTGGTCCCTTGTGTGGCTCTTGGGGGGGAAGGGTGCCCCAGAGGGCGTAAGTTATTATTCTCCACGTCCTTTAAAAGCTCTTCACTGGTGGTTTTGGGTTGGGAAAGGAGACATTTTTGATGCTGGGCTCACGGTTACCAGGGCTTGGCTCTTGGCAAGACAGGCCATTCCGACCCACGTCGACATCTCCTGTGTTGGCGGGCTCACCAGATTGCCCGCCTCCCCTCCCTTTGCCCCCTTGCAAGAATGGCCGCCCTGGGCTCCCATCCTGGGCTCCTGCCTTGTTCAACTTTATGTCTCTTGGTGTCTTCCCTGCCTTCCAGACTCCTGGCAGGCGCGGAGGTGGGTGAATAAAGGAAGCTTCCGTGCAGCAGGTCCCCTACATCTGAGGATGACTCCAGCCCCACGGCACCACCCCGACCTAAGCTGGTGCCAACCCGTCCTTCCCCAACTCCAGAGACAGCTCTCCGTCTGCTCTCAGCCTTTGCCACTAGCTCCTTTGTGGAAGTTTGGGAAGTGACTTTAAAAATCCAAACACTAGCTTCTTCCCTACCTAAAACCCTCTGTTGGTTGTTCCTTCCTCTTGGAATGAAGGCCAACGTCTGTAATACGGTAAGCAGGATCACAACCCTGAGCCCTCCCCTTGCTCACACTCTGAAATCCACACAGCTTTCTCAGAGTTACTCAAACACAGCCTGGTTTACGCTGCCCTAGGGTCTTTGGGCATGCTGTGATTCACGGCTCTCGTGCCCCAGTCTGGGATTCTCACCTACCCACCCACTTGATCACCAAGTCTAGTTCCAACTTATATTTTTAGACCTTAGCTCAAATTAGGAGGCACTTCTTAGTTATAATTTCTTACAGTGTCAAATACCCCTTGTTTGCCGCACCTAGCACAGTTGCTGTTTAACATGCGCTTTCATGATTATTTTCTTCGGGTCTGCAAACACTGAGCAAGTAGGGCCTGTCAGGTTTGGGGTTAGCCTTGCACCCCAGGAGCCTATCACGGTGTCTTGCTCAACAAGCAGTCCTGCTTCAACCAACGTCTTGTTATGGGTACTGCAGTAGCCCACTCCAGAGAGGGACACCAAGTGCCACCTGGACTCATGAGTTCAGGGAACCCCAAAGCATGTGACTGTAGTGACTGGGACAGACAACCTGATGTCAGTGCTGCCGGTTGGAAAGGTCTGCTCTGGGGCAGGCAGGGATAGAGGGGAGAGGACCAGCTCCGTGTCAGCACCAGAGAACTGGGGAGGTCTCGTCTGCAGAGAGGGTCTGTGTGTCACAGCACCTGGCTCTGACGTGGGTGGGGTGGCGGGTGGCTGTGGGGTTCAGTGCAGGACCTCGCTGCTGTGTAGTACGTTCTCCCTGTGCTGGGGGTGAAGGGTACACAGAAGGTTGCCACTTGTCCTGCTTCCTGTCATGGGGTTTCTGAGGTGAACAGGAGAGAGAAATGAATCAACAGGGTTAGGAGATGAGTATTTGCTGGATATTCGGAGGAAACCACTAACCTGTATAGTCAGAGTGTAAAAGTAGAAGCGAAAAAGAAAGCATTGCATTTACGTGTGGGTAAGTCAGGGTGACATTGGAAGGGATGGAGGCCATCGGCTCGTGGCAGTTAATCACAAGAGATGGAAATGGGGTATTTATTTAAAATTTCATTTTTACTATCATTAGTTTTGGTGCTGGGGATGGAACCCAGGGCCTCTTGTATACCAGCCAACTATCCTACCACAGAGCTACATCCCCAACGCAGGAGAGTAGATTCCCACCACAGGAGACTCCAGGGCCTGAAGGATCAGGGGGATTATTGGCAAAGATGCCCCTTTCCCCCTCCCCCCAGCACATTTTTGAGTTTCTTTAGATCTCCGTGGATCAGATTGTTGTTAAGATAATGCCAATGAGCCCATCACTGGAAATGGTACGAAAATAAGACCTAGAGACGTGGAGGTTATTTGTTCAGGTTGAGAATCCCGTATTTGAAATGTGTTTTGGATTTGGGATTATTTAAGATTTGGGGATATTTGCATACACATAATGAGTTATCTTGAGGATGGGACCCGTGTCCAAATGTGAAACTCATTTATATTTAGTATGTGCCTTATCCTACACAGAGGTTGAAGGCGATTTCACGTGACGTTTTTGGTGCACCTGCGTGTTGACAGTGACCCTTGAGGTCAGGTATGGAATTTTCCACTGTGGGGTTGCCTAGGAACGGGAAATGTTTTGTAGGTGGGGGGCTTGCTGGATTTTGGCTATTTGGACAAGGGATGCTCTACCTTGTTTGCTTGCCCAGCTGTCAGAGAGCACGCCCTGCCCTTCCCTGGCAGGGTTACCACTCTGCGTTTTCCCCCAAATTCCAACCTGGCTCTGCCTTTTGCCACAACCCAATGATCCCAGTGGAGCCCAGGTGTTCTGGCATGTGCCTCAGGGACTCCAGGGAACCAGGAGGTGGAACCACACATGGCATCACAGGGACATGGGAGAAGGGTGGGGGATTGCAGCAACGAGACCCCAGGCTTCAGTTTGCCGTGACATCCCTGTTCCAGCCACCCTCCGGACTCCCCACCAGGAGGAAAGCCAGCGTCTGCGCACACCCTCGGAGCCCAGGCCTAGACTAATTTGATGTAAATTATACATTTGCAAGCAGGATTCCAGAATCACCTGCCCCAGGCCCACAGAGACACTGTGCACAAAAGGAAATAACGATGTGTTTTATTCATAAGGAGGCATTTCTCTTCAAAATTCTCCCACCGTTCCCCCAAATACCTAATGCATCACAAGCCGACGTTGGTGCTGCTGGCTTGCCACACTCAGGGAAGTACTGTTCCTTTTAATCAAGGAAGTTTATTTTGCAGTGAAACCTTTTGTATAATATTGAAAAAATAGTTGTGTTCCTCAGAAGCTCTTTCCGTTTTCTGAAATGATCATTTTTAATCACTAGCCTAGCAAAACAATTTACCAGGCAGCGGAGGATAACGAACCATAAAGTTTAATTTGCCTTTTTTAATTGAGTTGTTAATTAGCACCCCTCCGTCGTGGGAAACTCCCAACTTGCTTTTTTGTTCTGCTCCTGATCCAAGACATTTCAGAGAATCTAATCTATCATATTTCCTCTGCGCAGGTACTTTCATGAATCACATCAATAGGTGATTATTTTCCAAATCTGTTGAAGCTTCAACAGATGCATACAAATCTCATCAGTGGTGAATGATTAGACAGGGAGTATAGAGTGGTGCTGAGTACATAAAGTTATTTGCATTTATTAGACTTCTACTGTATGCTGGACACTTCTAAGTGCTTGACATAGTTTGTATTTCACATAATTTTTGAGGTGCAGGCAATTCTTTCCATTTTATGCATAAGTAAACTGAGGTTCACTTAGGTTAAGTGATTTTTCTACCATCATCCAGTTTGTGGGCATGAGAATGAAACTTCAGTCCTAAGCAGTCTGGCTGTTGGCCTCAGAGGTCATTCTTTTTATTTATTTATTTTTGGATACTGGGGATGAAATCCAGGGCCACATTACCATTGAGACACATCCTCAGATACTCCATGCTTTTAAAAAATTTTTTTTCAAACAGGGTCTTGTTAAGTTGCTGAGACTGGCCTCTAACTTGTGATCCTGCCTCAGCCTCCTAAGTCATTGTAATTACAGGCATAAGTCACCACACCCAGCCGGGAGGTCACTCTTTTAACCCTGAGCTGGATCTTCATGACCCTTAAAGATAAACAGACCTGCATTTCAATTCTAGTTTCCAGTACTACTGTTAACACTGATGTAAAGTTAACACCTGCTGTCCAGGGCCTGTTGGATGGGTGTGCACCCCGGCTAGTTAGGCCCCAGGGCCAGAACTCTGTGCTTGGTTGACATTCTGCAGTTGCCATCTTGACCTCCTAGATCGGTCCTGAGCAAGGTATCCTGAGGGTTTATTTTGCACTGGGTCCTGCAAGTTACTCCACAAGTTCTGATACCCCTGTGGTGTCACATCTGTGGGTGGCCTCTTCTTTCCCCTTTCCGTGGTCCCCGTGGGTCAGAAGTATGCACGCAGCTTCCTTGTGCCCCATACCGAGGGTGTCACCAGGCCGAGTCAAGGTGCCAGCTGGGGTGGTGCTACTATGTGGAGGCTGGAGTGTGGAGGGGCCTTTCACTGCTCAGGTGCAACATTCAGCTCCTCGCCGTGGGCGGTCGGAGTCTCCGTGCTCTTATTTCTTCAGAGCCCACAAGAAGGGAGAGGAGGACCAGGGCAAGGTGGAATCCTGTGTCAGGCGGCAGGTGGAGGAGTCGCGTCCGATCAGCTGTGCTCTGTTGGACTGGTTAGAAGTGAGCTCCAGGTCTCACCCACACTCAGGGGAGTGGGTAGCAGAGAGGTGTGAAGACCTACAGGCAGGGCCATGGGGGCCACCCTTCAGTCTGTGGCCAGGTTATCGTGCGTGGTCCTTATGTGTAGTAGGAGTGGTAGCCTTGGTAGCACTCCGTGGGGCTGGCTGTGTCCCAGGCTGTTGCTGTAAGTGCTTTTATGTGTCTAACTCACTAATTCACACGTGCAGCTGGGGACCTGGGTCCTGAGGACTGAATCCAAGTCATCTCCCTGAACACTGGCATGGCCTCAGGACCACTCAGCGTGGGCCCACTCTTCCTATTTCCTGAGTGATGTGATCATCTCAGGATGTTAGCAACATGGGATTCGGTGCCACACAGACCGGGGGAGAGCCAGTCCTGAGGCTGCTGGTGCCGTGGTCTGTTCCAAGCCACCTGCCCATTTCCTTATTGGGACTCTTCAAGGATAAGGTTCCCTCCCGTGTGGTGTGCCAGTTCCCCACCGCCCAGGCTGAGAGGGACCAGTGCGTGTCTGTAAGACTCTGTCCCTTAGAGATTCCCAGAGCTCCCTGTCTGAGGCCGTGTGAGGAGTCTGAAGCAGACGGCAGCGGCTCGGAAGTCCTCTCCGGTGGTCCTCTGCCGTGTGACGCTCCCTCCTCTCTCCTCTCCTCTCCTTCTTCAGGCTGCAGATGGACCGGCCTCGGCACCAGGCTCCATTCTCCTTTCTCGCTCTCCTTCTCTGTCTGCATCTCTTCTTCTTCCTCCTTCCCTTTCTCTGTCCTCCAACTGGGGTGTCCATGATTCCCTCTTCTCCAGAGGACAAAAGGAAAGGCGAGAGAACAAAGGATCCAGCTGAGTAGGACTGGGACAGGCTCCTCTCCTAGCAGGCGTGTCTGGAAGGAGGTGAGGGAGGAAGAAGTGACCGTCTCCTGTCATGTCCTCTGGCACACACAGGTGGCCCATTGAGCCAACTGGTCTCCAAGATGGCCTCCTTCTCCCCCCACCTCCCTCGGAGCTTCCTGCATGGTTGGTGGCCATGCTACCTGTGGTCCAGCAATTGGCTTCAAAGGAGAATCGAGCCCTACCCTGAGAGTACCCCCTGGCCGCTCCTAGGGCCCCTTCTCTGTCTTCTCCAGCCCCTTCCTGTCTGGCTGTGACCTCTCGAGTCTCCCCTCTCTCATGGACGTGAGCTGTCTATTCCTTCTGGGGGCTCTTCTGATTGGGCCCATGGGCCCTTCACCCTGTGCATGAAGCCTCTTTAGAGTCTCTCACTTCTTGGAGCGGATTCCTTCTCACTTCTGAAAACACAGCGCCCAGCCCTCAGGTCTCCTGCGTGGTCATCCCTTGACTCCTGGCTGCACTGACCCCAGAAATCACCGGCTCCAAGGTCACAGGGACCTTCATGCTCGGCCTGGTTTTGGCCCTTGTTTTCCCCTGTCTCTGCCCTGGCATTGACCCACATGGCCACGAGTCTTTGTCCTTTGATATCCTGGGTGAGACTGGACATCTGTGTCCTTGACCTTTCCCAATTCTGTCCCTCCTGGCTTCTGCTGGGCAGGGACCAGATGCAGGCAGCCCTCTAGACCGTCCTCCTGAATCCCACCCTCCTTCACCTTTCTGCCCTCTGTTGGGCATTGCGGCCAGTCACTGTGGATGCCCCTTCTGGAGGGCATAGCCAACCCCCGTCTCCGTTCCCAGTGCTCTCCAGTGGGACCCCCCAGCCCTCCCAGGTGCTTTAGGGACAAAGCCGACTATTTCACAGGAGAAAACGGAAAACCCGGGAGGTCTGTGTCCCACACTCATGACCCTGGATGTAACCTGCCGCTCACAGGGTCTGAGGTTGGTTCCCCTGGGGTGCTGGTCTGCTCCCTCCCACCACGGCCCTCGCCTCCATCTCTCTGCGGTGGGTGTCCATCCTCTGTGTCCCCTGGCGGGGCCCACGTGCTGCACGAGGTCTCCATCATCCCTTCCTGAATCCATTTGACGACTTCCTGCCTTGGTGCATCCACCTGCTAAGCCCCGTTCATTTCACTCCCGAACCTCTCCCTTTCCTTCCAGATCCTTTCAAATTTCATGATGTTCTTTTGAGCTCTCTTTACCTAACTGCCACATAAAACGCCTTTTTAAAAAATGAATTTTATTTTCCATGATGCCGTCATTGTCCACTGATTTCTTAGAAAAAAGTTAGGAGGAAAATTTTTCTTTTTTTAAATCCATTATCTGATCAACGAGAGTACAAAGGCCCTCTTGCTTTCGAGCTTTCTCTCAGTTCTCAATCTCCAATGAATTTCACTAAAAACAAGCTATTTTGTACAACTTCCTTTATGGATTCTTTTTTTGCTGCTACCAAAAGACCCAACTCTTCCAACAAATATTCAAAGCAATCTCCAAGGCGCCCCCAGAAGGTTAGTGTCAAGAGGACAATGATTTTTCTTTCTTAAATAGGCCATTCCAGCACAGAGGAGGGCAGTCACGAGAGCGTCCACCCATCTGTTGAGTGAATAAGAAAATGAATGAGGGAGGGACGAGTCCTCCTCCCTCCACGATCCCTGGCCCCATCTGCACCCCCAGGCTCACTGCCGGTCCTGCAAGTTCTCTGGGCTTCTCTGTTTCTTCCTGGTTGCTATTCCCAGCTGTTATCTACTCCTGTCCCTCTTTTTTTGACATCAAGTTATGTCTGTCATCCAAGACCCAGTCACTCCTCAGTGCTTCCTCCGAATTTCCCAGGTACTTTCTGATTGGCACGGAGTCTTCCTCCTCTTCTGCCCTTGGAGACCTTCTTCCTTTCAACACAGATCCTTCACGGCAGGTCCTAGGCATTCTTTTATAGTGTAGCTCACGATAGATGCTTAATAAATTCAGGTTGGCCATTCCTCATCTGAAAATCTGACATCCAAAGTGCTCCAGAGCTGGGCCTGCGGCTCCATGGTAGTGCACCTGCCTCACCAGTGCTGGCCCTGGGTTCAGCCCCAGCACTGGGCAGCAGTGGGGGGCGGGTCTCTAAAATCTGAAACTTTTTGAATGTCAGTATGATGATACAAGTGGAAAATCCCACACCGTGGACTTGGCTTCATGCATAGAGTTACTTACAGTAATTTTATAAAATCACCTTTAGACGGCACACAGAAGGTATGTAGGAAACGTAAATGAATTTTGTGTTTTGACTTGGGTTCTGTCCCTAAAATATCTCACCATGTATATGGAAATATTCCAATATCTAAAAAAAAAAAAAAAAATCTGAAATCCAGAGCTTCCGGTTCCAGGCATTTCAGATGAGGGTTAGTCCCCCTGGATCTGTTAAGTGGGTGAATTGGCTCAGTATGCGGGAGAGCAGAGCCAAAGTCAGGAGCAATAAGTGCCCCTTAGTTCTGTGTCTGGGCCACACTTTGTCCAGAGAGTTCCCTCTTAAATTTTTGTTTACAGATGCTCTTCAGGAATCACATGTAAGAGAAAGGAACTGTCATCGCGTGCACTGAAAAGTGGAATTGCGGGTTCCCATGGAAACGGAGTTGAGAGTCGAGTTTTCTATACGCGCCTGTCTTAATGAAAATATTTTCTTAGCCATTATAGATGGGTTTGTGTACCAGACAAGAAGTGCTTTATCTTAACATACCATTATGCTCATGAGTGAGATGGATGCCCTGAAGGGTTATTTCATCAAATCACTGTACACTCTTGCACAAGCCGTGCAGGAAGTGATCCCAGTACAGCTGCAGGGAGGGCTGCCCTGGTTTGTTGAAGAAGAAGCCTCTCTAGACTCACTTTTCTCCCTTTTGCTTTTGAGAAGTGGCCTCTTTACTTTTGGCCAAAGGATGCTTAACACAGGCACCCAGGTGATTCTGATCTGATTTTGAGGGTAATGATTTCCCCGAACCGTGTGCATCCCAGGTTCTGCTGACAAGGATTAAATAATTTGAAGGATTCCCAGGGAGCTAATGGCTGGTGATGTGGGGAAGCTCAAGCTTTGCTTCCCATCTCTTTGGAAACAAATAGAGGCCTTTTTATTTGTGCTCAGAGCACTTGTGGTTTACTCAGGTTGGGGGCACGTGTTCCTGTAGCATGGTCAATGGGTGATGGCCACTGGAGCACCACGCACTGGTCATTCCGGGGTCATAACTAGGCTATTATTGGGTTCTATCTGAAATCTCCCATTAAAGATGATTTCTGGCTGCTGCCTGGAGATAGGCAATGCGACTCACAGTTCGTGGAAAATTTGGGGTACCATCTCGGTTACCTCCCGAAGATCTCTTTTAATCCAGAGATCCAACACATCGCTCTCCTGGAGCACCTTTTAATAGGAAATCTCCCAATAAACCTATTAAAAGCATAATGAAAACCTCTTTCAGTCTTCTGTCAGGCTTGGGAGCTGTAAGTGGCTTCTAATTTGCACAAGATTGGAATAGCATTGAAGAATTACAGTAACTAAGTGAAACACTCATTGGATTTTCAATTTTCTGATAGCATCCCATGTAATTTCTTGTAATGCGTCTGCAGCCAAGGGAGGTGACACATGTCAAGGCTCCCGCTGCAGCTTCTGCCCACGTTGGCATTACATGGAGGAGCGGGCGCTGTCAGCTTTCCTCCTGGGGAGGGGTGGGGGGCTTTGTTTGGCCTTGATGGATATCCCATTATACACAGTCCTCTGAGCAGCAGCCACATGATCCTAACAGCTCAGAGGATGTTGAACATTGGATGCTTAGCATTTGACTTCATGTATTTATTGGAACAAGTTGTGAACCGTCCCTTCCGTGGAGTTGTTCCGTAGACTACATAGCCCATGCTCCTGAGGTCCCCGGAACCTGGTGGGCAGATCGCGTGGTTGGGGCTTTGTTCGTGTTGCAATGAATGAATTCCCTTTTGGAGGAACCAGGAGAAGGTGCAGCAGGACATGGTGGCTGGCAACCAGGGAGATAAGACCAGTGTTATCTTTAGCATATTTTACATCATCTACAGTTCTCGCTTCAACTGAAATGATACATTTTTCTTCTCAAAGAACCTACGTGCCTTCTTTTAAATGGAGTCTCTTGAGCCTTCCCCATAGTGTTTTCAAGGTTTGGTGACATATGTCAGTTGTTTAAAAACTCAGGGTGATAAGAGCCGGTGATAGAATCACAATAGGCAAAAAAAAAAAAAAAATACTAGGCAGAGGAAAAACAAGTCAGCCAGGTTTTGTAATCTTTGAAATAATTAATTGCGTTGCCAGTCTTCACAGGGCTGTGCTGAGACCTTCATTCCTGGGGTCTGTGTTCTGCATTCCTTGCTGTGGAGCGAGGGTGGACTTGGACTCATCTGGCTGCATACTCTTCTGGCATCTCCTTTGTGACCAGAGGCATTTCTGCCTGAGCAGGGTTGAGAGGAAGATGGTCATCTCGGCCTCTTGGTGGAGTGGAACTGACACCTGGATCCAAGATCTGTTCTAACAATCATTCTAAAGAGTCCAGAAGCACCTTTCTGACCCTTTTTGTCCCCCAACTGACAAGCAGTTACTGAACTTCTGCTCGGAGCAAAGTCCTTTGCCTGGTGCTCTCTTGGGTTAGGGACAGGAGCATCCAGGGTCACTATTCTGCACCCGCATAAACCTGGTCTGTTCGCTTACCTCTAATCCCAAGCTGTGACCCATATAACTCCTTCCCCTACAAAGATCCTGCTCCAGACCCAAGCCAGGTTACAGTGCCAGGCTCCCCGGCCACAGTTCTGCCAAGGTCCTTGCTAAGCAGCATGATGCCAGGGTTCTCCTTCGCCTGGGGTCAAAGCTGGAGTGTCTAGTTATGTGTTTTCACATGTGGACATGTGTGTTCTTGTCCAGTTTAAAGGGGTCCCCAATGATAAAAACCTCAGAACTGCCACACTGTTGAAATGAGAGGGGGTGTGAGCAACAGTGACCAGAGGGGAACGACTTTCACAGGAGGGCGAGTTTGAGAGAAATAGGAAGACAGTGGACAAGGTGTCTGGCGCTCCTTCCCCAGTTCCACTCAGAGCCCCTGGACCTGCCTTCTGTGCACAGGGGTCAGTGGCTGTTCAGCTGCTGAGAGGAAACCTAGAAGTCTGTCCACTCCTTCCTCCCCACCCCCGATCCACTGGCACAGACTGCCGTTTCTGTCTTCCAAGGAACACTGGCTTCTGGTCACCTCCATTCCTCCTAATCTCACCCAGGCCTGGCTCTCTGGGGTCTTCTGTAGCCATCTCCCAAAGGGGTCTTCCAGGTCTCTCCTGCCGCTCTCAGACTCTCCTTGCTGTGGCCAGCAAAGCAGGTTGAATTTCCAGTTGCTGACCTGCCAATGGCACTTCTTTGTCCCCCTTTCTGTCGGGTCCTTGGACTTATTCTAGTCTAGGAATTTTATTTTCTCCAACTCCCTAGGACACTTGTCCCCCAGCTCCTTGCATGGACCAATCATCATCTTTGGTAAGACCGCCCTATGAGATCGGGACCCATCAGAGCCAAGAGCCTAGCAAAGAAGTGGCACCTGAATGCTTTCTGAATAAAGTCCTCATCGGGTGACCGTGTTCTGAAAATGCAGGCGCCGAGACCTGGAACCGCGCGCGCTGTGTTAGAATGGGAGACACAGCCAGAGAAAGCTGGGGCTACCCACAGCAAAGCTCATCTGCCATGCTTCAGTTTATCTAGTAGAGAGAAAGACTGCCTATCAATTAAAGCTACAAGGGCTGAGTTGGGATGTCATCCCCTGGGACTTGAAGTAGTTTCATCTAATCTGGAGCAATTTCAGAATTCAATAATGAAATCAGATTTTAGTATTCCCCCCCTCCCCACCACCACATAATGATTCATGTGCCATGAAATTTTTCATTAAAAAATTCCAAGGTTCACAAAGTAGAAACAAAAAAAGAAAGGGGGGCCCCATACCCCTCATTTGTTCATCCATTTCATTGATGCCTCCAATGTTGATCATTGACATCGAGCCTTGGAATTTTAAATCAAATTTTACTTTGCAAACTTAATGAAATGCAAACAAATACTTAGCAGTTCTGAAGGGCATGAAGTCATTAAGTTTTCTCATTTTATTAGGAGCTTTCGGGGGGCCTCCATAATTTTTGGAGTAAAATCAATTAAGTTCTGTGTGTGTGTGTGTGTGTGTGTGTGTGTGTGTGTGTGTGTGTGTGTGTATCCTTGTGTCATCAGTGGATAGATCAGGCAGATTCTGGGCCTGACTGTCTGTTTATTGGCTCATGTCCTTGGGCAAATGGCTCACTCTTGCCTAGATGTAAAATGGGTAAGGAGATCTGTGTTGAGGACCTTCAAGGTAGCTGGGCCTGGTCTGTGCTCTAAGACCACCCGCTTCCCCTCTTGGTTTCATATTTTGCTGCTGCCATCTTGAAATCCTCAATAATTTCCCAATAATGGCACCTGCATCAGCATTTTACATCAGCCCCAGAAATTATGCAGCTGGTCCTGATTTGCCGAGATTATGTAAGATGCCTATTAACGTCCCTTGAATGAGGTGGATGCTAAATATTCATTTGTCCCTCTCCTTCATGTTTATTTAGCTGTGCGTTGCTGCTCCCCTGCATCGGGGAAAAAAGCTGATCTTCTATATTCTCTTTCTCTTTATTCTATACAGCCACACCCTTAAGAGAGAAGCAGCTCATTCTTTGATTGCTTTGAAGACTGTAGAAAGATATTCAGCCCTCATCCCCACTCCTTGGCAAGCGAGGAGGATAGGAAGTATTTGGAGAACATTTCTCATGTCCTAATAGCTTGGTAAAATGATAATCCTCAGGAAAGCAGCGTGCCACCTGAAAATTTCGATACAAATGCGTCCTGATTATGTGCACTGAACAATAGGGTTATTGAACGGTAACTGGGGTGCAGGTGGAGATAAAGAACTGTTTTCACGCTCTTGTGGAATCACTGACATTCAAGCCTGTAGCACCCTACACATGAGCACTGCCTCTCTTTTTTTGTGAATTCAGTGGAAACAGCTCTGTCTTGGGCACTGTGGAGCCCAGTGTTGGGATGTTTGCTTAGAAAAGGTCACAGTCTTGGCCACAGAGGGTCACTGGTGTGTGTACCTCGGAGGTGACAGCTGAGACAGATGGGGATGCTGACAGCAGGCACGGGGTGTGACCAGAGAGGCTCAGAGGGGAACCTGGGGACATCTCTGCACTGGAAACCTAGGCTTTGGATCCACACAGAGTCACCAGGAAGCTTGCCCAGACGGTTGTGGAGGTACCAGGTCCAGCACCACCAGGATCCACGTTTAAGAGCTGGTGGAGGACCAGAAGAGCAGAGGTGAGGATGTAAGAGTCCCCAGGCATGACAGACAGCAGCACATGGCCACAGGGCACACCTCTGCCCCCAAAACTCCTTCTTCTCTTTTGCATAAAAAATACTAAAATGAGTGCCTTGCGGACGGGAGATGTTCTGAGTTTTCTCTCTGAAATGATCTAAGTGGCCACGGCTCCATTAAGGCTCCCTTTCTCTCTCTGGGCACCTGTCTGCTGTGACATTTGTGCCACAGCCCTCGGAGCCTCTCTAGTTGTTGGCATTACCTCTCCACTACTGGTCGGTGAATTCTGCCCAAGCAGGTGCTGCTGTTCACATTTGCCGTTCTCCTAAAGAGCACATAGTAAGCCCTCAAGTACCTCTTGAATGGATGAGGGGTCTGTGCTCCTCACAGAGACAGTTCTCCACCATGAACCTTCCCCATGTCCTGGACTGTTTGCCTTTTCCTCCTACCCACTGACCTGTACTGGCTCCCATGTTCCCGTAGATCCCTGATTGACTCTGGCCAATGAGTCTTCTTCATATTCAGGGAGCTGCATCTTCTCTGAGATCCATGAAATCCCCTGGGACTGCCTGGAGGGCAGGGCTCTGTGCATCCCGAGCAGAGCCCTCGTGTTCCCCACTCTTCCTGCAGGGAGCAGACCAGGCAGGGATCATTTGGGGTGTCCTCCAGGTATGCGGTCTGCCTTAAGAACCCAGGGACCACTTCCTTCCCAGGATCACAAGCGTTTCTCCATCCGTCCTCCTGCAATGCTCTGTCCTCCTGCCCGCCCCAGCTCACAGCCTGGTTCGCTGGAAGATGGCAGGTGGTGATGCACCGTGTGGGTGATGCACCCTGTGGACGATGCAGGAGCCAGACGAGCAAAGGGCAGGTCTCCCTTCTTTCTCTGACCGCATGGAGGCATAAGCAGAGACCCTGGCAAAACAGCACCAAATTGTATGGTTCTGCTGCAGCCTCCTTGCCCTGCGTCCCAGACTCCTGGAAGGGCATCGTTATGAAGGGGCGGAAGTTGCTTGTTTAAAAGGAAGAGAAACAGACTTCAGCCTCGATGACTGAATTGCTGGCTACTAGTGAACCATTGCAATGTGCATGGCCAATCCTTAGGTTTCTAGGTAATCATCACACTTCCTTGCTTTATTTAAATTTAAAATATCCTTTATGGGTTTCCTTCATTGGCAGGGATGGGGGGGGGTGGAGAAAGCGCTGGCCATTTAGGTTCCTATGAAAGCTGATGAAATATGCTAATGAAATCACGTGTCGTGTTGAGATGTGAAATTTAGGCTGGCGTGGAACTGTCTGAGCCAGTCCAACAGAGGGACATAATTAACAGGGCTTTGACCATTAGAAGAGCGAGAGGCCGCGGGCAGCTTGGTTTCTTGCCACCCCTTGTCTTCTCTCCTGCGTGACTGTTCCCCCACCCTTTGCAGTACCTGAGGTCTTTATTTTTTTTTTTCCATCTAGATATGCACAGAAAAGTCTTAAGTGGCTGTTGAAACTCCCAGAGGCCTGTTTACTTCAAGGTAGACGCAGGAAAGCTGCCGTCATGCAGGAGCAGCCTCTGGCCTGAGATGGAAGTCAGATCGGCTCAAGTTTGGGTCAGAATTTAGAGGTCCCGCTGGAGTGTTTAGGCCTGCATCTGTAGTCCAGATAAGTTAGGAGAAGAAATTGCTCCCCGCGGCAGGTCATGAATCTAATTACTCTAGCAATGCTGTGACAAGCACGCCATTGGAAATTGCATAGCAGGCTCGCCGTCTCGGGCTCTCCTGCCCCCGCATCACGTAGGCCAGGCGGACAGTGTCGCTCACCGGGGCCCCCAGACCATAACTCACGGAGGTTAGCCATGTGTTCCCAGCAGAAAGCCGGCCCCGGGGAGCCCAGAGAGCCCTGTAACTGAGCATCTGTCCCCAAACATTTGCCCTCCCAGATCTGAGCAGGAAGGAGACCTCTCCTGGACAGCAAGAGAGGGACATTGCAGGCTGCGAGCCACAAGGAAACACAGAGGAGACTTACAGGACCAAGGCTGGCCCTCCCTCTCTGTGGACTGGGCTCTGGTCTGGGCATCTTCCTGTGTCGTGGGGGTTTGCCCATCTTTCTTGTGAAGGGCAGAGTTTTATCTGCTTTGCAATCAGCCTAAGCCCAGGCCTCCTGGAAGCCCACAGACACAGCCCGGTGACCGGCAGCATGGGCTGAGGTCAGGTGCTCCTGGGTCAGTGTCTCAAGCTGACCATGACTGAAGCTGTGACATGGCACCAGCTGTCAACCTCCACTGGCTCTACTAAAAAGTGGGGCTGAGGACACTCACACCCCCAGGTGTCTGCAGGGGAGGTCAAGGGATTTATGCAAAGGAAACAAGAGGACAATCCAGCAACCCCAAAGCAGGCAGGTGTTTACCTAAGTAAGCCAGGTGATGAATCGTGGTGGGACAGGGAGGTGGCTCTTTCCGAGAGGGGAGCTGGAGGCAGAGGGGCTGAGGTTCAGGATCCCATCTGAATCTGTGGGTTCGCAGGTGTCACGGCAGCTTCTTGCTTCAGGGAGGGACTCTATTCTGAACTTGGAGCCAGAAAGAGGGAGACTAAGGAGTGGACATCACCGTCATCCAGGAAGTGTGGCCTCAGGTTGAGCAAAGAAAACACAGGGTTGGGAGACATCTAGAAATGTAATTGATTTTCTCATTATTTCCGTGACCGTGGGCCTCACCCAATGTGGAGTGGACAGGTTGCCTGTTCACTTGAAAGTAAATAGGGTAGTGGGGAGGGAGGTGTGCATGGCTGCCCCTGCCCATGTCCTCGGGGGCATCTGAGGGACAGTGATCGGAGACCAGTACATGGAGTATAATAAAATGAAAGACAGGAGCGCAATCCAGGTTTTGACATCTAAAGCAGGTTTTGTGAACTACTGAGGAAGTTACCCTCGCATTCTGGCCCAGGGATTTAGAAATGCAGTGACCAGGAGGCCATCTGCTGAGTAAGTGGGGACCTGGGAGCACACAGCGTGTGTCTCACAATCCAAAGGGTAGAGTTCCCCAGGTCATAAAATCCGATTCAAGCACTTAGTGATAGAGACGGGACTCTTAACCTCTGGGTTACTGGCTAAGAAATGTCCCAAGTTGGTAGTGACCAGAAGTCATGTCCATCTGCCAGCTGCTTGGTGGCCTATGTGAAATGATGCAGAGGTCTCAGGGCAAACCATGAAGGGAGTTGTTTCCAACTGACCAACTCTTAACTCTGTATATGATGACCCAGGCTCAGACTTCTTGAAGTGGCCCCTCTGGAGCCTCGCTGGAAGACGGCAGGTGGCTGGGGGTGCAGACATCCAGGTGGGAAGCGGCTGGGCTGGCCTTCCTGGGGAACTCACTGGTTTTCAAAGTTTAAAAGAGCCCCTTTGGTCTTTCACTTGGACGGGGCTTTTAACGATTTCCTTGCACCCTTAACTGTCATCTCAAGATGATATCAGCAGCTGATCCTGGAAAAGCATCCCAGGCTGGGCACTCAGATTGGTGCTTAACTGGCAGGGTCAGTGTGTCCTCCCCTCTACCCACAGACCGGGGCTCCATTCCGTGCTGTACAGAATGGGAGCCTGGGGCAGAGCAGGATGAGGAGACTCAGTGGAGGACACAGAACCGGGGAGGGTTCAAATCCTGCTCTTCCCAGTGAGGGTCCCTGTTCCTTCATTGACCCGTCCAGTTTTCTAGAACATCCTGAGAAATCATCACTCTTACGCTCTGCCTAACAAGAGTTTCTGTCGGCACCTCGTGTGCCCAACAAAGGCAGGAGTGTTCATGCGCCATTGGCAACCTCCCTGGGGCCCACCCACTCCTCACCAGCCCCCAGAAACCAGAACATCTTAAGCCATTTGCTTCCTAGGGGTCTTTTCTCCTCCCATGGAGTGAACCGTGGTTGCCTTTGGCCAATAGTGAAACACTGGGACCCATCATAAGGCATTTTGACCCAGTGACTCTTCTGAGGGGGACATGTGACCTTGAGGTGTTCTGCTAGGGATGCCTTTAGAGGTGCGGGCATCTTGAGAGAGGCAGAGAAAAGCAAAGGCTGATTTTCCACCTCTTGATGCAGCTGTGTGGGAAGCTGAGGGGCCTGTCAAGTGATGGGGAGAAGAGGTGACCAAGTAACCAGCCACCCGCTGAGGGTGGTGGGGAACTGGGGGACGTCCTTACCACCGGCCTCTTCCGTGGACCTGCAGAATCTGAGCTGCCTGCCTCCTGGCATTAGCACACGTGCCGGATGACAGGTGAGCTCGTGGAATCCAGTTGGGGCTTTTGTGTTACTCATGGCTGAGCAAGAGTACGCTGTGTTACTTAAGTGTATTTGGTAATGATTTCATTTGTCTGTGTTCCTTTAAGGTATGCAAAGACATGCATAACCCTTAGAGGTGACGACATAGGTTGCCAGGTATGTGGCCAAGTTCGGTCTGGAAACCAGTCTGGTACTTCCCTGGCAATAGGATGCCAGAAAAGTATAGGACACACAGTTGAATCTGAATTTCACTGAGGGGATCAGTATCTCCCCCCGGGTATCACTATGGCAAAAATATTATATGAGGGTATACTTACACTGATGATTTTTGTGGTTCATCCAAAATTCAAATTTAAGTAGGTATTCTGTATTTTATTTGCTGACTCTGGTGATCCTTCTTGGCAAGGATCCTTCCTGATCCTTCAGGACTCTATGCATTTTACCATTTTTCCTTTCTCTTTGCTCGAAAATACCAGCTACTCAACTCCAACCGACTTAAGCCAAAGAGGTTTAATTTATTTATGTACATATAATTTATACATAAAATATTACATATTATTTATATATAGTTCTATAATGTGATTTGATTTATATGCCTGATTAATTTATGGATTTAATTTACATAAATAAAGTTCCCATAATATATAATTTATCTGATTATATAATATTTAATTTATAGGTTTTACTAATTTATGGGCACACATTACTCTTCATTGCTTGGTATTATGCTTATGCCAAGTGGGTTTTGCTACTAAGATGAATATCAGCAACTTCAGACTTATCTCCTGTTGTCTTGGTGAATCTCAGTAAAAAGACATTTACCTTTCCCCAGTAGTTCACATGGAAGCACTCAAGTTAAATCATTTTGGATGGACGTCTCTCTGGTACCCATCCCTGGGCTAATTAGCATGGATGGAAAGATGGCACATACTGATTGGCCAGACCTGGTCATGTGACTACCTTCCAAGATGGAGGTGATGATGCTTTGTAAGCCGTGTCCAATCTGTAGGGAAAGTAGAAGCAGGGAGAATCCCTAAAACCAAATCAGGATGCTTTTACCAAGAGAAATTGGAATGGATTCTCAGCAGCAAACAATGACATCCATCCTGGTCCCTAGGCATCAGACAAACTTCAGGTGGAAAGAATACTGTGTGGTGGGGCCTGGGCCCCTCTTGATGGGGACTTGACTGAAGTGGGTGGAGGCCATGAAGGCTGTGGGTCACAGGTGATGCTCCTGCAGCTCTCAGATGACTGTGAAGAAGGCTGTTGAGTTCTGGCTCAGCAGTTCAATGAGGCTCAGCTTGTTAGTCAAAAGTGACAGAAATCATGGCCCTGGTACCAGTTTCCACGTGTCTGTGCGGCTTCCTGGATTCAGTCATAAAGAAACTCATTGGGTTTTTCTATAAAGCCCAAGTTTTACTGGAATACTCATACAGCATTACTTTTCAGTGAGACTTGTCATTTAAACTGTAATGTTCCAGCTAATGGAGTGGTGTTTTTACTTTCTTTCAAAGTGTTAGTTTCATTAGGCAAATGTTTTTGGAGCAGCTGCTAAGAGTTAGGCTTTGTGGATGTGTCAAGGAGAGCTCAAAATCCCTGTCCTGAGGAGCTGACGTGAAGACATTTCACTGGGTTCCAGAGGAAAATGGTCCAATTTCCTACATTTAAATACCGTGGTCTTTACTGTTCTGTGGGTATGGGGAAACTGGAGGAGGCCCGGGAACTTGGATTCTAAGATTGACGTAGGCGTCTGCAGACTGGGTCCAGTGCCTCCATCCTTCCCTCCCCTTCTGCTCTTGCTGTGCTGATCCCTTGACTTTGACTCTGGGGATCCTTGGAGGACTGCTCATGTCCACCGGAGGGCTGTAAGCTCGGGGCGGCAGAGCCATTCTGCTCCAGCACCCAGCCCAGGGTCTGCCGTGTACCAATGCCCAACAGGACCTGCTGAGTCCTCCCGGCTGCTCCCTCTGTCCACTGGCTTTTCTGGATCTCGTACAGATGGTGGAATGTCGTGTTGATGTGGGGAAAATCACAGGATAAATGTGCTCTTACCCTCAGGCAGCTCAGAGGAGCTCCCCTGTCGTGGTCCTGTCCTGTACTTCCTTGCAAATCCAGCAGGGGTGTGGTTTGGTGGCATCTCTCGTCCCCAGAAACAGAAAGGACACTAGAAGCCTGAGGTGACACATCCATAGGAAGTAAAGTGGCTCCTTCAAAGTGCCAAGAAATGGGAATTCAGCCCTGAACCCATATCTCCTTGGGTTGGTGTTGCTCTCTTCTCTCGTAGACCTTAGGGAGCTGGAACAGCTGTGGAGTGTGGTGCCTGTTGCTGGAGAACAGACCCCGAGACTTGTTCAAACCTCCCACCACTGGGCAGAGCCATGCCTTTGCCTCCGTCCTGCCCAAAGCCAAGGTCTCGAGCTCGGCTCCTGACTCCCTTTCTTCTGCCACAGCAGGTCCTGCGAACTCTTCCTCCACATCGCACCCTAAGCTCACCCACCTCTCCTGTCCTCCCGGCCACCGCCCCAGGACAGATGCCGTGTCCTTGGGATATAACAGAGCCTCAGAGTCCAGATCCTGCCTGCGTATCCCCCCGTATCCGGCAGAGTGCTGCTGTAAATGCAGGGACCCTCGCCCGCTGCACACCAGTGGCTTCATAACAGTGAAAACCCCCGAGTTCTCCTCCTCGTCTGCAGGGCTCTCTGTGCCTGGTTCCTGGTGCCACTCTCAGCAGGAGGCCACTGCCGTCCTCTCCTGTAACCCACCCTTGTTCCCCTCTTGGCCCCCCCACCTGCGGTCCATCCCAGAGGCACTGGCCTCCATCTCCTCAGGATGGAGTCCACTTCCCATGAGCTCCCGCGTCATCCCAAGCCTCATCTCTCTGACCTCCCACCTCTGCGCCAGCGCGGCTCACTCTCCCCCGTGATCCTGTCTCATCCAACTGGACACAGCCCCTTGTCTGTCTGGGTTTCCTCTTTCTCTCCTTCCTGTGGACAACTGCAGTGGAAGGGTTTGACGCAGGGTCTTTGTCTACTCTGCGGCTTTGTCCCTCTTCCAGGCCTTGATAAATAATTGTTAAATCAATGTTCCCTTAGTCTGATGTGTTTCTCCCAGAATTGATGTGTGGAAATTCACATGTGGATGATAGTTGGAAGCAGGGACTTTGCAAGGTGGTTAGGGTCCCCACGGTGGCATTAGTGGCTTTCTGACATAAGGAAGAGGCCTGAGCTGGCACGCTGACTCTGTTTTGCTGTGATGCTCTCTGCTGTGCTGTAATGTGGTAAGACCCTCATAGGATGCAGAACAGATAACAGCACCATTCTCCAGAATCAGGAGCCAAGCGAACCTCTGTTCTCCATAAAATACTCCATCTCTGATGTTTTGTTATAGCAACAGACACTCATCCAACCTAACCTGGAAAGGCATTGAATGTCATCTGTGTTACTCCCTGTGATGTTCCAATGACAAAGGTCCAATATCTCTTGGGGTAGTAGAGTGCCATTGAGAACTGGAGCTGACGGCCCCCTATGGTGCCCAGAGAAATCTCTGTCTTCTGTGCAGGCCTGGCTTGTCCGGGGGAGCCAACCTTCTGGCTTGTCTTGTTCTGATACTGAAGTCACCATGCTCTGTGCTAGTACCAGCGGATTCTGTTCCTCTGTGAGTCATCTAACTAGCCCCCTAATCGCAAGGAACGAACTTGGAGTAGATTGAACCAAATGAGGTGTCAGAGCACAGCTTTCTAGCCAACTGAGCTTTCTGGAGCCGGGGAGCTGGATACAATCTCAATCCTCCACGTCCTAATTGTGTTCCTCTTTGAAAGTCGGACTGTTTTTCTTCGCTATTAACTGCATTAGCTGCCAAGGCATCACACAAAAGAAAACTCCTGGCACAGGAGTATCAGAATCCGACAAAGGAGATTTCCAAAGAATAGATGCAGATTTCCAAAGAGTAGCGCTGGTGTTTGGGGCAGGAAGCGCAGGGTGTGTTTGCAGCTGTGTGTGCAAGTGAGTGGCGTCCCTCTACCACAAGTAACAAGTACTGCCTGCTTCAGGAAGTCTCCAGGGCAGAGAAAGACAGAGCCCTCCCAGTGACATGCTGCCAGGGACAGAGGTCCCTCGAGGTTGTCCCTCTTCCCCCATCTCTAAGGATGCCCATGTTTGCACGTGAAGGCAAAGTGGAGGGAGAGATGAAGCTCTCAGAAAGTTCTCAGGTCTGTCTTGCAGACCACAAGTGGGGAAATGTGCCTATGATGAGCATTCAGGACTCTGGACAGAGTGCAGCCTGCCCCAGGAGGAGAGTCAGGGATTACCCTCAGACCTGGGACAAGGAAGGGCAGGTCGTCCTGGGGTGGATCCCTAGCAGGGCCTCCTGTCTGGAGGAGAATTTGTGGAAGAGAAGAGAGGGAGGGAGGAGGCCAAGGGGACACTCCTGGCCTCCAGACCATGCGAGGGTTTCTCAAATTACTTAGCGGTAGAGACCATTCACCAGGAAATACACGTCAAGTAGTTGTATATTTCTGACAAATGTTCTAAACAGCTTTGGTAGCACACCAAGACCAATTTCCTCTAGCCATTTCATCAAGCACGAGGGAGTCCCGCTGAACGTAGACGATGGTGATTTTGTCGTGGTCGTATCCTGAATTACAGGAAGCACCATTGCAGCCGAAGGCTTCAGGGGTGGACAAATCAGATAAATCACAGGCTTTTATGTTTTTCTTTCTTATTTTAGTTAATTTTGAATGTTGATTTCTTGTTCTTTGGCATTCGGGTTTCCACACAAACATTGGATGTTCGAGAAATCTCTTGGTATCTTGACCTCAAGATGGAAGAGAATTTATTGGTTATTAATGTTTCCTCTGAAACTTTTCATTAGAGCATAGTCTTAAATAAATTTCACAGCCACCAATATGTAAAAGCATCGGGCCAATCTGACATTTTAACCTAAATCAGCAGCATTTATAAGGTGGCCCGTGCCTGTGGGAGTGTTTTTGCCTAAGCCTTCATTAAATGCAAGGGAGTCATCGCAAAGGTGCCAGTTGAGGGAGGAAGTGAGAAGTGACAACTGTCACCTCCTGCTGATACTCAAAGTTCTGTGACTGAAGATTCTTTGATATGCATCATCGTCCAAGGACGGCGAACACAGAGGGAGCTGGCTGTGTGACAGTGTGCCAGTGGATCAGAATCACCCCGATGCTTACTAACCTTCAAATTGCACTCAGTGCTGATCTCTGGATTATTCTCTTCATGTCATAAGCCTGGTAATGCTGTCGATGACGGTCGGTGAAGTAGAGTTCTGAAATTCTCTCCCAAGATTCTGGGACTGTTCTTTGCATATCTGTGTCTCTTCTGAGGAAAAGAACTTCCCGGAATTGCAACGTGAGGCAGAGGTGACATTTCCACAGAGTTCCTCTTTGAATTTCCACCTTAGAATGTCTTGACTGCACGTGGACACACTCCGTGCCACTCACTACAAGGCGACCGGCAGATGTGTTTGAAATTTTTACTTCTGTATGATGCAAAATTCCATGATGAGACTGTCGTCTCCCAAAAGCGAATTTTTTATTAAAGGATCTGGAATAAAGTTTGAGAGAAAAGCATGCTATTACTAGTTTTAGGTATGAAAGGCCTTATTATATAATGTACATGTATTATTATTTATATAATATATAATTTGTCATGTATTATATATTCTCGTATACAATATCTCATATATTAATGAATGTGTATTAATCTCTGCAATTTAAGAACTTAGATTCTAGTTCCATGGTATTGCCCTTTGCAGATGACCTGTGATGTTAGATAAATCAATGAAGTGGCTCAGCCTCCGCATCCTCAGATGTTGCGTGGGGACAGTAGAAATGTTAGTGTCCATTCGATCAGGGTATTCTGAAGATGAAAATCGTAGTGAGTGGGAATTGCTGAATGAAAGGCTCAGCATACAGCAAGTGCTCAATAAATGACAGCTCATTACTGCCATATATATATGAAGCTGGTATATATATATATATATCCATCTTCAGACCTTTCTTTTCAATCGTCAGATCAACTGCACAAAGCCCGTCCTGCAGTACGATCATACCCACAGCAGGACTTCCAGGACTCATTATATTAAAGACAATAAAGCCACACAGCCAGCAGCCCTCAGGGTGCAGCTCTCTGCAGAAGGTCTCACTGAGGAGTTCAGGTTTGAGGGTCCAAACCTCATAGAGATAACGCGCCTGCCCTCTGGTGGCACCTTGGGATTCAGCACTTCAGGATTCGGTCGGGCTGCCGATTTGCGGTCTCCCTAAAACGCCAGCGCTAGGATGCTTCTGCTTCTTTTTAAAGGACGGTTCTGCTTCTTTTGAGTTTTTTTCCCAGTAAATATGGAGGTGCCCAGCTAAATCCATGGTCTGCAGGGGTGGGGGGGTGAGATGGCCCATGGCTGCAGTGAGCACTGCCCCCCTTTGTGTTCAGCCCTGCAGAGAACTCAGAGCTGCCCGGCCACTCAACTGTGGTGGCTGAGAGCCTGTAGGCTCAGGGGAAGGACAGCCAGGGCTAGGATGGCCAGTATGAGAGAAAGTGAGGTCCGACTCAGCTACCAGAGCTACCAGGGTGTTGTCACCTGTGACCTGACGTGATGACTTCACACACACACACACACACACACACACACACACATACACACACACACACACAGACTGTTTCTGCAAAGTGCTGCACTGCAGTTCTTAGGTTGTGGTCTTCTATCCTCGTATTCCCATTAGTGAAAACAACAGTCACCGAGACTCTTCCACTGGCTTCTGATTCTCAAACTTGGCGATTCGCTGAAGTAGCCCTCTTTGAAATGTGGTGCTGACCTGCTGCAGAAGCCTCCTCCACCTCCTGCCCCAGGCCCTCCCACTGACCCCGTGGACTCAGTGCTCAGTGCTCTTCAGCTTCCAAATGGCAGAGACCCCTACAAATACGTCCCCCAGGCACCGGCTGGCTTACCTCACGGCAAGATCCATGGGTCCCTTTCCCTCAGGGTGGCTGGAGCCAGGGCTCGGGGTCACCGCGGTCCTTCCTCCCTCGGTCTCTTCCCGTCTGTTCTCCTGTTTGCACCACTTATCTCTGATCTCTTTTTGTACGGTGGTTTTATTCTCTGGTAGGCTGTCTTCTGGGGGTGACAAGGATGACCTTGTGGGAGTCAGCTTTTTGTTGCATGACCCAATCACATGATGAGGACAACCTAGAGGAGGAGAAGTGCATTTTGCTCATGGTCTTAGAGGCCTTGGTCCATGGTGGGCCAGCTCCATTGTTCTGGGCCTGAGGTGACAGAACCCCAGCAGGGGAATGTTGTCCCCTCATGGCAGCCAGAGAGCAGAGAGAGAGAGAGCAGGGACAGATCTGGTCCAAGGCCACGCCCCTGCGACCCACTTCCTCCAGCCAGGAGCCCTACCTGTCTACAGTTACCACCCAGGAACCCCAGCTGTGGAGGGACTGAGCCAGCAGTTGGACAAACCCCCTGGTGACATCAGAGCCCCAGCCACTGCCTAAAGGCCCACCTCTGACCTCAGGGCACAGGAATCACGCTCCCAACATCCGCGCTCCTCCTCGGGGCACATTCCGCTGACCAGCCTGGAGCTCCCAGCCTCCACCTTCATCAGGGCCTTGGCTTTGGGGAGGCGGGAGACCCTGGATGCTTGGCATTCCCACCAGTCCACCCACAGGGAAGCAGTCCGCCTTCCTGTATCCAACACGGCCCCTCGGGCCTGCCCCACGTTGGGTGGGCGTGGGCTTCTCCGAACAGCCTCAGTCTGATACCCTGGGTATAGGACAGGGCAGGGGGAAGTCCACTGAGGACCAGCAGGATTCTGCTGTAAAGGGCAAGCGGTGCTGGGTGGGGTGCTGGGTGGGGTGCTGGGTGGGGTGCCCCGCCCGTGCCCTCGGTGGCTCCGAGTGCTGGCTGCGGTGGCCTGTGACGCGCCTGCTTACCTCCGAGGCACCTGCTCTCGGGGCAGGCCCTGCCGTCCCTCCTCTGGACTTCTCCGCCGGCTCCCTTCCCTTCATGCCTGCGGCACACTGCGGGGGGCGCTGCTGCTGCAGTCGCTGTCGTCTCTCCTTGCAGGCTTCTGGCATTTTCTCCGCTGTCCCTTCTATTTTTTGCGTACTAAGATGTGGCATCACTACTTGTCTGGGGCCCTGCCAACTCTCAGCCGCCGCCCGTCTCCCTGCCTGGGGCAGCAGGACGCTTGAGCATGGTGAGTGGGCGTGTCCCGATGCACAGCCGCGCAGAGCCTTCCGCCTGTCCTTTAGTCCCCCTGAGGGCAGTGCCCAAGCAGCGCCAGCTCTGGTGGAACCACAGCCTGTGTCTGCCTGGGGCACCACCCTGGGGCCTCAGGGTGCACATCACTCCCTTAGGAGTGGGGAGCAAAAGATGCAGGTGCCCCACGTCTGCAGGGAGGCTTTGGGTGCTCAGTGAAGCCAGGGCTCCGGGAAGGAGGCCGGGAGGGGAGGGTGGTGTCTAATTTATTTTTCCCCATGTGTCAGAGATTATGGGTCCGGCTCAAGGTCACTTATAAACCCCACCTATGGCAAAATCCAATTATAAACTTTACCCTCAGTGAAATGCCATTAGAGCCTGGTTTTGCTCTATTTGGGATGCAAGCTGACAGTTTGGTCTGTGATATATTCCGGGAGACATATCTATTAAAGATAGCCTCGCAGTGGGGGCACACTCAGATTTGCATTTTAATTCATTTTCCCTCAGTGCCGATATGCAGCTTATCTTTCAAGAACAGGCTCCCATCAACCCTGATATACGTTGCTTAAGAATAATGCTCATAATCTATTAGTTTAATCTGTTCACACAAGAAGGAAAGAAGAAATCATTGCACGATGCAGAGGGTTTCGGGCCCCACTGGGGGATTGTTTCCCGAGGATCTCCCAAAACAATTGTTTTCAACTTCTGCCTATTTTTCACCTTCTGATTAAAGTATTAGCAGCTTAAGAAAGAGGTCGTGTCTCGTACTTGGGGCCAGACAGGCTTGAGTTCATCCTAGTTCCCATGCAAGAGGGTTACAGGCAACTTCCTGAACTTGAACCGGGTTTCTGGTCTGTCATGAGTGTGTTGATGGCTGTAAAGTCTTGAAGCTGACTCAGTAATTACAGATGATGCACATGAATCGCCCGTCAGAGGACCTATTCATGTAATACAAAAGAATCAACATTTTTACCTTTCTGGAACTGAGAGAGCTGCTCAGACCTTTACAGTGGCCTGCCCCCACCCTGCCCTTCATAGGGAGTACATCCCAAGACCCCCAGTGGATGCCTAAGACCATGGATAGTGCTGGATCTCGGGAGTGCTGTGTTTTTCTTTTTTTGCATTTACCTATGATAAAGTTCAATTTATAAAATAGACACAGGCAGAGATTAACAACAAGAGCTCACCATAAATCTCAGCAACCTCAGCAGATGATTTTTTTCCTCTCAAGTTAAGAGCACTCACCTTTTCACTTAATGGAAGTACGCTATGGCTTTTCTTTGGATATCTGAACCACCAGCACCTCTACTCTTGTGCCGTGGGTCCTTTATTAAGTAGAATGAAGGTTACCAGAACAGAGCAGGGCGATGCTCCAACAATCTGGCAACCAAGGTGACTGGTGGGTGGGTATTGTGTACCGTGTGGGTAGGCTGGGCCCAGGGACGATCCGCCCCCTGGGCAGGATGGGGCAGGACGGCATGCGGTTTCATCATGCTCCTCAGAATGGCCCTTCACTGAAAACTTTTCAGTTTTTTCCTTTCTAGAATTTTCCACTTAATATTTTCAGACTACATGTGTGCACAGGTAACTGAAAACTCAGAAAGTAGAGCCATGGATAAGGAGGGGGGGTGGACTGCAATGTGTCCTCCTGGAAGCTGGCACTCTCTGTGGACCATGTCTCTGCGCCTGCAGGAGCGCACCCCTCTGCAGCTTGCTCCTGCTGGAGGGAGGGGTGCACCACTACCCAGTCCCTCCCAGTTCCCTGGGTGTTCTGCATTTCCACAGGCTCATTCCTTCTCTGCCTTTTCCAAATCCCTCCCGCCTTGTGGATTCTCTCTGGGGTCCACTGACCTTGGTGTTTTTAGTAAGGGGACAAGGCTGGAGACATCTGAACCGGGGGAAGGAGCAGGATTAAGGTCTTGAGAAGGGTGTGGGGAGTGGGCAGAGTGCTGCTGGGTTGAGTCCTCGCTGGGAAGAGGCCTGGGCAGCAGGTCTCCTCCTGGCCTCCGTGAACCTTTCTCTTTGCTTCATCCAGTCACATGTGCATTTGGAAAAATGGGTGGGGGGAAGACTCGAGGTCGATTAGCAGTGTCCAGGGTCCCTTGAGCCTGTTATCATGGCTTCTAGGGAAAGGAGACCATTAAAGCTGACCTTCCACTGTAGGACAGTTAGGCTGGCCAGTGCAATGTGAGTGGAGGCATTGAACTTAGCAAGTGTGGAGGACAGGTAGACCTGAGGGGCCCAGAACATTTCACTGAGGACCAAAGGCTTTAGCATCCTCATGGTAAAAGGGTCAGAGGGGCTGTGTCAGCCGGCGACTGAGGCAGAGTAGGAGACTGTTGGAATCCACGTGTGTGAGCAGGACATCAAGGAGGAGATGGACAGGTGCTGAAGTCCACAAGAGGAGGAGAGAGACTTGGAAACAGTGCCAAGTCCCATGGTGGCCATTTGCTTATTATCTTGTTTTCCCCCCTCCGACTCCTCTTACAGGGTGAGCCCTGGGACAGCCAAGGCTCTCTGTGTGTTTCTGTGGGGTCTGGAAGAGTACTGAACATCTGACCAGTCTGCAGTGAAGAGCCACCAACAGAGGGGTTGAAGGAGTCACTAAGGAATTCTGGGCTCCTCTTCTCTGAGCCCCTCACATTCATCTCTATGTCTATTAGGTGCAATATGAACATTTGTTGATTGCATTAGGTATCAAAGCTCAAACACACAACAAATACCAGAATACCCTCACCGATAGGGCTGGGAATCGTGATGCCAAGGTTTTTAGGTCTTTCTCTTTCCTTGCTATCTGTCTATACATGTACAGTAGGCAAAGAAGAGGGGAGCTCTGTGTATTTGCTGAGCGCTGGGGTGACCCAAATTATAGATATTTTCCATGTCAACACACCCACCTGTAACATCTCTTTCAAGGTTTCGTAGTCCAGCTGCAGCCCAATATAGTAAAACATCCCCTGCTGCTGAGTAGCTAGATTGCTTCTCATTCTTTGCTCCCTTCGGTGTTTTCACGACTTTATGTAGAGAAGTTATAGCCTTGGGCCAATGCAGAACGGTGACTTGCAGTGCAGTCACCCAGTAGGGGAAGCTCGGAAGCACTGCTGGCTTTTAGTGGGATATCTGGCAAGTTGACACAAGGAACCTGCGACTGGGTCTGGAGACTTCTGGAGGGGTGAAGCACACTGTGCCGTGTGTGGCGTGCAGGAGCAAGGGCTAAAGGACCCCTGCCTTTTAAATTCCAGGTTGGTCTTGAGGGCAAATAACCTGTGGAAATTCCGCCAAGGAGATCCATTCCTTGGAGTGGCAAAGTAGTCGCAGGTGTCGTAAGATGGAAGGTAAAGCTGACCGTGAACCTGAGGAGGTAGGTCGTCGGCTGCCTTCACTGGGCTGGGCTACGGGGGACAGGCCCGTGTTGAAGACGGGGCTCTGTGGCCATCCCATGGCTTGGAGCTCCTGAGCTGAGAGGACTGTGGGTGGGGAGCGTCGCCCTGGGCAGCAGGGAGATGCAGCCCACCCCGCTTCTCTCACTGGCTCTGGAGGGAAAGGAGGATCAATGAGAAGAGGCGGGGCACACGGAGGTCGGGGAGCTCTGAGGTTCAGCCTCTGCTCCAACTCCCACCTGGTTCCATCAAGGTGAGCAACTCCAGAGGCCTGGAGAGCAGAGCCACGGATCCCCATCCTCCCTGACTTCATCCACCACAGCAGGGCAGCGAGGGCCCCTCAAAGGCCTTCGTGACCCATGATACAGAATAACGGGTTCGGCGCAGGCTGCGAGCCAGACTTCCTGACTCCAGGTTCAAGGCCTGCCTCCCTGGGCTACTAACTGTGTGAATCTAATCAAGTTGTTTAACCCTCCTCGTCCTGTTGGCTGTTCCTCAAATTGGGATAAAAATATTTACCAGACACTTCTGCAGAATGCCAGCTCCGTGAGAGCAGGTTTGCTTTTTCTGGTGTTGGGGTATTTTCATTTCCGTTGTAACAAATTGATGAGAACTTGGCTGTCGAGATCACACATTTATCCTCTTAGTTTTAGAGGCCGGAAGTCCATCCGGGTCTCCTGGCTGATGTCAAGGAGCCAGAGGCTGCTGTCCTTTCTAGAGGCTCCAGGGGACGCTATTTCCTGGGCTCCGCAGCCTCCAGAGGTGTCCTGCACTCCTTGGCTCCTGGCCCTTCCTCCCTCTGCAGAGCCAGGAGCACAGCATCTCTGTGTCTTCTGCTGCCTCTGGCCTCTGCCAGGGAGGGTTCTCCCCTGGGGGACGTGTGATTGCATCCCGCCTGCCTGGACCACCCAGAAGGTCTCCCCTTTGCAAGCTTAGTCACACCTGAACCGTCTCTTTCTCCGTTTCACCTAACATCCTGGTAGGTTCTGAGGACTGGGACCCAAACACGTCTTTGGGTGGGTGGAGATGAGGGACTGCCAACACCCAGATGGTGCTGGACCGGGGAAAGCTCTTCAATATTTCTGAAAGGACTGAAGTGTGGGAATTGAAGGCCCTGTGCATGTGTACAGTGCACAGTAGGACACCTGGTTCAGGAATGAGGCCTTGGCTAGTGTCAGGTGTCACCTTCAGGTACATGCCAGGTCTGCCCTCCTCGACAGTGAGTATTCTGGAGAGCACCTTCTTGGTGACCCAAATTTGTTGTCCTTGCTGGGGGGAGGGACACAGTCAGAGAGTGGCCCTGCCCCCTCTGCCTAGGACCTGTTCTTGCTTATCATGTGTTTGAGGCGTGACCCGCCCTGTGGTGAGTCACTCATCTTCACTAACTACAAGTGAGTGGTCCCCAAACCTCGGGGAGATTTAAAAGTCATCCGCATTCTTGACTCTGTCGCTGAGGGTTTCTGAGAAACCACATCTTGGTTTCCTCCTTTCACTCACTCGAGTTCATCAACCTGTGCTTTGAGGATCAGCATGGAGTTACTGGAACATTCTGACTTGGTTTGCACATGTGTGAGATGGTGTTGTCTGGTTGACCCCTGGCCTTGACCCCCTCCCCTGCCCCTGGACTTGCTGAATTTTTTGCTTCAGACTGCATGGTGGAGAGGGGACGAGATCCGTGCCTCCCACTGCCAGCTCTGTGCCCAGAGCCCAGTGTGTCACTGCGGAGCACAGCCAAGCAGAACACAGTTCCAGCGTGCCAACGCTGAGGCCTGAGTCCCTGGCAGACATGATTTGGACTTTCAACACCTGAGCCTACTCTGGATGGGCCCTGAGTGCCTAAGCTGGGCCTGGGACGCTCCTGAACCCTTTGGTTGGGCATCCTGGCTGAAGGGTCCAGCTCAGAACCCCATCAGCCACCCAGAGGTTCCTGCAGGCCCCTTGTACCTCTCCCAATGTCTAATGCTACAGAAAAAGGCTCTGGAGCCAGACAGCTGGAGTTCATCCCCCCCCCCACGCCCCGTGCCCACTGCATTCTAGACGTGTGACCTTAGGCAAGCCCCACGTGTCATCTGCTCCTTGGTCTCCATCACTGTGAAGTGGCCGTGCAAACCACTCCTACCCGGCAGGGTTGTTAGGAAGATGAAGTGAGTCGACACAGTGTAAGCACTTACAGCATGCCCCATACACATAGCAAGTGCTCGATAAAACTTCGCTGTAATTCTAGGGCAGCTACTAACGCTGCCATTCATAAGCAAATCGCCAGAACCTGGCCGTGAAGAGGTGTGCAGGGCAGCCATTGAGGAACGAGAAAGGATGGTCTCTTTTGGATAAATATTTTCCATAATACGTCCCTGGGAACACATTGTCTGCAAAAGATGTTAATAGGACTTCTGAGTTACAGGGTACCACAGTCATAAATATCTGGGAGACTTCTCCTCCTGGAGATTTATGGTGTGCATTAGTATTTTAACATGATGGGTTCTGCTGGAGCCTGGAGTAGAGAAACTAATTTGACGTGGTTTAATCCAGTTTGCTCACAATGTGTTTGACATGGGATCTCATTGGGGTGGGTTGGGGTGTGGATGGATTGGGGGATGCTGCGTGGTGGAGGAGGAGGTGGGTGCAGCTGTGTTTTTGTTGTTCATAGCACCTGCTAATGGCTCCGGGAGCTTGTGTACCCTCCCCAGGGCACCCTTCAGGGTAGAACTTGAATTTGAAGTGCCTATGGGGATCTGAATAAAATACAGATCAGTAGCTCTCACAGGAGCCCGAGAGTCTGAGTTTCTCAGTATCTGGTGGTGTGCGGGCCACAGGCCGAGTACCCAGGCTTCGGGTGCTAGAAGGACACATGCAGAGACAATTACAAATTCTATCAATGTGAGCCAAGGAGAGGACAGTGAGGTTTTCAACCTTGACAGAGAGGTGTTCTTTGCCTTTCACCTGCAGAAGTTGACTCCATAGGTTTAGAGACTGGTCCTAGGTATTGCCATATGTTCCATAAATTTTCCAGCACAGTTCGACTGAACAGGTCTGATTGAGTAATTTGGTTAAACTCTCTGAGCCTCCACTCCTCTTTAAAAGGGGCTGACCATGGGTCCTGACCTCAGAGAGTCTTCATGGAAGCTAAACAGTGCATGTTTGTAAACCCAAAACCAGTGTCTAACGCATAGTAGGAGCTCAACACGTGTTAGCTACAATAACAATGAATTCTTATAATTATTGTTATTGTTGTAACCATTTCCTAACAGAAATGGTATTTGCCATTTCCTAAGGCATTTTCTTTCTTTTTCAGTCTGTCCAAGGTATAAGTTATAAGTTAAAAGCAGGTGGACATATATTTAATTTTCTTAATAGGTGGAGCACAGTGTTACATGTCTGTTGGGCACGTGTGCTCCTACCTGGGGAAAGCCTGCTTTTAGCATTGCTTGCCTGCACCAACCCCGTCAGTGGGCTGTGATCGTTAGGTGGACAGGCAACAGGCAGATCTTCTCTGGTGTGGTATCCCCGGTGCCCGGCACAGGTGGTTCAACAGGTGATTTTGGAGTCTGCATGGAGTAAATGGTGGTAACCCTCCAAGGTGAAGTTATGCCAACCCGTCTGCACCTTCTGTTCATTGCAGCGCCTGGCTGGGGTGCAGAGTAAGGGTACTGGATCTTAGATGATGCTGTGATCTTAGTCAGGGTGGCTGTCTTTCCTTTATGGTGAAGGTAGGCCACCAACTCTCATTTCTCTTTCTTCTGTAATCAGTGGTGCCCCGCCCTCTTCTACTCTTTATCTAAATCTAAATGGCTTTTATTTTTCCGCCTTCTGCTCTGTGCCCAGCTCCCCAGGCCTGCTGAGGTCTGCCGCGATCGCTGCCCTTCTGTAACGGCCAGCCTGTCTCTAATTGAGCTTTTCCACGTTGGCCTGTGTGTTGGCTTGTGAGTTTGAAGACAGAGGCAATGTTGTTGTTTGTTTTTTCTTCGTCTTGAAACATCATGTGAGTAGAAATGCTTAATAATTTTTTTATTGATCCATAGCAAACCTATTGTATTCAAGTTCAGTGACTTTCCTGTAACATCATGCAGGGACATAGAGGCTCTTCCCGCCCCTCATACTATAGAAAGAGGCAAACAAGACCTGTCCCTGTCCCTGTCATCCCAGCAGGCCATGAAGATGCTCAAGAGCACATTTGTAAAGGGACTTGGCAGATGCCCTTGGGCAGTGGGAGCACTGGCATTTGGACCATCCTGAGGTCTGACCCACGAATGAGTACAGCTGAGCACATGATGGGTTCCGGAGACTTCCAGACTCACCGAGGACACTGTCACAGCGTGGTGGGCTGGGCAGCTCCAACTGCCGAAGCTCAGCTCCAGCCACAGGTTCACACAGGACTTGAAAGGGCCCCTGTATTTTCAGGGCTCAAAAGAAACGAAAGGAGCTTTCTCACATTCATCCTGAAGGTGGAGCCATTTAACACTTTGGAGACTTTTGATTTTAAAATTGATAAGTTTAAACTGACTTTTGTTTTGGGACATGAATGAATATGTCAGGATCTTATTTTTGCCCACAAACATGAAGACAGCTCCCTAAGCCACAGAAAGAAGAATCATATGCATATTTGTTTGGGGTTGCGGAAATGTGGAGACCAGCCTGCGACCTTGGCCACGTTTCCAGAGGTCACTCTTTCTTATGTTCCTTTCCTTCCCATAGCGATAGACCAAGAATTATGTATTGTTTTCATGATGCACATGGCATTCCTGTCATTGTGGTTGACCAAATGAGAGCTTTTGAGGTTTTTTTGGGGGGTGCTGGGGATCAAACCCAGGGCTTCGCATACTCTAGGCAGGAGCTCAACCCAGTGTGCTACACTCCCAGCTCCCAGAAGCACCTTTTGAAAGTCAGATAAAAGATGAAATTCGTATTTTCTTACCTTTGCGTTGACTCCCTGCCTGTCATTGAATCCTGAGCCTTCGGGCTGGGTGGATCCAGAGAGCATCTCCTCTCCCTGCTCTCCTCGTCCTTCAAGATTTGTAGTTAGGAAGGTCTGTCAGTTCTCGGGCTGGATGGATCCTCCTGCATTGGCTTGCGTAACTCCTGCATGTGACCTTGATTGTCTCTTTAGCAGTGGCCCGGCTGTCTCCACACGTGAGCGGAGGTGAAGTAGATGGAGATTGGCATTTCTGTCTAAAACAAGCCTCAGCCTCCACAGCTAAATGTCCTCACACGAAGAGGACAAAACCCAGGCGCCCCAATGTGTCACTCAAGGGATGCAGTGTCCTCTGCGTTGGGAGGAGAAGACTGAAGTAGCCTGTGCATCGTGGGCAGCGGCCACCTGGAGGCCTCTGAGGCTCTTGCTCAGGGGAGAGGTGCAGGCAGGAGGATGGAGGGGGTGCTGGAAGAGGGCTGTCCCACCACAGCGGGGGTGGACGTGGGCAGACGGCTGGAAACTCCAGCCCAGCAGGGCGTCCTTAACGCACCTACATGGAGGAGCAGGGACACTGCTGGGTGGATGAGGCTCCTGCCTTGTGAGGACGATGCAGACGCAGGCATTTCCTCCAGGGCAGCTGTTGCTTTGGCCTTCTGGTTGGCTGGGTCCCCTCCTCTCTCTGAGGTCAGCCAGGCCCAGAGGTGGCGGGGTTCGACCTTTCCATTAAGGGCAGCCCCATGAAGGACGATGGGACCCTCTGATGCCCCAGGCAGAGCAGGGCCCATCCTCAGGACAGGAGCTCAGCACCCACCTCCTCTCACAGTCTGGAGTCCCCGCTCGGAGCCTCCTGGCTTAGCGGCCATGTCTGCTTCAACTGGTGCATCGTCTGGCCTGGACGCCAAGGTCAGCCACACACTCCTTGGGCTCCTCCTCCTGTACCCTTGCCTTTGTCTGTTGTCATCGTTAGTGTCTTTATGTATCTATTTCCGTCAAGCGAATCAGCCCAAAGCAGCACCTTTCATAGTTTCTCTAGGCCAGGGATTGGCCCCCAACCTAGCTGTGGCGGGTACCTTTCTGTAGATGCCCTTGACAAAGTGGAGAGGGTCGCTCCCGTCCCTAGGTTGTTGAGTTGGCATTTGTCACAAAGGAGTCTCAGTTCAGGCGAGTTGTTTTTTCTGCATCTGTTGGGAGGATCGTGCGTTTCTGTCTTTATTCTGTTATCTCCTATTACGTGGATCGATACTTGTGTCAGGTATAAAATTTCTGTGCCCTGCTCCTGGATTGGTTTGCTGGCACCTTCTGAGGAGGCTGCATCTCTGATCACAGGTATCTCCCTCCTGGAGACTCTTCATTTTGCTGTGCTATTTGGGGTGACCCCAGCCTTGCAGAATGAGTTGGGCTATTTTTCCTCCTATTCCCTCGGCAGAGACTTGAAGCGTTGGGGTTGATGCTTAGGGGCTTGGTGTTCACTCTGGGAGTGCTCTGGGTTTTTCCTCATGAAAACGCCTCCCGTCGCGGATTCAGTCTCTCTCTGTGCGGTTGGTCTATTCAGATGGTCGATTTCTTATTGAGTTTTGGTGGTTTTCTACGACTTTCCCATTTAACCTTGACTATTCCACGTTTTTTGGCCTCTAACTGTCCTTCACATACCCGACCCTCCTGTCTGCTTCTGTGGGTAGTCATGTCCCTCTTCCAATCCTGATGTTGGCAGTCGGAGTTTTCTCTCCTTCCCCCTTGGTCCTGCGGGTGAGAGTTTATCAATCTGCTCATCCCTTCTCAGCATCGACGTTTGCCTCTGTTGATCCCCTCTGTTGTTGTTCTGGTTCTGGGTTTACCTGTTTCTGCTCTCATTTCTGTTCTCTCCTTCTTTCTCCTGGCGTGGGATTTAGCAGCTCTTGGTGTCCCAGCGTCTTGCTCTGGGAAACGAGGTGACTGATTTGGGGCGGCTCTCTCTGCACGTGGGGTCCGCGGGTGCAAATTCATCTCAAACCCGCTTCTGCCGCTTCCTGTCCCAGTCTGTGCGCGTGCTGTGTCTTCATTCACCTCATGGTATTTTCTGATTTCCTTTGTGGTTTCTTCTTTGATCTTTGGCTGTTGATTTCTAATGTCACTTGGTTGTCAGTGGAGAACGTCCCTGTGGAACTCCAGTCCTTCTGTAAACATCCTTGACCCAGGGCTGCTGGGTGGAGTCATGACCCTCTGTGCCGCCTCCGGGCAGCCCTTTTGGGTCTTGGCCATGAGGCAGCCTGTGCCCACAGCCTGCCCTGCCCAGGCGACCCTTCCTGCTAACCCTGCTGTGCAGCCCTATCTGGAGGGCTGAAGGCTCCGCTGCTCTTCCCTGACGCCCATTAGTGTCTCAGGTAAATATTTCCTATCAGATGCCTCTAGCTGGTTTTTAGAGTCCTGACATTTTAAAAAACCTGTTTTGTCTAGATTTTTCATTGCTTTTGGGGAGGAAGTCTGCTGATCTCACTCTGCTGTAGCTGAGAGTCCCAGCCATATTTGATGTGTATCGTCTCCTGAGGACCTATGAGGATATTCCCAAGACCCCAACTCCCCCGGACAACAAATTCATGGGCGCCCAAGTCCCTTATACCAAATGGTGCAGCATGTGCACATGAACCTCATGCATCCACCTGTACACTTTAAATCACCTCGAGTTTACTTATAATAGCTGACACCTGTAGACGCTGTGCAAATAAATGTCACACTGTGTTGTTTAGGGGGTAACAGTGGTAAAGGTCAGTGCACACTCGTACAGGTAAAGCCATCGTAGGCCTGACTACATTTTTGACCTAGGGTTGGTTGAACCGGAGATGTGGAACTTGTGGATGTGGGTGGGAGGGGGGCTGTATTTTTATCTTATCATCATCAAAGGGCACAGCACTTTTTAAAACATGTCACAGTTTATGCATCTCTTTGTTCTCATGGAAAAAGGAAAATTGCCACATGCTTATGTTAGAGATAACACTTGGGACCATTTGGGGTGGTCCTCTACGTTTTCCCCCAGCACTGTGGTTCTGTAGAGGAGCTGACCCCCTTCTTCTCATCAGCAGAGGCCCTGTTAGTTGCGTGCAGTGGACCCGCCCAGTTTCGGGAGATGGCATGGCTGAGACTCACTTCCTGCCTTCCTCCTGGTCTGCTGAGTCCTCTGGCTGTGGATTCCCACTGGCTGCGGAAATCCTGGAATGTTTTGGTTCAAGCTCCTGGACAGGAGCAAAGTTCATCTGCCCTTATGTGAGATGTGGGCTGTGACACACCTGTCCGTTCCCATCACTCTGCCGGCTGGAGCTCAAGCCCATGGTTTCACTCAGTGAAGGGGGTATTTGGACACGTGGCTTCCTGGGCCTGTGGACGCTTGACGAATGCAGATGGTCATCTTTGCCCCTCCTGCTTTGGGGCCCCTTACAACATGAACCTTATTCTCTGAGAAAGAAATCTGTAACAGAGAATCAGTGGATGATCTTCCAAGATGGGTTCTTTAAGGGCATGGGAAGACGAGAAACAGGAAATATTGATAATCTTCTAATTTGTGTATTTCCCCCCAACTTTAACGTGTTTTCACTCAGTTTCACCAAGTGTCCTTCTTAGTCGACAGCAGAAGATGGCATATGCCAAAGTCATTCCTGAGGAGAAAATCCCTCCTATTTCTCTAACTCCAGAAGATCATTTTTAGTGTGTGTTTTACGGATGCGTTTGTGTAATCAAATGGAGAACATGCACTTATTTTTAAGTTCTGTTTCCCAACATGAATATTCTTCGTATTCTTCTTCCAATTAATATCCTCATTACCGCAAAACAAAACAATTCAAACCTAGTGGAGGCGATCGGATGTTTCCCTAGCCATTCTCCCTGTTGTTAGACATGCAGGTGGCTTCAACTCTCTTCCACCTGTGTGACAGTGTGATTTTAAGGACATTTAAATAATATTTCTTACAACAAAGCCAATTTCGATGCATATTCTGGCCCCTGAGGACGTTTGGGGAAGCCCACGGTTCAGCAGTATCACCTTTCACTTCTTTCCTTTATGCTCCTACTGGAACCGAGGTGGAGCTAGCAGGGCACTGTTTTGACACAGTTTCTTTTTAGTGGAAATGTTTAGCTGTGAAAAATAGAATAACCTTTCAAGAAGATTTGAGTAAATGTGTTCATAGAGTTTGGTTAGCCATTTGGTAGAACATTTCACTGAAATGTATACCAATTTCTTAGTATGATGTAAAGGAAGAAAAGAAATGCATATATAATATCTAATATATATCTTATTATATGTAACATATATTCCTCTATATAAATAGTTTTGAGTCCTTTAGAAATTCCAAGCAGTCTTGTAGAAACTGAAGATATGGTATGAAAAAACATCCAAGTTTTTTCTTTCAAGAAACTTAACGTTGTCCTCGGTTTGGAGTTGTGGTCAAGAACACAGACATCCACCCACAGCAGATACATCTCCATGGAGGAAAAGTAAGGCAAGGCAGGAAGAATGGGAGCTGATGGACTGAGCTGGGGTCCTCTTTCACGGGAGAGGAGTCTGGAAATGCTGTCCCATGTGACATCGGAGCTGAAGCCGGGTGGTCCATGTGGGTATGTGGGAACCAGGTGGCTCCAGGTCATATTCACAGCAAGGTCGTGGTGGCCATGGGGGCAGACAAGAGTGGTGCTGGCTGACCTTGAAGTATTAGTAGGGGGTGGAGCTAGTTCACACAGAGCTTTGAGCCTCCTGGTTTGCACCTAGGATTTTTCTCTGAGCAGAACAGGAAGCCATTGGAGGATTCTGGGTAGAGGAACAGCTTGGCATGCTGCATGTTTCCCAAGGAATATTCTAGCTACTGGGTGGAAAACTTCAGTGAGGCAAGGAGGAAGCAGGGTGTCCAGTCTGGGATGGGGCTGGACAGTCGCCAGGTGAGAGATGATGGCAGATGGGACCTGAGTGCGCAGGCATGGGGGTGGTGGGAGTTTGGGGGTGTTTGAAGGGCACAGACGGTCTACTGAGGTCGTGGACTGAGTGTAAGTTGAGCGACAGAGACAATGGCTCCTGCAAGTATGTTAGCCTGAGTGTTTGGAAAATCAGTTTCCAAGGGGGACTGAGGAGGAGCATGTACCCCGGGAGAGAGGGAGACGCAGGGAGAGGAACAGGTAGCTCAGGTTGGGACACATTCAGCATGAGATGCCGCTGGACTCCCTCTCGGCAGACACCGGAGGCAGTGCACTCTGACGCTGCAGGACAGGCAGGGGATTGGGTGGAGGAGCAACCTGAGGCCCTGCCTCCGATAGACAGTCAGTGACACCTTTCGACAGGACAGGCTCACGCCTGTCACCACGTGCACGCCCATAACATATTCAACACTGAAAAAAATTTCCCCTGCGATGCCGCTTCCTCTCCATCTGCCGCTCTGTTTCTCTGATCTCCTTTACACAAAACTCTGAAATAAAACTTGTCTATATTTGCTCTCACTTTTCCTCCTTCCGCTGTCTCTGGAATTCTCCAGCGAGGCCTCCCTCCTGCCTACCCTCGAGGTGATCTTACCCCGTCACAAGGCGTTCAATACCAACAATAAGCTGATTATCTCCTTTTTACAACGAAGAAACTGAAGTTCAGGGAGGTTAAGGCCACTTGAGTGTTCAATAGCAGGACCCAAAGCACAGCCTGGCTTTCCCGGCCCCCGCCTGCTTCTTGACGCTGCATCCTCGCTCACGACACAATGGCGTTAGCAAGCGAGAGCTCGGGAGACGGCTGGTTTGGGTCTGCGAACCAATTTACATTTGCATTTTAAAAAAATTCCCCATCATGATGCACAAAAGTATAAGATTTTACCTGAATCCATGTGTGCCTCTTAGTTGGTGGTCTATTTTCTTATAAGTAATAAAGTTTGGAGAAAGACCTTGGACATGCTCATATTTTTTATTCTAAAACATTATGATTTTATATAAATCACTGCATTGTTTACAAATATACGACAGTGGCATGGTTGGTGGACCTGAGAGGAGGAGACAGGAAGAGATTTGGGTCTTCTTTCCTTGACATCCTGAAGAATAGGGAAGACAGGTGCCTTTCAGAGCAGGTGACAGGATGCATTATCCTCCCTGGAGCTCTGGACAAGCAGACCCACATCTTCTTTCTGGTCTAAGTAGCTGTGACTTAAAGTCGATCTTGTATTTTGGTGGCATTATTATTTCTGTCTTCCAAGGATGTCTGTTCCTGGAAATGGAAGTAGGGTCTCCCAGAGGATTTGAAAAATATCAGTTCTGACCCGATCACGTCTCTCTAGGTGCTCGTCTTTGGCTGAGATCTTATCACCAGAATAGATCCATGCCAGCGGAAGCGCGCGTGCTGAGATGCGTTTTCATAGTTCATTGGTTCATCGTGGTTGGCCTAAAATCCACTCGCTTATTAGATTAATTCATTCACAAAATACACCAAGTGATAACTCTGGGTCAGAGTGTGGTGCTAGGGGATGATTTTCCTCCACAATAGAATTCGCCCAGAGTTTGAAGAAGAGGGGGATTTGGACTGGCAAAGAGAATCAGGAAGCCAGGATGCAGGGCCTGTTCCCTGCAGAGTCGTGGACACAGGAAGGAGGACAAGGGTGTGTGGAGCCCTGTGCTTGGCTGAGGAGGAGATGGCTCAGTGAAAGCTGAGAACAGACATGGTGGTGGGGAGGGGCGGGACTGAGCTGGCCCTTGGGAAGAACACTGTCTCTGCTGTCGTTAAGGTTTAGAGATGAGGTGTCCCGCAACAGCTCATGCATGAGACAGTGCAAGAATTTTCAGAGGTGGAAGGACTGGGCTGAGAGCCTTACCCTGGTCCGATGATGTGGATGAAGTTGGTGGTCACTATAAGCGGGTAGAATACGGCGAGAGAGGTGGATACTGGGAGTGTCCTTGGGGGGTTTGTGTTTTGTCCCTGGTGAGTAGAGCTCTCTCTGCTTTCTTGTTCCCGTGTCCCGACCTGCCGCTCCTCCTCCACTCTTTTCTACCACGATGCTCTGCCTCCCCGGGGCCCAGAGCAATGGAGCCAGCCATCTGTGGACTGAGACCCCTGAACCCATGAGCCCCCAGTAAACATTTCTCCCCCCAAATTGTTCTTGTCAGAGCAGTGACAAAGCTGACGAACACAGATTGTCATAGGCTGTACTTGGATGGACGGTGGGTAGGTGTGAGGAAGGCTGAGGTCCTGAAGAGGACGGAGGCTGCCATCGCTGTGGCCGTGTCTAGAGCTGATGCTGAACTGGCCCCAGAGAAGAGTGAACATGGAATCAGGGAGCCGTGTTGGTGCCGGCGGGGAGGCCACGGGAGATGGGAACAGCCATGGCTCTCCCACGTGCTCCGTGTCAGGTTCAGCAGCATAGGCTGCCTGGGGGCTGGGAAGTGTGCAGAGGGCCCTGAGCTGGGGAATCTAGTCTCCACTCTTCTCCCATCACGGCTCGAGATCCTAACAGTCGTGGGCTATTTCCGATGCTCTGTTAATCTGCTTATTTACGTTCGTTAATCCAGGCAGGTCCATGTTCAGCGATGCAGTTGAACTGTACTCATTTGGTATTTGCAGGGCACATTTTTTGAACACCAGTTTCTACGGATCAGGAAGGGGGCAGGTATTGGCAAAAGTACAACAGAGAGAGAGAGAGAGAGAGAGAGAGAGAGAGAGATGCCTGAAGGACAGGTCCACAGTTAGAAAGCCTCTGTCACACCAGCCCCAATGCTCTGATGGGGGCAACCTGGAGACCACAGGGATACCCTCTCTAGGGGTCAAGGAAGCCTTGTGCATTCTGGAGGAGGTGTCTGGAGGTGAGCGTTGAAAAGTCTCCCTTCTACTGGTTCACAAGGGCCCTCTTTGCCCAAAATTAACTTCTTGGCAGGAACCAAGAGAGGAGGTGGGTTTGGTCAGTACTTAGGAGGCAAAATAACTCTTGCTTGGTAAGTGCTCGGATGATATGGGACAGCAGGAGGTGGAGGCCGAGGAGGAGGAAGGAGAGGTGCAGGGAGCACCAGCCGGTGTCTGGCATACAGCAGGAGTGAGTGGGCCCTCCCCCTAGATGGCCCTCCCCCTAGATGGCCCTCCCCCTAGATGGCCCACCTCCACATGCATGTGTGCGTGTGTGCAGGCTTTATCAGAGCTGGTCTCTTTCTGACATAAAAAAATGTTTAACATATGTGTATGTGTGTGTGGGGTGTGTGTGTGTGTGTGTGTACACGCATGTATTTAAAAATAAATGAATATATATATATATATATATACATTTATTTATTATTTATTTTTCCCCAGAACATTAACTAGTGGCTATCTCAAGGAGGCAGACTATATGGGATTTATTTTTATGCTTCTGTTTTTCTAATTTTCCACCACAATAAAAAGTTTTTCCCACCAAAGGCCAAGAAACAATTAAAGTTTTGAGGAGAAATTTATCTGTTCTTATTGATTTTGTTTTAGCAAAAAAAAAAAAAAAAAAAGGTGGCATAAAACCAAATGCGGTCTTTACAAGCCCGGCCGTCCGCGCCTTCCCTGATGTCATTGTCTATTTCAAACAAAGCAGAGGCATGGGGTCCCGGGAACCTTCTCCGGTGAGGAAAACAAAGTAAAGATCGATATATACTGCTCCTGCCTATATCTCCTGCTAAGTCCTTATTTCCTGGCCGCCAGAGTGCTATCAACTTCAGGAATTAAATTAAAAACTATAAAACTGTGAAGGAAGAAGCCTTGGTAGTCATGAGGACACAGAAGAGGGGCGGGGGCGGGCACCCCTCATCCTTGTCTTTAAACACAAATCAAAGCGCGACAAACTTTTTTGATGCTGATTCTTGAAGCACATACATTTTGCTTTTGGCCAAGTGCATCCACTCAGCATTGCCCCAAATGTCCTCTGTCCTCTGGACTAAGGAGCGGGGGCTTGACTTTTGCTAAAGGAACGGTGCTGAGGTTGGGGGAAGCTCGTGAGCTGAACGAGACCAACTGTAGGCACAAGGCAGAGTGAAGCCGGTGGATTCTGCAAACCCGAGTGTGTTTGTTTATCTGACCCTCAGCGGCCCTTGGCATGGTCGCGAAGAGTCCTCCCCTCCCCTGTGGTCTCAGACGATCTCTGAGGGCTACCTGTGACACTCTATACCACCGAAGGGTTCCATTTCCCATCTGTTGTCCTGCGATCGTTGGGTTTAACAGCAGCTGTGTTATCCTGAATGCTTGCATAGGAAACATCATGAAACGGGGTGCCACAAGCACTCAGGTGAAACCTCTGGACGGGGGGTCCACAGGGCCTACCAGATCCTGGAAAGGGACCTGCCAGTGTGCGTCAGGAAGTGCATGGAAAAGTCTCCTTGGTACTTGCTCACAAGTGCCCTCTTTGCCCAACTCAGAATTAACTTCTCGGTTGTTAATGCAGAGTTGCCTGCTACAGCAGCTCGAGAGGACCATTTGGTTGTGGAGGAGTTGGGCTGAGGCCTTTCAGGACGGTCTTTGCATCTTTTATCCAGTTACACATGCAGTTTCAGGTACCCATGAATCTCTTTTTGCACATTCTAAAATTCATATTCTCCATCCTGACCCCAAACCTCATGCTTGCGGGAGGCAAGCCTTTGGCAGGGGCGCATCTAGTACATTCGGATGCCTGCATCCTGGGGCCACAGATGGAGGGACACTTGCCTTGTCCCTTGCGTGCCAGCCCTCGCTCTCTTTTCCTTCTCACCCTCCCTCCCTCCCTCCCGTTATTTATTTATTTTTGAGTTGCTCATGGGAAAGCTCAGTTATCACAGTGGATTCTCACATTAGTCCCTGTTAGTCTCATTAGCCTGTGTTGTCCTCACCAGCAGAAGGACAATCTGGGACTCCAGGGGAGAGTGACAGGGCAAGTCTCCAAGTAGGCAGAGTGGCAGGTGGTGGTGCTTCCCAGGTCTTCCTCCACCCAAGGAGGGTGATGTCCCTGCACCTGTCAAGCTTGCTGAAGGTTTGGGAGGTGGCCCAGATGGCCTAGATATGGGAGCACCCGAACCACAGGGGAACGACGGTCCTACCTGCTCCAGTTTTGGGGGCACTTTAACCCCTTACGTGGTACCAGTGGTGGTCGCGAAGGTGAGCTGATTGCACCTGCTCCCGGGCTGAATTCACCTGCTCCCCAGGACTGTCTCTCGCATGATGGGAAAGGGCAGGATATCTCACTCCCAGGGCTCACACACTCCACCAAACAACGGGTACACCATGCCTATTTGTTTTCTATGAAATGAGAGACCATGATTTTATAAATCAATGAATGTAAGTATGTGTATGCATGTATATATATATATATGTGCTCCTATAATTTTTGGCTCAAGGTGGAAAAAAAGGAATGGGAGACATAACAGTCTCTGCTTTTTTCTCTATACCCCACAACTGAAATGCACACTTAGGAAGTTCTCAGTATATACTCCTAAGCTTCAAATTCTGCAGATGTTCAGGAAGTGTTTGGATGAATGAGTGGATGAGGGAGGTCATCGGAGCAAGTCTGCCTAGCCTGGATGTCTGGATCAGTGACCTGGAGTTCTAAGCTGGTATGTCTGGCAATAGAGCACAGTAGATGGTGGACACCCTATCCTTACTATTTAGCACTCAGTGTTAGGTCCAGTGAGGATCGTGGGCTCTGGAATCCATTGCTTCCGTTTGGATTTTGGCTTCTTGCAACAGATTGGGTGACCTGAGCAAATTACCCAATTTTATAAGCCTTTGTTGTGGGTTTTGGAAAAAGTGGGGTGAATGAAAGAACCCACCCCGTAGGGTTGTTACAAAATTGAAGTGAGAAAATCTATTTAAAGCTGTCAGCCCGGTGCCCAAAACTCATAAGCCCTCCACCGTTGGCCAGTAGTTCTGTTATTATTATTCTTTGCCCAACATTCTGCTTTGGGGGGACACACACACCTGCCAGTTTCCCCCTCGGAGAAGTGGCTTGGTTGATGTTGGTCCCACCCTCAAAATTATTGGACCACGTGCCACAAGGCATCTTGCAGCAAAATATGGTGCTCAGAATATCATGGCTTCTATATTTTATCTTTCTGGCAAAGGATTCTAAAAGGTTTAAAGCTTAAATTAGAGCCCGCCTTTACACGGAGTGGGGAGAAAGCCACCATATGCCTCCCCATCTTGTGTGTGGTGCGACTAGAGGAGAGTGAGCAACAACACACAGGGCGCGGCCAAAACTCGAGGCCGCGGGCTGCGTCCAGAGCGGGCGTCGGCCCAGGCTCTCCTGTTCTGCCTGTCCCTGCGCTGGACCTGGCAGCCCAGGTCCACGCGGTTCCTCTTTGCTGTCATGAATCTGTCCCAAAGCACCGACAGCCTGGCTGGATGGAACACCGCGTCCCTCTTTCTCTTCCAACACAAGCACAAGTCCCACTGGCGCCACCTCCATCACTGAGCTCAGCGGGCGGGCGGGCTGGGCAGCGTTTTCCAGTGGAACTTTTCCTGAAAGTATTGTCTCAGTGGTCTCTTAACGTTGTCCTCCTATTTCCATGGGGCCTGCAATTATGATAACCTACAGTTTCTAATTTTCTCTTGTTGTAGAAATTGTTGCTGGAGGAGGGAGAGGGATGACATTTACTTTCCCTAGCAAATGAGGCCAGATTTTGACTTGAGTCACTTGAGAGGGGAGGGGTGGCACATGGCACTGTGTGACGGGAAGAGATGCTGGGCATGGCAGACGATGCACGCCATGCCCCACTTTCCAGTCCCATGTCTTTTAAAAGCGACGCGTGTACCACTTCCCGCATGCTTTGCTGTATAGGGAGAGAAGTCAAGTCAACATTGTACGATTGCTAGAAATGAGGGTCAGAACTAGAATCGTCCTTAATACTTTTCAGGGTCCACATGCAATTTATGATGGCTTTCATGCTGATTTAGACATTTTTAATTTTTTTTTTTTTTGCTTCTTGAACAAACTGGAAATTTATATCAAGGAGTTTACCCAACTTATCAAAATGCTTATGGAAATTCATGACCTAGAAGCCAGGTGTCCTGACTCTTGGATTTGAGAACTTTCTCTGAGGCCTCCTACCAGAAACCTTAGCTTAGAGGGAGAAGAATCATCTTTTGCAATTATGCCACTGCTGGCTGACGTAGTACCAAAGGACCCAGTCCCAGACTTGGACTTCTGCAAAGTTCTGGAGGTAAAATGTCCTGGCGATGCATCCAGCGCATTGAGAAAGGAGGCCGTAGCTTATGATGTTTTCCAGCAACAAGAAGGTCAGCGCTGGCTCGGTCACCTTCTGCTTCCTCTCCCACTCTCTCCCTGGCTGTCAATCACTATTAATGTGCTATGTTTCTTTTTCCCATTGAAATTTAGTGTGGAGAATGTCAATGCTACTTAACAGGAAGACTTGCCTGGCACAGTCTGGTCCTTGGTGTTGGGAGGGTGTTTGGCCTTATTAGCTGAGTATGCTTTACCTATGTCACATCAAATGCATTGTGGTCACTGACTGGTGAGCGGGTGGAGATGGGATTGGCACCTTGTCTTTTGGAGGGACACATGATTAGAGGGGTCCTGTGATTCTTGGTTTCAGTATTTTCCCCTTTCTTATCTTCACTTGAGCTCATTCTCCCTCAATCCATTCTTCCTCCCCTACCTCCCATGCATCTTCCTCTCTCTTTGGCACCCCTGTCCCTTTCTTGCACACCTATGGATAGCTTGTACCTATGCGTTAACTGGTATTTCTAATAAGGACCTTTACGGATCACCTTGTAATAGTAGGAGCTACCTGGTACCCACATCATACAGACACGGCTGTGGAGACCCACGTTTATACCTTGACTCTGCCATGTAATGGCTGGGTAACTCGTGAGACGTATTCTAGATTCTGTTGGGTCATTTTTAATCAAGAAGGATGATGATACGGATCTTGTAAGTTTGCTGTTATTATTTAATGAGATTGTACATAGGAGAAGCTCAGTGATGGGTCTTCTTATTAAAGACTTTCCATGAATATTGTTTATTATCAAAAATAAGCAACCTCCTTCTAAGGCCATTCTCATGAGATGGCCTCATAGTTCATAAAAGACAAGCGAGCTTTAGATGATGTATTCTTCCTAAGTTCAGGTAAAGGTTTCAAGTCAGTGCCTTGGGTCTGGTAGCCAGGAAAAGTTCCCTTCTTCTGATGTTTGTGACATAAGTGGAATACTTCTCTTTGTTGCATGAAGGAACGTATAATGAAAGCACGTTGTGATGTACCTCCTCAAGAGTCACCTCTAACTCTCCAGTGGGTTTAACGATTGCAATGCTGATAAATCCTGCCGGTGAGACCGTGTGTCCCCACCTACTCATCCAATTTCCGAAATCCTCATCCAAGGTTTTGGGGGCTCTCCCAGTTTACTGAAGAACCCCAGCTGGTAACAGCAGAATAGACTGAGAAGAGATGTGCACGGGCCTGAGCCAGTCAGGGGTTCTCCTCTTGGAAATTACACTTTGATTCAGCCCAATGTCCCCACTGTTAAACATTTCAGTGAGGAGGGCAGGAAATGGACCCAGGAAGAGGGTCTACATGAGACCAGGAGGTAGACAGACAAGCTCACGTGGCTAAGACACTGAGAGCAATTCACTTAACCCCGAGAGCTTCCATTTCATCATCTGCAAAGCAAGGAGAGGAACAGGGACTGCCTCACAAACACCAAGGGCGCACACAGTGAGGCAGGCGAAGCTCCAGCACACAGTGGGCCTCCAGGAAATGTTAAACGCTCACCGTCATGCAGTGTCACCTGGAATCTGGCATTAAAACCACCCACTCCCTTGGGTGTTTGGGGTCTTTTTTCCTCTCCCCTCCTGACCCGCTTGTCCCTTCCTTCCCTGGCTCCCCGGCAGATCCCCGTCTCTCCACCAAGGTGGCCCTCCCAGGAGGGGACTTAGGACTCCTGCTTCACCTGCTTGTCAAGGGTGACAGGTTCATCTGACCCACGGCTGGTGGGTGAAGCACAGAGCCTCCCTCCTGTACAGCGGCTGCCTAGCGGCATCAGCACTTTGCACTTGACCTGTGGAGCTGGTCACTCACTCTCAGTTGGTGACACTCCAGTGCCCGGTTCAGAAACCTCTGGGTTGGGTGACGTGGCTGCCCCTCCAACTTTACATCCTGTGTGACCTGCTGAACAGTCACAGGGAACAAGTGTTCCTCACTCTTCAGGCGCAGGTCAGCTGTCACCCAGGCCCTTGCTGCAGCCTTCCAGTGGACAGCTCTTTCTCCTCTCTTCCCCTTTAGATCATCTTCTATGAACATAAACCCCTGGTCATGTCCCCCCGCCTTTAAATGTCTTCAGGACTGCGACCAAGCCTGCGATCGTGGTTTTTCTCTCTGTGCGCCTGGAACCCTCCTGGTCTCTCCTGGGCAGTGCCTGCTGTCTGGGGTTTCTGCCACGCAGCTGGCCACTCCTCCTACCCTGTTCCCGTCTACCACCCTCGCCTGGGAATCCCATGCTGCCTTCTAACTCTCAGTTCCTAGGCCACCTCCCTCCAGGTCTTCTTTTCCTGATGCCACTGGCTCTGGGCCTCGTTTTCTGGGTCAGGGTCCCTTCCGTGGGCTCCCGTCCACTCCCTGTGTGCCTCGATTCCTGCACGTCCAGTTTATGCATAATTACAAAAACTGTGCACCCGTGGGTTTTCAGCCCTGGATGGTGTGCACCTTACCTTGAGGGTAAGAGCTGCGTTTACTCCCTCTTTTCCCCCAGCACTTACATGTCAGTGATGCACGGCAGGTGCTTCATACCTTAAGGACAGCTTGGACGAATGGGCACATAGATACGAGTGACATTCCCTGTTTATAAGGAGCCTGTTCAATACCAGATTCAACCTACTCTGTGGAGAGTTAGCATTTTGTGCATTTTTAGGAAAAAAAAAATATTGAGAAAGTCCACATTAGTTGATGTGGGTTTTCTCTGCCTCCAAGTCTTTCAGATTCAGAAACAGAGACAAGCAGGATGTTAGGGCAGCGTGGTTCAGAAATACGCTTCAGTGGGACAGCTCAGAGGAATGTCACCCCCCAACACTTGCCTCTCACACCCTGCTTTCCAGCCCGGGGTGGACCCAGTCGATGGGGCAGTGCTTAGAGCTGGCCACCTCACCTGGTGGACCTGTCCATGGTAGCATCTGTCTCTACAGCGGGCCTTTGGTTGGTGGCATCTTGTTGGAGGCCGTGTATGAACTATGGGTTTGTTGGAGCGTCACAGGGCCGGGAGGTTGCGTTTCTGGGAACTCCGGGGTGAGATCCCCTGGTTGGAGCCCAGATTATGCCGACGCCCTGCCTTGGCTCACGAGCCTGGTTCCCACGCAGTCACCCGAGGTAAAGGGGGCGGCCTGCCCTGCTAACTCCAGCCGGTTGTTTCTTCTTCCTGTTCCCTCAGGAATTTCTTTACACTGACTCCTACTGGTGTTCCCACTCATTTAGGTAAAGCCTGCGGGCTCCATTTGGGGCAGGTAGACCCAGTCTTCGTCAGAACGGGTCCCCGTAGGATCCCACTATTTCACTCATTTTCCTGTCCCGTCTTATTTCTTAAATTTCTAGTCCCTTTGATATTTCTAATCTGACTCGCAGCCCTAGCTCAGGGAAACTGAATAATTGTCACGTGGGTAGTGACAGCCTCTGTTGCCATCCCCATAAGTTCCTTGAAAGTCCGTCTAGTTTATCCATCTGTCTTACTGACTTAGAATGGGTTTGGGTGCTTTGTGGATACCCATGAACTGGGGGCACAGATGCCCAATCTCACTGGGGTCAGAGAGGAGGCAGGGAGGGGAGGCTGGGCTTCTTTGTAAGTCCATGGAAGCAGTAGCTCATCAAAGAGCCCTCAGAGGGCCAGAGGGGTCTGTGTGGTGTAGGAACCACGACCCTCTGCCTCTGCAGACGGATCGCATGAGTGTGAGGGGGGAGCCATTCCAGAGAACAAAACGGATCAGCGGAGGGTAGAAAGAAGTCTGGGCTGGGAGTCAGAATCAGGGCCTTATCAGGGCCTGGCATTGGGTTGTGTTTTGCATACATTCTCAATTAAGGTATCAAATGGGCCTGTGAGGTGACATCATTGTCCCCTTGTTCAGATGAGAAAACTGAGGTTCAGAAGATCCAGTTAAGCCCTTCAGGGTAGCAAAGCTATTTTGAGCTCGGGATTCCCAAGTTATACTTCACTGCCCCTGCACTAGGGGGCGCTCTGTGTGATTTCTCCATCTGCCCTATCCTCTGTGTTACTCTAAGCAAGTGACCTAACCAGGTCTCAGTTCCGTCATATACAGAATTAGCACTTGTATTTCAAAAATTTTTTTGTGAATGATTCAAATACTTTATGTGACACATTTAACACATTGTGTGGAATACAATGGATAATAAATCCAGGGGCTATTATTACAAATAAATAATTAGCTTCTCGTCCTAGAAGATTTCAATTTGAATACACGGATGTGACTTTGAAAACCAAACCCATTGCCAAATTTGAGTTATTGCCTAAGTGGATCCATGGAACTAGAAATAGAGAAGTAACACACAATTCTGGCAACATCAACATTATTATTTTCATTTTTTTTCCCGATGCTGTCGGCTTGTTATTTGTGCTATTTCTTAGAATAATAGAATTTATTCAGGCAATTTATTCTTAATACAAGTGATATAAATGGGTCGTTGCGGTGCTTATACATCATGCTGATGATGTCTGCTTCATCCTTCTTTTCTCTCTCTCTTTACAAATGAAGACATTGATTTCCTCCTCTCTCCTGACTTTTATTACATTTTCTGCACTGCGGTCATCTCTGTTCACTGCCTGCACTGGATTCCCAGAGCCGAGGTGGCGTTCACCGCCCTCCAACAGCATGTTCAAGGCGTCCGCCATGCTTGCTTTGACACTGTGTATACTGAAATGGAGTCAAGAGAAGAAAACAGCGCACTTAACTCTCCCTGGCTTCCTCTAAAATCCATTTCTCAGAAATATATACCGGCTTACATTTACGGACAAACACAGAGCTCTCTATTGGGATCATCTGATGGAGGCTCAGACCAGGGCTGGCAAGTCAAGGATGTGGGCACTGTGCACAGTCTGTGTCTCATGCCAGGCTTTCTCGGGGTGACCTTCATTTATGGTTTTCACCCTAAGCAGCTCCAGATGGCTCCGTCACTATCATTCCCAGCCCGAGTGCTTCCTTGGAACTTGAGACACATATCTCTTTGTATGTATATTTCCAGCTGCCCACCGGACATAAATATCTCACAGCCACCTTCCATTCATTGTGTCTGGAACTGAAATCCAGCCCCCGTCTACCCCGAGTCTATGCTGGTCCCTTCGTCTGGGTGAATCGCATGCTCAAGCACTCAGAGCCACAAGCCAGCCCAAAGCACTAGGTCATCCCACTTTGGGATCAAATGATCAGCTTGATCGGCTCCTATCAATGAACCCCTGTAATATTTCTTGGACTCAGCCTGGTCCCCACTTCCTACAGAGATGAAACCTGACAATAATAGCAGCAGAGAAACGGGAGCAGCCTATTTTGGGGCAGGACGATTTGTGGGGCTGATTTTCATTGTGCTTCAGACAGACATTGAGGGGTTGGAGCCGAGACAAGGGAATGAAGTGTGCAGATGGGGGGAAAGCTAATTTGGGTAGATAAAAAGAAGGAATCGGGAGATTTGAGGACAAGGCAGCGTGGAGGGAAGGAGATGGGGTAGGTAGGAAGAGCTCCGTGCGTGTTTATGGCATGACATATGTTGTCTGTGCTTTTATGGACAAAGCCGTGGGAGATCTTGTTTGGAAAAAAAAAAAAAAGGGAGACGCTTTCTAAGAGGCTGAAACAGAGGACAGTGAGTGCGTGCGTGACGGGTTCCCCTTGTGACTCTGTGTGACCTTGAGCATGCAGCAGCCACTGTGGGGACTTAATCCATCTTCTAAAAATGAGGGATTTGGATCGGAGGACCTTTTCTCCTCGCCCATGCTTTTAAGCAGGCAGAGTTTTAGGACAAGGAACTCCTGTGGGGCGGGGGGGGAGGGTGGAGGGGCGGGGGGGGTGTGGTGGAGGGGAGTGTGAACCGTTAGAAGTTGGTGGCGATCAAGTCACCTTAGAACTGGGTTGGATGCTCTCTGGAACTGCAGGGTACTCTGCTGAAACAGAGAATAATAATGAGTCTCGTATTAATATAGTCTGGCTTAAGTATAATACTAATATAAACAAAATTATATTGAGAGAAAATGATGTTTATAGAGTACACCATCAAGATGAACTCTAGGAAGGGGAAGCTAAACCTTATCTAAATAGTTTTTCTCCCCCTCTATTGTCGTCTTCATTTTACATTATCATTCTGTTTCCCAGCCTGGCCGAGGAATCTCAAAGCCTGCTTCTGATGAAGGTTTTTCATTATTTCTTTATTTTTATTTTATTTTTTGCCCCAACCGAATGTATATATTCTCATTTACCAAAAGCGAATAGATCACGTGTTTTCTCTTCTCTAGCAAAAAAAGAAAGAAATATGGCAAAGTTTCTATGCTCCGTGCCAGTTTCTTATTGAAAAAATATATTTAATATAAATGAAAAAAATATTCATTTACTTTTTGAACAAAGTTTTATCACAGATCTCTTACTTGGGAGTAAATATACCTTAAAACAAGCTAAATGCACATCCTTAATAATTTAAAGTCGGAGAAGCAGCCAGGTGTAAAATAGGTGTATGTTCACATAATTGACTACAGTATTTTGCTACATGGTTAAATGCATGATTTCCCCTAATAGAATGCTATTGTGGTCTACATCACATTTTCTAGTTCATAAAAGTCAAATGAGCTGTGACCATAGTCTCCCAAACTTAATGGAAAGTTCATTTTGTGACTTCTGAGTTTAAATTGTGTCTTTCTAGGATGAATCAATAGATTTAAAGCACATTAATGGATCGCATCACCCAAAGGTCTAATCCTGAGTGACTAAAATGGTAGATCTAATTCAGATTTATTGCTTTTTTAGCACGTTGGACCAAAAGGTCTTTAATCTCTGTGATAATGTGTAATGGATTTAAATTAACTAAATAATGCTCACCTGGTGCCGATCAGTTGGGTCGTCTGTATGGTCACCTGGCACCGTGCATTTCAGACTTTGGGGGGAAAATATGCAGGATGGGTTGCGGCTGTGAACAGCAGCGAGAAGTCAAGCCACGTGTCCATAGGGACTCTCCGGGGGCTCACGCACCTCCTTTCCTTGTGTGGGAGGCTTACTAGCACAACCACATCTGCACACTGACCTGCCAACACTCTTAGCCACAGCTACCTATCAGAAGGTTATCGAGGCTAGAGAAAAACACAGAAGCGATGTCCTGGACGGTGCCAGCACTCTCAACCACAGCCACAAACCACAGCTGCAATGTTCCCCGGCAGCCAACCATCTGGGGCTCCTGACCTTGGATGAAGAGTGTGGGTCAGAGGAAACGCCCAGGCCCAGAGATGGAACCTCCGGATGATGCAAATGGAGACATCCAGAGAGTGCTGGCAGCCAGCTGTGGTGAGGACGCCCCTGGAAGGGAAACCAAATTGTTTCTGTTATCTCAGGCAGCACCTTGGTTCTGCAAGACAGTGAAAGCGCACGAGGCCAGCTGATCCTTCTGGAAAGATAGGTACGACATTAACATTGGAACCACTGCCCCCAGAAGTCAGAAAACCCCTAAGGACAAGGGGGTGGGTGGTGTTTCTACGTCCATCACTCCAGGTCTTTCTCCATCCTCTCTTTGTAGACCCCCAAAGAGAGCAACTGGAGATTCTGAAATGCAGCAGAATGACCTGATAGGAGAGAGGGAGAGAAATAAAATACCAGCGCTGTGGGTGACTCCACCTGCCTCTCCTCCCCGGAGACCATGTGCCACTAGTTTTGCTGTAACATGCCATCTGGGTTCCTAAAAATCACCACACTCTGCAAAATCACACAGAAGCCTCGGAGTTTGTGGGGAAAGTGGGATGAGAGGCGCTGTGCTCCAAAACTTCATCAGTGACACATTAAAAAAAAAAAAATTAAGGAATTAAAAAAAATGGTAGCAAGGTTTTGCACATGTCAAGTGATCAAGAAAAACGTGGTGCAAAAATGGTTGCTTTCCCTTGAAGAAAGCTGAACGTTTGCTTGAGGAAATGGCCATCCAAAGAGCTGTGACTTCTGCCGGTCACCAGGCTGCGACAGGTAGGAGCTCTCTGCCGTTGGACCAGGTGGAAGCCCCGGATGTGCGAGGCAGGCCTCCTGTCACGGGCTGTGAACCGAGGTGGCAGGTAGGTGTGCAAGCTCTGATTGTGTCTTCCGCTGAGCCTCATTTCGTTCGAATGGAATTTTCTGTGTTAACCTAATGTTTTTTTGCAGATGAAATTGAACACGAGCAAATGTGAAATCCACATTATGCTCAAATTATTCCCTACCAGGTCAATTCACGGGAACACATTTGCCTTTTCAAAACAAGCATTTCAGAACTGGCTATACCTCAGAGAGGGCCTGAGATGGGAGGCAGATAAGGCCGGTCCCCGCAGTTAATTGAGTTCCTCATGGCAAACATCTCGGAGTATTGCCTTTACCGCCTGCCCAAATGCAGGTCAATCCCTTCATCTTGTGTTCGACTGAATTAAAACAAAAACAAAGACAGGTTTTGAATTGGGAGGAAAAAGATGGCTGTGTCGGATCATTGAAGAACTTTCAGTATGACGCCTTCCTAGCGAAGACTGAGTTCCATCCCATTAGGTATTTCTGGCTTCATACATGCCTTCAGAACCTAATTTCAGCATCACCGTGTCCCCACTTATCTCTCTTGTGCATACCCTGAAATGCTTTTATACCAACAGCCAAAAATTATCCAGGAATATTTGATCACAGAGAGATCAGCTTTGGGATTTGATAGTTTATTGTTACCCATGTGGACCAGTAATTTTCCTATCAGCCAAGAAGGAGTGTAGCGTCCATTCTCCTTGTTCTATAAAAGAGGAGACAGAGCCTGGGAGGGGAAAGACTTTGCTCAAGAACTTGAGACAGCCAGGTAGGGTGGTGGCTCCAGTGGATCTGGAGGCTGAAGCAGGAGGACTGAGGTTCAAAGCCAGCCTCAGCAACTTAGCAAGGCCCTGAGAGCCTGTCTCCAGATAAAAAATACAAAAAAGGGCTGAGGTTGTAGGTCAGTGGTTAAGTGACCCCTGGGTTCAATTCCTGGTAACAAACGAAAAAAAAAAAAAAAAGAAGAAGAAGAAGAAGCAGCAGCAAAAGAGAACCTAAGACAGAGGCCGTTTTATAAATTAGCTGAAATGTCACTGTAGAAACACTTAAGAGTATTCCTGTTGTGTGAATCTCTGTCTCTATTTTGCTCTTTTTTTCTACTTAAAAAAAAAGTCTCTTTGTTGAGGTCCACTTGACATGCAAAGGCTCCAGATATTTAATGTCTGCAGCTGGGAGGTTTGGAGATAAGCATACACCTGCAGAACCAGCACCACCTGGAGGAGCTAGGTTTCTATCTTCCCATCTCTTCCAAAACTTTCTTTCTGCCCCCTGTGTTTTATTATATCTTATTTTATATTGATTTTTATTTTGTGATAAGAGCACTTGATGTAAGAGCTACCCTCTCAGAAAAGTGTATACAGTAGAGTGTTTTTGACTCTAGGCCTGTGGTCCAGATCTCTGGAACCTGTTCACTACTACGTACCTCTAATGGCTCTTACCTGCTTCCCCCTTCCCCCAGGACCTAGTCACCATCTTCTACCCTTTGCATGTTAAATTCGGTGAATCTGATTCTTTGTAGATGTCTTACAGAAGGGAGACCATGAAGTATCTGTCCTTCTGTGTCTGATGGACTTCCCTTAGCATCATGGCCCCCAGGGCTGACCCTGTGTTACAAACAGCAGGATTTTCTTTTTTCTTTTTTTTTAAAGGCTAAGTAGATGCCTTATAGGTCAGGTTATGTATTTTTTTTTAACCTGTTCATCTCTTAATGGACGCTGTGGCTGTTTGCTGTCTTGGTGATGGTGAACAATGCTCCAGTGAGCATGAGAGTCCTGGTTGGTAACTTGTTGAGATCTTGCGGTCAGTTCCTTCCCATGGACATCTACCATCAGAGACATGCAGAGCAAAGACCAGGAAGAGACACCGTCCCATACCTGCTGGGATGGCACTTATAAGATGAACAGGCCAACACGAGGTCCACGAGGAAGGGGAGGAAGGGGAAGGAGCCTCGCACACTGTCAGCGGGAATGAAGTGGACGCAGCCACCGCAGGAAACCGTTCAGAGTCTCAGGAACGTGCCAACAGAGTTGCCAACCCCACGTCTGGGTCACTTTCTTTGGTCTATTGAATGACCTCCAGACAAAGCCATCTGCTGCATCTGATCCTCTGTGCGTCACGCACAGAAAAGCCACGTGAGCTTTCCACACGGCAGCGATGCTTCTGTTGTTCGCATGCACCACTGACGAGCCACCGTCCACACCAGCGGGCGGGACTTTATTTCTTATCTGGCGGCTGGTTGTGCGGTCTCTAAGCAGATCTCGGTACAGACACGGAGGACAGGTTCTCCCAATCACTGCTGTTGTTCAGATCGACCCTCACTTTCCATCATATTTCTCACAAGGAGAGTTTCAATTCTCCCATTTTACAGTTGGAGAAATGGGGAGACAGAACTTGGGTTTGGATCCAGTCGCTTTGTGCATGTCTGTCACCTCATCATCCTCCGTCTGGATAGATTACGGAAAATGTCAGGGAGCTGTGTCTTGGGGAAATTCACATTTGTTCTGGTTTACTCCAGAAAGTGCTAGAAGCTTCAGAACCCATGGGGAAAATCATATGCATTAAAAAAATCACAAAATCCATCCAACCAACAAAGACAGACGAAATCACTGTTTAATGGAAATCAGAACTAATATTCTACAGAGGTGTTTAAATGGAAGCCTAGGAGTCCGAGCCTCACCTTGGGGTGGGGGAGCAGATGGCCTTTGGGATGAGTTTGCCTTCATGTGTGCAGTGTCCTTTAAAGACGCCATTCCTGGGGGAAGACACAGCCACAAAGTGAGTTATTTCAGAGTGTATGTAATATTAAGAGGTTGATTTCTTCATAATGCCGTTAATTGCGTTGTGTGGCCTCATGGACAATGATACCTATTGTCCCTGCATTGTGTGCACGCCCACGTGTACTTGCGCGTTTGTGTTCCTCCTAAACCCTTGGCTTCCGCGAGGAGGGCATTCCAAAAGAAAGAGATGAAAGAAAAATGCATAAATGCGTGATAACACATGATTAAGTTTTGACCCCGTAGATTGTTAACCTTCAAAGCTAACTCTGCAGTAGCACAATATTATTAGCAATAAAAGGAATTTGCTTTGCCCTTTTTTAAATTACCATAAACCGATTGACTGCGACAGAATGATGTTAATATTTAAGAAGTAGGACACTAGATTCTATTATCTCAGAAGCTCTGTCACCAGGCCCTCTCTGTAGTCCTGTTATCTAATTATTGGGCTTAAATTGCATTAGTGTGCTAGCAATTTGTCTACCCCTGGAAAAGTAATTGACATTTGGGTTACTGCTTCATATTGGGGAGACTTGCTAGCTAGTTCCGAGGAGTCCTCTTCTGTCAGGGCAGATTAGCGTAATGTGGCCCAGAAGAAAGAGAGGCTGTGTGTTTTAAGGTATGCTGCCTCTGTAGCCGGTTGCAATTTGGTATTAAAATTTCGGTTCTGTATCAAAGCTGATAAGTCACCTGAGATGAAATTGAACAAGGGTGTCGTGACAAAGTAATTAATGGCATTTTTTTGACTTTCAGATGACTTTAGCAGAAGCTCACTCCGTTCGTCTGCTCCTGCCGCCATGTTTATAAATATGTATGCACATTTACAAAACAGCTTTAACTGTTGTCAGATGTTTTTGCAGGCCCATGTTTATGGCTCCTCTGAATTAAATAGCACCAGGTACCCTTGGTAGACGGTAGGGAACCGGAATTGATGTGAAGATGGTGAGTTTCCGTCATATTCCAGTCGTGTTGCTTCTCCCTCCATGGCGCGTGGCAGACAGAGACTTCTATTTCTCCATGAAAACTGAAAGAAGTGAGCTGTGGTCACCTCCTTCCTAGACGTCTTTCTGCCAACCCCTTCCAGGGTGTTGAAGAGGACAATCATGAGCTTGAACCAAAATGCTGTATTCTCCTTTGAGGGGGAGCCCAGGAGCTCAGGCCATTTTTGACCAAGGGTCGAATGTTCTCGGAATCAGCAGATGATTTGCCTCCAGCCCTGGGTACCACCGAGGGTCACAGGCTCCTTCCACAGGAGGCACAGGACAGACGGGGGTCTTCTCAGCAATGGACAGTAGAAATGAGGGGCCGCCCTTTTCCTAAGTTGAACGTACTTGGCGGAATGACCCTGGTGTTCCTGCAGGTCAAAGCTGACACAGGACGTCGTTTCTCACCTCCCCGTCACTTAAAGCTCCAGTGGCTTCTGTCAGTTCCACAAGCAAGTCCAGCTGCCTTGCTGCTGCCGGGACACCCTGCGGGTGGTCCCTTCTAGCTGGGACTAGCCCCTTGCCCAGCTGGCTGCCTCGATCCCTAGGAGCCCACTGAATGTCACTTCCCGGGAGGCGCTTCTCCCACCTGAGCGCTGCCCAGTCATTCCCACCTGGGCTCCAGGACCCTCCTCCGTCCTCACTGCGATAAACTCTCCTTGCCCTCATTTGCCCTCTCCTGCCATCCTTTCTCCTCTCTGGGACACGGCTGCAGGGGACAGAGGTGTCACCTTGCCCTCATTTGCACTCTCCTGCCATCCTTTCTCCTCTCTGGGACACGGCTGCAGGGGACAGAGGTGTCACCTGTCCACTGGGTGCTCTGCTCTCAGAGCCGGCCATACGAGGGGCACAGCATGTCTCTTGACTGCATTAAACCACCCCCGTGTTTTAGCCCCAATAATTCTTTAAACTTTTTACTTTGAAATAATTGCAGAATCCTAGGAAGTTGCAAAAAAAAATGACACAAAGTCCCCTGTGCTCCCCATACCCAGCTTTCTCGATGGTGACGTCCCCTGTGAGAACAGTGAGCTGTCCACACCCCCTCTTCCAGCAAAGGTGACTTCCGCAGGCAGCTCTCACTCACGGAATTTTAATACTTGTTCCTTATACTTTGTATTTAGACGTTTTCTCTCCTTTCCCCTGGTGTCTCCTTCAAGGACAGCATCAACGTTTTAAGCACTCAGCTTTGTTTTGTTTTGTTTTTTTTTAAATTTTTTTATCCATGGCACAAACAAACACATTGCAATACACTTAGGAATGTTTTAGGGATCAAAATGTCATCAGAGAGCTACTTTTTTCCCCTAAGTATATGAATTTGCTTTTAAAAAATAAAGATATTAGCTGGGCACTGCAGCACACGCCTGTAATCTCGGTGGCTTGGGAGGCTGAGGCAGAAGGATTGCAAGTTCAAAGCCAGCCTCAGCACTTTAGTGAGGCCCTAAGCAACTTAGTGAAACCCTGTCTCTAAATAAGAAATAAAAAAAGGGCTGGGGATGTGGCTCTGTGGTTAAGCACCCCTGGGTTCAATCTCTCATATGAAAAATAATTTTTAAAAATTAAAAATTAAAGATTAAAAGGTAAAGAGCCCTGGTTCCATTTCTGTTTGGAGTCCCTTAGAGGTTTCTCATGAAGCCATGGCCCAACACACACCTGCCCGACAGGTTTCTGCTACCAGCTGCCCTTGACCGTGGTGGGAAGGGACCCTGCTGCTGATGGCCCACCGTCTCCTCTCCTTTCCCCTTCCACCTCCTCCTGCTGTTAGTGGCTTTTGAGGCCCACGTCCATCAGTGGAGCATTTTGCATAAGGCACACTTTATCTTTTATCTCCCAAGAAATGGCAGTTAATGCAATCTATAGAAAGCCGTAAATGAGGCCGATAAAATTATCTAGCAGTCAGAAGGTTGCTGCACTCATTTATCTCAGCGTCATTCGGAAACCAAATGACAAGATTACGGAGAGGCAGTCCGCCTGGCAGAGGTGTTACCTGGAATGATGAAAGTCAAGGGTTTGTTTTCTTTCCCCCCTTCCACTTTTGCAGGGAGGTGGTTAAGGAGGGCGGAAGGAGGGGAGGCAATTCAAGGAGAAATCAGTTCCTAAAATTGTTGTCCTGGGGCCAAAACATCCCTAAGAAATGGATTGTCGCATGCTGATTTAATTATTTGCCTTATTGGATAAGGGTGCCCCTCCCATTTGTTACAGACTTGGAAAGGGCAGAGACAAAGTTTCAAAAAGAGTCCAAATTCTCAGGTTACTTGAGAATTGTTTTCTTTACCTAAGAAGGGTATAGCAACCATCAACCTCTGAATTAAATATATACATATTACCTGTGTGCGGCTTTTTATGTAACTGAAGCCTAACAGGTTTTTTTTTCATTTTCTCGTTAGAGAAACTAAATAACAATATGATAAAATGTGATGATTACAAAAATCTGTTATATTTCATATAATACTATAAAGAGAATAATCTCAGTTTCGTAAAATCGTGATGTCTTAAATTTCTGACCACTGAAAATGCTGTGTATCTCCAGGTGATAGGGCAGGAGGCCTTTTAAAACCTTTTGTGATGTGCTTGGGCTTGGCCTGGATTTTGGGGTGAAAACCAATGCGTTTTTCCACGGAAGGAGAAGAGTCATCATAAGGAGAGTGTGGCCTCGGGCAGAGGCTGTGTGTCCCTTCAGTGAGCACAGGGCTATACCAAGACAGCGCCTGGCCCTGGCTAGACATTTGCTGGCCGGTGAAGCCCTCGGGGTCCCGGCTCCTAAGGTGCCCAAGTCATCTCCCATCTGTCCTCATCCCAGGACTCTCAGGCGCACTTGGAGATTTACTTCTCTCCCCGTCATCTCACAGCGGACCTGCTCTGAGCCAGTCGGTAAAGAGCCCCCGAGTGCATCAGGAGGGACCGCACCGGGCTCTGTGGACAGCCGGCCTGTGGGATTTGTTCTACAACTTGAGAAACCTGCATGGGTTGCCACTTCTTTAAAGCATCAGGACTTTTCACACACAGAGTCTGCATTTTAATAGAAGACGTTGAAGGCATCTACAAATTTCTTAAGTCATACGGTTTGCCCAGATTGAGTCAGGGAGATACACACAGTTTAAACAGACCAGTATCAAGTGATGAAATAGAAGACGCCTTCAGAAGCCCACCAACCGAGAAGAGCCCAGGACTGGATGCAGACACAGCCGAGTTCCACAAGACCTTTAAAGAAGAACTAACACCAATGCTCTTCAGTTTATTTCAGGAAATAGAAAAAGAGGCAGCACTTCCAAACTCATTCTATGAGGCCAATATCACTCTGATCCCCAAACCAGGCAAAGACACACCAAAGAAAGGAAACTTCAGGCCAATATCTCTAATGAACGTAGATGCAAAAATCCTCAATCAAATTCTGGCAAATTGAATACAAAAACATATCAAAAAGATTGTTCCTTAAAAAAAAAAAATCCTTGGCAACAGGAATTCCCATCTCCCCCAGACAATGGCTGTGCGGCTCAGCCCTGCTCTGCTGGTTTCTCCCACTCCCCGCCAGGCTCTACCTGCACAGCATGCCCTGCACTGTTTTTCAGCGGCCCATTTTTTATCTTGTCCTACCTGACCCTCACCTGTGGCCCTCATTTGCGTGACGTAACAGGGCCTTTTAGGGATTTATTATTTCTGTCCTTTATCCTACATTCTTGCAAGAAAATTTTGAAACTATTTGTGGTCGGTGATGGGGACCCTGAGTTCTGAGAAGAGGCCAGGATGGGTCAGATGGTGCTTCCTCCTGCACAGTGGGACCCCCGCTCCATTGCTAGGGGCTTGTGAAGCACCAGAGCACTTGAAACCAGGTCACAAACAAGCCGAGCACCTGTGAAGGTGGGCCACGTTTTGTGGCGTTGATGACGCACTCAACTCCTAGTCAGCTCTCAGGGTGGACATGTTCCAGTGGCCTCTGGGGCTTCTGCTGCATTGGTAGAAAAACAACAATAAGTGAAAAAATGCAAATCATTTCCAAAGTTCTTTATCGAAAGTCTATTTCCTTTGTTTCAGGGGAGCTGGATTCCATCATCTGGTGTGTGTGAGCTTTCTGATAGGAGAGGCTAAGCAAGCAATTTGCAGACACAGGCGTGAAAACCCTGCCCTCCAGGTGCACTGAATGTGTTCATCACAGCCCACAGCTCCACCACTTTGTGAATTTTGGAGTTGCTGCTCTATGCAGGAGAAGTGATGGTGGGCAGTTGAAGTGATTCTGTGCGCTGGGAGCGAAGACCGGGACCTCAGGAGGCCCTTCCCTGGGGCAGCTGTGCCTGGGTCTCACCTCTCCCTCCCCTGTGTCTGCTGAGCTCCAGGGGCTCAGCACACACAGTCTCTCCTTCTGAACCAGGAATCCTCAGCCTTGGCACTGTTGGTATTTGGGGGTAGATAACAGGAGGGAAGGAGTCCAGGTCTGTGGTGTGCATTAGAAGACACGCTCCAGCAGCTCTGCTCTCTGCCCTCCAGATGCCAATAGGATCCACTCCTCTAACCCCAACTGCCAAGAGTGTGGAGAGTGGCAAAGGTCTCTGGGAAGCAGTCACCTGGTTGAGAACAAGGACAGCCCTGAGCCAAGTTCCCCCGCTCCCCTCCCGGCATTTCAGGGCTCTGGTGGCCACACCCAGCAGCAGGAGCAGTCAGGCCCTTTCTCCAAAAGCTCCTGTCTCTGACACAGTCCCTCTGCCTCCCTCTGGCTCCTGCTGCCCTTCCCTTACCCACCACCCCCAGAGTCTCTTCTTCAGAATCTTTAATATGCTAATGTGCTTCAGGGACCTCCAGGGATGGCAGAGACCGGAGGAGGACATCCTTCCCTGAGTGTGTGGATTTGACCCTGAACTATTCCGACTCGACTCCCGGGCCAGACACGTCTCTCAGGACCAGCGCTGAAGACCTACTCTTGAAAATGTCCCATTCCTTTCTTAAAGCTGCGGCTTCCTCCCTGAAGTCTTCCTTTCTTCCTTAGGCTGCAAGGCACTTGTTCTTCCTCCTGGAGATTTATTTTAGCAACCCTCTGTCCCTCTCTCCCAAACAGACTGCTTATCCTGGATGACGACCGAGTGGGCGCATCTCAGGTCCAGGTGCGCCCCGCTCTCTGGAAGCAAGGATCTGCCGCACCGAAACCAGCCTGCCTGCTTGCCCATGGGGAGGGGCAGCGTACACCTCCCAGAGGGCTGACAGACGTAAAACCCAGGATGAATCAACCGCCATTGTGAGCATGGGTGGCATCCAAGACAATGGTGCAGATGGGAGGGTAGAATGCAGGCACAGTTCCCCGCCCCGAAGGGTAAAAGCCACGGAGATTTTCAACATCTGGAATTCAGAGGCGACTCCTCTCATCTGTGTGTCCCCTCTGTGGAGCCTGGAGAAACAGGATGGCACAGTCCTGTGAGCTGAAGGAACACATTCTAGTCATGGCGACTCCTCTCCCAGCCCCTGAGTTACATCTCTTAATCCGAGCTGTTGTACCCATCATGAGAGCAAGCGCCCTTCTTCACCTGGCTCGGCTGTGCCTTCTTGATTGGCCTCTGTTAGGAATGTCCAAGAGCCATGTTTTCAGACTCTGGAGTAAGCCCAAGCAGAGCATCCAATGGACCCACATGGAAACTTATCCTAGAATGGAAGAATCCCAGTTTGCTTTGCCCACCCGCCTTCCTCCCTCCCTCCCTCCGTCCTTCCGTCCTTCCGTCCTTCCGTCCTTCCATCCTTGACCGACACTCCCTTCTAGTTGCAATCTCTGATCCAGCAGAGTCTCTCTGCTTCCTTTACCAATACGCTTGAAAGCAAACGCGGCTTCTTTGCCCGGGCATGCATTGCCTCTGAAGGGTTTATTTTCTTTGCAAAGGCAGCTTGCCTTTGGAGGTTGACTTTTTGCAAACTTTCCCGTCTCCCTTTTCCTGCAGCCTTGGGCGCTCCTCTTTGATACCCAGGCTGCTCTGCTCTTCTGCCCACCCTCCTTCTGATTGTTCACCTTTTGCCCACTTAAACCGCAGCTCTTTGGTGTACGCTTGGAATTTCGGCAGTTCAAGTTCAAAAGAAAGGCCTCTTGAGGTAACCTGCTCTGACATCTCCGCATCTTCACACAAAGCTGCGCTGGATTAATGGGCGGCTAAAACGTCTCTTCCTTCAGTCGTGGTCACCTCTGTGTATGCAGGAAGCCCAGTGCCTATTCATGTGGGGGATTCTTCTTTTTTTATTTTTGAAGAATTTGTCTGAATCTAGAAACAAGTGTTATTTTACTGAATGTCCCACTTTCAGAGGTGTATTTGAGAACAAAAAAGTTGCTAAAAATGTCTGAATGCTACTACCGATTCTCCTGGGTTTGATCAGGCCCCGTCTCTCCTACATTTTAACTCTGCTGAAATGGGGGAGACCATGGTGGGCTTGATGTTTGCTGTGGTCTCTGTGATCCCTTGGAACTGAGAAAATGTGATTACAAGTGCTTAAATATTATTAGGATGCTATTAGGATTGAGTCCTCATTGCAGGGAGCAGGAGGGAAACAGCGGGTGCAGTGGAGAGCCCTCCCTGCTCCTCTCCCTCCAAAAGCCGGCTCCTGGGCACGCCCTGGGTGTGCCCGGGCAGTCTCTGGGTAACTGCTTATCTCTCTGGTCAGATTTGTGCTTCAGTATCACACAGGCCACCCGGCGTGTCGTAGGTGCTCAGAAACACATGGAATGGGTCCGGAATCAAAAGTTGCATTTCCGGTGCTGGGAGAAGCTTTGAATGAAGGTGTATTTCCATGGGGGTTACTAATGTGAGTCGGGGGCAAGTTATTTTTATCAGGCCTTTTGTGGAATCCACAAGCCTTGTCGTTAGAGTCCTATTCTTCCTAAGCGTGCGGCATACGCTCGGGAGTTGTCGGTTGAGCTGAGGGGGTGCACAGGACTGACCAACTCTGCTTCTGCTACAACCAGTTCTCAAAATACAGCATATCATGGTTCCCACAGGAATTTTTTTTTTTCATCAATGAAATCAGCTAATATCATCCCTGGTAATTTTCACACTGTTCCCCCAATTTTTCTTCAGATATTTTATCTGCTAAAAACCAAAGCCAGGAGAGGGAGGGGGAGACAGAAGAGAGAGGAAAGAGAAATCCTCATTACACCTTTCCTTAAGATCTGCATGCAGGAGTGAATAGAGTATTAACTGCGATTTTCAACATGAAAGCAAAAAGGTCAGTCGTATCAACATCAAAATCAGGGGCCACATCTGCAGGAGAGGTGTACTCGCGTGTCAGCGTGCTGGGCCGTGGAGAAGGGCCAGGGAGCAGTCGAATGAATGTTCAGTGGAGGGCGGAGGTCCCGACTGGCGGACGGCGGTTCCGATGTGTCTTTGATGTGTCAGGGCCATATCCGGTTGATCAAGTGACGCTCTCCTCAAGGGAACTGTGTTGTGGAGTGAGCACCCACATTTTAGGGACCCTCTCCTGTTCTTTTCTTGTAAAGAGGGAATAAATGGAGTCCTCCAAAGGATCTCTTGCAATGGGGAAAACTTTGAGCATGAATCTTGAACATCAAATTTGGTCTTTCACAAATGGACGTCTGTCTGTGAATGTCATCTGTTTTTCTACCTATCTGTATGTCTCTACATGTCTATAGAAGTGTTTCTGTTAATCATCTACATGTCCCTGTCATAATTGTATGTAAGTATAAAAAGGTGGCTATCTATCTATCATGAAGTTCTATTATCTCTGTCTCTATTATCTGGGCCTCTGCATGTATATATAAAAGCATCTGTCATCTCTATATCTCTAAGTGCCTACCTGCCTAAACGTACTTCTGTGTCTATCAGTGTCTCAACAATGTGCATATACACAAGTCATCTAGCTCTACATGTGCACATATAAATATAGCTCTCCATTCAGTCCTCCCCCGTTCCTACAGACACACACAGGCGCACACACACACACACACACACACACAGTGCACATATTTAGCTCACTCCCTTGGAGTTCTAATTAATTGATGCAAATTCATGGTCATCGTTGTCCCCCGTCTTTATGTGACTTGAAGGGTCTTGTTGAGAAGGGAGCCTCTTTCCCCTTTCTATACTCATCCTCGATATGGGGGTGAGATCGGGGGCATTCCTCTCTGGGACTCAGGTACCCTGGGCTGGATGGCTCTGTGGACGCTGGAGAGTCACAGAGAGAGAGAGGGAGAGGGAGGCAGGAGAGTCTGGCAGCAGCCGCCACCCCTGGGTCCCTCCGTCACGCAGATGATATTGACTTACAATTCCTTGGCAGTCTGTAATTTGTCCTGTCAATATTATCCCTTTCAATCAATGAGCTCTTCTGATTGACCAAAACAGAGTCCGATTCTGCGAACACTCTTCCATTGTAGTCGTAAACTGTGTTTATAGAGCTCTTTCTTCCAAGAGATCTGCAGTGGTTGGCAGTGTGATTTTACTAGAAGGACATTTCTCATTTAAAAAACTAAAATAATGCTATTACCCCCCTGGTGGAGGATAATGAAGACCACAAAAGCCTCCATCATAATACAGGCGGCGCCAGGCTTGTGGGTTCCCTGTTCTACCCGCCGTGCACAATTGGGTTCGTGTGACCAGGATGAGCATGAATTCTTAAAACTGAGGGCTGTCCCCTAGGTGCTGGGTGATGGAGTCTCCATGCACATAATTTTTAATGGTCATCAAATTCTTCATTGATCCTCGGTGTCTGCAGCACCGTGAAATATTTCATTGTCGTTCCGTGAGTTACGTTCCACCCCCTTTTAAATCTCAGTGGGGCTCCAGTGGGTATGGCCGTCCCTAGGTAAGATCAGGCTGGATTCCCAGAGTGAAGTTGCAGGATTGGGGGACGGGAACTCTCGTACACAGCTCTTGGTGTGTATTTCCAGGTGGCTTTTTAAAGGGTCACGGGGACGGACACAGCCGCGAGCAATGCATATTCATCCTGGCTCCTGTGCTTGCGTGCTCGCCAGCCTTGGGTGTCATAATTACATTTTCTAATAGGAGCTATATCATTGCTGTTTAATTTGAATTTCTCTGATTACTAAGGAGGTTGATTATTTTCATATGCCTAATCTCTGGGTACATTTTCCTAATAGAGATCTGCCTTGTGTTCTAACATCTCAGCTGCCCAAATCACACTGGGAGAGCCAGGAATGAATGTTCTGTGCGTTCAGCAAAACAAGGCACCTATGGATTCTCAAAGCCTGGACTGTATCATCTCAGTGTCCGTCCATCCGTCTGAGTTCTAAAGTCTCTTCCCCCAAATCACGATTATTTCTTCATGGGTTCTTAAGGTAAATCAGTAGATGAGAATTGATTTGCTTCCCTTATTTCCATTAATAAAGGAATCTAGAGTCCTCCTCTGTGTTCCCCCTTTTCATTTTGCACCTGCTGCTGATTTGAGAGGTACAGAGAACACCCAGTGAAAAGCAAGCAGTGACTCAAGATGTATTTATATCCTGCAAGATCTGTTTCCAAACAGCCAACTGAATACTTCCCCCAGGTGAGAATGAGTGTTTTAGAGTACAGAGACGTCTCTCTTTTAAAACACCAATTTAAATGCTATGACATTACTCTTGCAAGTTCTCGGTACCCAGATATGGCGAACACTATTAATTTCCAACTCAAAACTTATTTCTAATCTTCTACCTTGCTTTCTACTACTATGGAGGCTGAACGGCCAGGATTTTTTTTTTTTAAATATCCCCTTCTCCCTTGAAACACCCTTTCCTCCAGCTCCCTTCCTAGAACATAGAAGTGATGAGTGGTGCTATGGCAGCAACCTTCTGACCATGAGTTAAATACCAGGGGGAATCACAGATCCATCACCTTTGACACAGCAACAACTTGCTTCTGGATAAAGTCTCCTCTAAATTTGGTGCCTGTAAGAAGCACCTGAAGATTGTGTTAAAACACAAGGTTGTGGGGCTGAGGACTAGACCTACTGGTCCAGTAGGTCTTGAGTAGGATGCATGGATTTGCACTTCTCACAGTGTCAGACAGTGCATTCCTATTGGCCTACAGACCACACTCAGAATATCAAGGTGCTAGACCTGTTATGGGAAAAGAAATCAAGTCTTGTTTGTTTAAAGCCACTACAGTGGGTGTCATTTGGACCTTGAAGCAGCGTGAACAGGTCCCCTGCCCAGCCCACCTCTTCCTTCCAGCTGTGGAGCACCTGCTGTCTGAGGAGATGATGACCCATCTCACTGTCCATGCATGGAGACCAAGCAGCAGAGATGGCCAAAGCCATCAAGAGCTGTTACCGCAGGAATCCCGGGCTGTCCCCAATCTCCTCCACAGACCTCTTTCCTTCTGGGAAGTGGTGGGCTACCTGAGAGGGGGAAGAACGGCAGAGGAGTTTGAAGGTGACCTTCAACAGTGGAGGAACAACCACTACAGACCTGTCCCCTGCTACAGCCGAGCTGCTAACTGGGAGGATGTTTTAAGAAAAGCAGGCTCTGCTCTGAAAGCTTGGTGTGGAAAGCTGGGGGCTTGGTGTCCCACAGTATCTTATCACCGTAGCTCAAGTGTCTTCTGAAGACGGCCTCCGACTTCTGCCTCCTCCGGGTTGTAAAGCCCTTTCTCCAAGGATTAATTGAATCCAGATCAACCCTATCTGGAATGTACATTTAATACTTGGGAATGATGTCAGTAATATATGTAAGAGATTTTTATATTAGATAACTGCTCATTAAAAGTCAATCCTTTCCCCCAGGGTTTTAAAATAGAAAGTATTCACCTTTTGCAAATGAGGATAGTGAAATTTACTTTAACTCATGCTACAATGAAAACCGGAAGAAAGGGAACAGCTCCCAGTACAATATAACTCCACCAAATTTGCATAATTTAGGCATAAAATGTAATGCCCTGCTCACACTCTTTTGTCTTGAATGAAATTGGTTTTCAAGGAGTGTGTGGGGAATCATGACCAGCTTTAACAAAACGGGTAATGTCAGAGGCAAAGTCCCCATCAGCCCTGGAGGTCTGAGGACGGGAGCCCCATGCAGCCGTGGGGTTGGCAGTGGGATTCCACCCCGAGGGCTCCACGGACCCCTCCGGAGCCTGGCGACCAGGCCTCACGGTGCTTAACGGGACGAGACCCACTGGGGACCTCGGGACCTCTTTCTCCAGAATCCTTCCCTTCATGGGGCGATGGCTTTTCTAAGAGGGCTCGAATTCCCGGAAGTCTTTTCCAACCAGTACCAACTTCTTGCAAGTTCGGAGTTTGGGTAAAGCTTTGGTAGAGCGAGGCCGGAAGGGTTCTTCCAGGACACTGAGGCTGGGAAAGGGACTGTGTGACACACACACAGACACACACACCCACACACACACCCACACCCCCCATACACACACATGCAACAGAGTCCTATTAACCTTAAGGAAGGAATTGTGTCGATTGCAGCAACATGGGTGAGCCTGGAGAATGTTATCTTAGGTGACATAAGCCAGACGCAGGGGGACAAAAGTCACCTGACATCACCTGTGGGTGGAGTAGGAGGAGCTTGACCTCAGAGCAGCTGAGAGCAGACTGGGGGTCATCAGGGCCTGGGGACAGGAAGGGAAGTCTGGGCGGTGTCGGTCAAGGAGACAGAACTTTAACTAGGAGGGAAGGGACCAAGCCACCCCACAGTGCAGAGACGGTCCATAATGGCACTGTGCTGTTTCTTGAAAATGATGGAGTCGACTGTGAATGTTTTTGTCAATTAAAAATAAATAGTTTAAAAGACATCAAGGTTAAGAAAAAGAAGCAAAAGGCGTTGGCTCTGAAGGATCTGTGTATCCCCTTGTGTGCCCCTAGAAGAACCGTGGGGTGGATGTGACCTGCGGAGACAGGCCTCCCGCGCTGGCTTATTGACAGGCGGCATAGGGGCCAAGGCGCAAACCTGGGAGAGGTCGTTAAGATAAATGACATCCCCTCACCTCCCCCCAGGGACCCCGGTGTCACTCTCCAGTCTGAAAGGCCATTTGTAAAGCTCATGGGGCGGCAGAGCTGTTGCTCTGCGGAGGAGATGTCACCTTGGACGGTGTCTGTGCCTCCCAGGACGCAGCCGCTCCCCACGCAGAATGCAGGATGGGACCTGGGCAGGGCCAGCTGCAGGGCCCTGAGGGACCTGGCCCTGACTGGCATCTCCTGTTTCCACCCTGCCTTCTGCCCATGTGTCTTGCGTGGACACAGGCCCCCGTGGACACGGTGAGTTGACGTGCCCGTGAGAACAGTTTCTCTGCTCATAAAAGAAGAGATCCGTTGCTGTTTGCTTTTTTTTTTTTTTTGCATGTAGGAAGATGGACGACAGCTAATAGCATTTTGTGAAGAAAAGCCAGAAGAAATTCCACATGTATATGAATTTCATGCAGTATACAAACCCGAACGTAAATACTGATTTCCTTCCAGATTTCCAAGACAGAAGCGGGGGAAGGAAGAGAAAGAAGCCTTTCTTAACTTGTTACATTTTCTGCCGATGGAAAACATCCTTTCCACTATGGAAAAACAAATGGTTTTAAATACAGACCACGTCCATTTTAATCTCAGAGGTCTCTAAAGTTAGGAGTGGGGACCTTTCTCTTGGTAGAATGCGACACACGGCATAGCTCACGTTTTGGAAAGGATTTGTCCTGGTGAAAGTTATCCCAGTCCCTTACTTAAAAGATAAGAAAAGATAGGATCCTCCCCTTGAACGCTCAGCTCCACAAGCATCCCCTTCCCTGGCGCACTCGACTGTGAATCTCCTTTTAAGTGAAAACGACTTATAAGATGGAAATAATAACAGGAAATTGTAGATAATGATAAATGTATTTTCACCCTATCTTCTCTGAAAAAAGACTTTATGGCAGTACACAGATCACTTTTCTTTTTGCAAAACAAATGCTGGGAATTATACATTCAAGAAATAAGAGATTGGAATGAATCTTTCTGATTCTTTAAAAAAATGTGACCATGCCATAATGACTTGATATCTATTGAGCACCTACTGTATGCATAGCACTTAGGGTTCTGAGCTCCTTTAATAATTATGACAACATCACCACCATTGGAGGGAAGCTGCAGCTGAGAGAGCGGAGCGGATGGAGGAGCCACGCAGCGCGGGGCTCAGGACCGAGGTCAGGTGGCCCATTCTGGAACCCATGCCCTTGATCTGGTGGTGTGTGAACGCTGGCCCAGCCCAGCATGCCGAGGCTTAAAACAGATTCGGCTCATGATCCCCAGCTCCACAGCTTGGACGGCATCAGCCGGGGGCATCCACCGGGGAGAGGAAGGCAGGGAGTCTCAGCAGAGCTGAGGCTGGGGGTCCAGTCTCTGCACTCCGGCAATTGAGGGACCTTCATTTGTCTAACTGAGCAAGTGCCTCGTTCAGCTCCTCCAAGGAAAGAGCTGCACACCTGTGGCCTCCTGGTGGTACCCAAGGGCACCCAAGACGTGGATGCTCCTGGAGCCAAGCAGTGGAGTCCCATGCTCAGGATTCACTCCCTGACCCTACTGTGCACCAGCCTCTCTCCAGGCGGTGCCAGAGGTGCGGGGAGTCACACAGATGTGGCCCTCGGGCTTTCTGAAGCTTCCCCTCTAAGAGAAGAAACTCGGTACAGTTGACTATTTTACCCGTAGCCTCATGGGCCACAAGTCAGGCATGAGATGGATTAAAGGAGGCTGGTTCATAGTGGGGAAGGGAGGAGGAGCACGGGAGGAATAGACACACTCTAGACAGGGCAGAGGGGTGGGACGGAAGGGAGGGGGCAGGGGGTGAGCAAGGATGGTGGAATGAGATGGCATCATTATCCCAAGTCCACGTACGAAGACACGAATCCATGGGAATATACTTTGTCTACAACCAGAGACATGAAAAGTTGTGCTCTATATGTGTAACATGAATTGTAATGCATCCCGCTGTCATCCATAAAAAATTAATAAAAAAAGAGAAATGAATTAGAAGAGGGCCTATTCAGGCGAGCCGTCCGGGAAAGCTATTTTAGAAAATACATAATTAAGCTGAAATTTGAATGTTGAGAAGGGTACAGCCCTGCCCCCTGGTCTGGCTGGGGTGGAGAGTTGTGTGTGAGCCAACAGTTGTATGTGTTTCAAGGTCTGAAGATGAGGTTCTAAGTTGGAGTTTCCGTGCTCAAACTCTGGGATGCGACACTCCGTTAGCCTTTCTCATTTTCTTAAAGTTGTCTGAAGAATCTCCATGTGGGTGCTGTGGAACCACCAGGGATGGTGCCTGTCCTAGGTTTCATGGGAGAGCAGGACCTCTCCTGCTGGGTTGGGTGTCTCGCCTTGGCTCCACAGCTGGTCACCATGTGTCCCTGCCACAGGCTCTGTGCCTGGGCAGGATCCACTTGCTCTGGTCCCAGTGATGCCATCCTGACTCGCGGATACTCTATGGAAAAGGAGTCTGGGGCCGCTGAGGATCCCTGCTGGCTGGCATTCTGGAGTCGATTAGGCATGTCTGCCCTGGGGGTGGAAGTGGGAAGTAGTGCTGTGCGCTCTGCTCTGCGTTCTCTGATGATCCTTCTATTTTCAGCAAATGTTTTCTTTGCCTTTTCCTATTAATTGGAGGAAAAATATAGCTTTTCAGTTTTTTTTTTCTTTTGGTCCTGATGTTTTAAAATGCAGCAATAATTTAAAACAAGGCAGGGGATAAATACATCAAAACAACCGTCCTGCACTTCCTTCGAAGGGAATCAAACAAAGCAATGCTTCAGGGAAGGGAAGGGGTTTATGCGTCTCACATTTGCAATATTATTAGTGTGATTAATATACAGAGACCGGTATTTCCTGAAATTTGTAATTTGCTCCATTTCTCCATGAGCTCTGTGTTCCCCAGAATAATCACCCTGATCCCTTTCCATAAAAGTGTGCTGACTGCCTAAGTGCTCATTCTGCCAGGGCCGTGGCGCAATCGGGCTCCCTGGGGAAACGGCAGAGAAGTGCTTTGCCTCCCGAGGAGAGGAGAGCGTGGGTGCGTCCCCCGGCTGGCTGGACGTCATGCCAGGAGGGACCTCCTCAGATGCACCAGCGTCACTGAGCGGAAAGCTACTTGTGGATTGGGCTAGAGGACTGCGGCTGACCCTCCCAGGAAGGGAGGGCTTCCCTGTGTGAGACCACGTGTGCCCTTTGAACCATGAGACCAAACGGGAGCGGAGTGTGTCCTTGTTTGTGTTCTTGGTTTTTTGTCCCCAACACGACGGCTCTTTTAGGGTCCCGGTGATTTAACCTTGAAGAAATGCTGTGTGTTTCTGCGTCACCCGGGCCCCCATGACCTCTCTGACCTTCGAGACGGACTGTCCTGGGGCTTGTGTGCAGGGAGGTGCTCCTGGAACAGGGAGCAGGTGGGCAGAGCAGGACGATCCCTGTCCTTAGGTAAAACCTATGAAAGGCCCGCAGTCTGCCCAGGGCAGCCTGCCTCTGAATTCCCCTTGATGCCTGGATGCAGTGACCTTGAGGTTTCAGTGCTGTCTCTACCTGCACAGCTAGGAGTCCCTTCAGGGCCCCTGCCACCCATTGGCAGTGCTGTTCAGGGCCAGGACCGCTGTCTGCATAGCCACACCTTTGCCCTACAACCCCTCCCCGAAGATGGGGTCAGCGTCCTTTCCAGGCATGACCAAGCCGGCTGGGCTGTGTGCACCCAGGGGCACCACCGAGTTCCACGTGCCCTCTCACCACGGTCCCTGAAAGGGCCTCCAGGGGACTCTCAGGAGGACTCTTGACAGAAGGGAAGAGGAAGGGTGCACCTTGGTGCCGAGGGGAAGGTCTTGATTTTGGTTGTGTGAACGTTGGCACTCGGGTACGTCTTCACAGACGGTGTGCACGCACGGTGAGATCCGGGCGGGGCCTGTGGCCTGCCCTTGCGTAGACTTCCTCACTCAGATGCTCTTCTGCAGTTACGGAGGATGCTTCCGTTGGGGTAGCTGGGGAGAGGGACCTGGAATCACCACGCGTGAGCCTGGGACTGTTTCAAAATTAAAGTAAAGAGGAAGACACTTGGGGACTGGTAGGACACCGGAGAGTTCCTTTCCTGGCAAATGTAGTAAAATTTGCTCCTAACTCCTTTGTGTAAGGGGTCTCTTCTCCTGGCTGACTCAGTCTGTGGCCTCAAATTCTTCCTGGGCATTCCTGGGTTCTAATCCTGTGGGGCTCTGCTGACCTGTCCACCTGGCTTCACGGGTGACCACCTTCCAGGCAGACCTGCACATCTCAGAAGCGCCTGGCCCTCGTCAAGTGTGAATCACACGCATACAGTTTCCCCTCACCCATTTAGCACCACAAAAGGCCAGGCAGATGGGACTCCGGCCTTCCTCCCTGGACCCAGCTGCCTGTGCCCTTGAGATGCCATGTGCTGAGAGAAAGACGCCGACGAGATCTACAGGGAAGCCAGATGCTGGAGCGGCGCTTCTGCCTGGGCCTTGCTTATGAAGTCGGAAAAACAAAACTAAAACCCTAGAACTCATTTGTCCAGTTAAGAACCCCACGTGACGTGTGTTGAGCGCCGTGTGCCTCTGTGGTTAGAAGAACAGGTTCTGGGGTCAGCCCCGTCTGAATTCAAGTCCTGCCACCACCACTGTGACCTTGGAAAAATTCCTGCCACTTCCCCGATCTTGGTCTCACGGGTGGAATAGGACCATCATAGTTCCCAGCTCGATGATCTATGAAAATGATCTAACATAATGAACTCGACGAACTCATCACGGTGCCTGACACAGAGGCAACCACACCCCCCAGAAAATATGGGCCTTTGTGGCTATGTGATTTTTGCCAGGTGCTATTTGTGTGTCTCGTGCACACATTTTAAAAAGTTATCATGACAATTCTATGAGGTTGGATATTTTATTCCCATGATATGGGCGGGGATCTAGGGGCTCAGAGCAGATAAGCAGCTTGCACAGGGTCACACAGTGGCGAACTGCAGCACAGAGATTAGAGCCCAGGTCTCTTGGCCTCCAGTCCCTACTGCCAACCTTAGGGACTCAGACCAATGTGAGGGACCGACCATTACCAATGTGAAATGGGCGACTCCTCCCGATCATTCCCCAACCAAGTGAAATGCCTAACTGTGCTTTGGATCTGCTTTTGTTCTACCAGAGCCATCCCAATGTGCTCATTAAAATCTTACTGGCAAGCGTGTTGTTTATTGTGTGCACATCTTCCTACAAATTCTGTTGAGTATTCTCTCTTTGGTATCTTGCTGGAACAGACGGGGGCTGTTTCGAGAAGGGAACTTCATGAAACTTCAGGAGAAGTTGGAGGGACACCCCACTTCCCCGTGAAGGCTGCTCAGGAGGCAGTGGGTGCATGGGCCACGCTGGTGTTGCTGGACGGCCAGGCCTGACCCCTCCACTCACGAACAAGGTGCCTAAGGTCTCAGTTTACCTCTCCGAGCACCGTGTTCATCAACTGTGAAAGCGGAAAACATGCCTGCCTTACAGGGTTGTGGGGAATTAGAGATGTTGCGACAGTGTGGCAGGTAGAAGATGCCCACCGATTGCTCTGACCAGGATGGCGTCCACCCCCTGAAGTCTGAGATCGTGGTGCCCTGGGGCACCCCACAGTGGAGGGCGCAGCTTTCTCAGAAACTAGATTTGTCCTCTAAGCTTCCTTTCTTGGTTTGCCCTTGATCCAGAAGCCTCTGTCACCACAGGCTCTAGAAGCTCATCTCGGGTTGTCCCCACTCCATGATGCTAGAGGGCTGCCTCCCAGCATGGCAGAATTCACCAAGAGATGGAGGAACAGATGTCGTGGTGTTTTGTTTTGATGGCTTCACATGTCCAAATCCTGTCCAGAGCTTTCAAGACCCATATGATATGTCATTATGTCTATATTAGTGGTTTTCAATCCTGGCTTCAAACTAGAATTGGTTGGAGAAGGTATAAAATCAACACAAAAACCTTCAAAACTTGGCTCTACCCTGCTCCAACTGAGTTAGGATCCCAGTTGTTTTGTGCTCAGGCATGTTTATGTCTTACAAGCTCCCCAGGTGAGTGATTCCCTCAGGTAATACAGGTGAGAACTTCTCGGGTCCGTGATGCTTGTACTGAGTCCCACCTGCTACCTGCCCTCAGCTGCAAGTTGGTACAGCCTTCCATTGTAATCCATGGGGTCTGGTTTCAGGACCCCCAAATCTGCAGATGCTCCAGGCCCTTCTATAAAATGGTGTATTATTTGCACATAAATTATGCACATCCTCCATTTACTTATTAGCTCTAGGTGGTTACTTGTACCACCTCATATAGTGTAAAAGCTAGAATAGCTGTTATACTGCATCATTTAGGAAACAACAAGAATAAAAAGGTCTGAACAATTTTAAGAATATTTTCCGTCCATAGTTGGTTGAATCCATGGATACAGAACCTGTGATACTGTGGGCTGACCACATATACTTTCAGACACCATGTTGCATACTTGTCCACTGGAGCAAATGGATCTGCAGGATACATGGAACCCACTAGGTTGCTAGATGATGGCCACCTTGTGCACTGATGTCCATTTTCAGTCTCCCCAGCAGATCCAGGATTTTTCTCATGGTCTGTGTTGGGATGATGTCTGTGTACCCCGTAGTCCTTCAGAGATTCTTAGGGTGAGAGCATGCTCAGAGAACACCTGCCCCTTGAATGAGAGATTGGTCATGAGCAGCTCTCAGTTTTACTGAATCCCCCACCCCCTGTGCCTGTTAAGAATAAGTTAATTTTCCTCTCCTGACTCCTTAAAAAATTTCTTTCTGCGGGGCTGGGGCTGTGGCTCAGTGGTAGAGTGCTCGCCTAGCATGCATGAGGCACTGGGTTCGATCTTCACCACCACATACATGTAAAATAAAGATTTTGTGTCCACCTAAAACTAAAAAATAAATATTTTTTTAAAAAATTATTTTTACAAATTTGTACAACAAACATTGTTCTCCTTGTAATAAAGTGTACATGAGTGTTCTCCATCTCTGAGCCTGTGGAGACGGATCTGAAGCTGATCTTGGGCACAGTTGGCTCCACCTCTCACAGGACCCTAGCTTTGCCCTAGGGTAGGGAGTGTGGTCCAAGTTCTAGGTCACCTCCTGCAGAGCTCCAAAAGTGAGTTCCCTCTTCTTCCTGCTGAAGGCACGCATGAAGGCCCAAACTCATCCTTTGGAGCACATTTCAGAGTTTTCATGTTTGCTACTTTGTCTGCGGTATAAACCTCTGTAAAACCTTTACCCCAGACCTCCCCCCAGGTCAGCCTTGCTAGACCACACGCCTCTGCCCTTGGGGACTCTTGACTTCATTTGCTGTAATTTTTTTTTTCTTCCCCTAAAAATGTTATTGCCACAGTGAGCAGAGCTCAAAGTTTCCAAGACATCATGATCCAGGTCCTTCTAGCTCAGCCTCATTGGGGATTTATTTTTTTTTAATTTACAGTTGTTGAAACTCCAATTCTATCTCGGTTCACGTGAGCTTTGCCATCAGAAATATGCAAACATGATATGTACAGTTTTCCTTTCTTATCCTGTTGTGTCCCCCTAAATTCCCAGTGGCCTTGACATGGTGGCTGAACTCGGCGACTTTGCACTCTGTCCTACCAGCCCACCCCGATGAGGTCCTTGTCCAGGGCAGTGGGTCTGCCTCTTGACGCCCTCCTCTGGTCAGTGCTGCTCACCCACCACAAGGCTCACTGGTATAAATGTGTCCACGAAATCCTTCATCATGTCTTCATGTCTTCATTTGTCTTCCGGGGGGGCAAAAGCAAATCTCAACAGTCTATCTGCAAAAAAATTGTCGAGGAGAAATCCTGTTAGCTCACCTCCATTGGAACAGAAAAAGAAAAAGAAGCAAAGATAAGAAAATTCCCAGTCAGACTGGGGACGACTGGGGTGTACAGCGAAGTAGGGCCTGTTTAAAACAATAACAGAAGCCAGCACCGTGGCCCAGGCCTGTAATCCCAGCAGCTCTGGAGGCCGAGGCAGGAGGATTACAAGTTCAAGGCCAGCTTCAGTAACTCAGTGAGACCCTGTGCCATATTAAAAATAAAAAAGTGCTTGGCACCACAAAAAAAAAGGGGGGGAGGGGGCCAGGAGTGGGAAGAGGGGCAGGAGGGGGAATGGGCGTGGCTTGCAAGCCCCTGGCTCTCCACATGGGCCTGGGACTTTAAAAGTGTGGAAGATCCGCCACCCTGCTGTGAGCCATGGCACATGGCAGTTAATAAATAGTCAAAAACAGAAAGACGCCTGCCAAGGAGAAGGACCATAAATAGCCAAGAAGAAATCAGATGTGACTGCAGTGGATTCTTTGGAAAGATGATTTTCCTCCTAAGTGATTTCTAGGAGCACTGCAGCCCTTGGAGGGTCCCATCTACATTCCTCCCTCCTCAGGTGAACGGCCCATGGATCAGAATGCTCCCAAAGATGCAAAGTTGAATAGAGTCGCAACTGCAGGGTGGCCATTATATTAAGTAATTTAATGAACACTGATACTGAGGAAATAAATCAACTGCAAACAATCAACACCAATCAAGGAAGCTGAACGTTTCAGGCACTTAAAATGTATTAAATGAGTGTTTCAATCACACTGGGCACTTTCCCACCAGCTCTCATAATCAGCTAGCATCATCCTCAACAACGTGCCCGTGCCTGGGAGTTCCTTGTCTGCACAGAGCTCCACAGTCCACTCACACTTGGACCCTTGGACCCTTTATATGTTTATCTCCATGTATTTATTTTCTGTGCATACATTACATGTATGTACAATTATTGGTTCTATAACACACACAGAGAGAGACACACACACACACAATTTATTCCAATCGGGCAGCACCTAAACCCATTGTTGTATGTTCTATCTGTAGGGGACTAGCATCAGCATCCTATGATTTAGGTCAATCACATCCTATCCCATTTTTTGTTTTTTGTTTTTTGTTTTTTAGAGAGAGAGAGAGAGAGAGAGAGAGAGAGAGAGAGAGAGAGAACTTTTTAACATTTATCTTTCAGTTTTTGGTGGACACACATCTTTATTTTATTTTTATGTGATACTGAAGATCAAACCCAGCACCCCGCGCATGCCAGGCAAGTGCATTACCACTTGAGCCACATCTCCAGCAACCCTACCCAAGTTTTTGCATGGTACCTTCCTGTTTATGACTGCCAACATTTATGTGGCCATCTTCCTGTATGGCATCTAGATTATGTCCAGTTTGAGAGAGCACAGTTTCTTAAATGCACACATGTACATTTAGACCTCATGACTTTTGTATTTATTATTTTGTTTAATTATCACTAAAGCATTACTCTTGCATCTGTCTTATACAATGAGGTGGAGGCTAAGCTGTTTTGTGCAAGACTCCCAGGTAATAAACATGCAGCCCTCTCCTTTAACCCCCCATTTAGCCTTTTAATTTCTGTGCCGGTGACTTTAACCAGCCTTGCAGCTTGCATTCCTACCCACCGGTGTTGAAACAGTTGGTCACAGTGTCATTGTGGGTACTTCAAAAAGACCACAGTTTAGAAGCTGGAGAAGTTAAGTGGGCTTTTTATTCAAAGCTGACTACATTGTTTCAATCAAAGGATTGTGTGGTTGTAAGAGTTAACATCGGTGCTAACAGAAGTGAAGGTGAACTTTCCTGTTTATACAAAGTCTTCTGACACTCTTATTGGTACTGCACTTGCAGATTTATATAGGGTGTGTGTGTTTTACATTCCTGAAGAAAGAAAGCCTTCCGGTTGGAAAACACGAGGCGCTTGGCTTTTATTTCCACTCTGTGTCTTCCCATCTTTGAGGAGACGTCGTTCTCTGTATTTTCGAGGAACTTGAGCTGCATTGGAAGAAATAAAAGTGTTTGCAGTCTTAAGATTTCAAGTACTTTTGAAGGTTTGGAAAGCAGATGTGAAGTCTCCTCCCGGGAGGCGGGGGCGTGCATGTAGAGCAGGGGTGCTGCGGTGGAAGGGGCTCGGCACTGCAGACCTGGCTGTCTCTCCAGTCCCCCGGCTCCCTGCTCCCACAGGGCTGCCCTGGGCTCGCCTGCCCGCATTCGCCTGCCCTTCAGCCCACGGGGGGCTCACATACCTGCTTTAGCCACAGTCCACGTGAGCTGGGTGGGGTGGACCCACCTGGGACTCAGAGGTGGCACCCAATCCAGACCTGACGCATCAGAACCTCCCAGCCCTTGGCCTCTGAGAGTGGCTCGGGGTGGGAAGCTGGTCCAAGGCAGGCCAGTGCCACTCCATTCGGAAACGCTGGGGGACGCACGTTGAGCTGGCCGCTCAGGGGCTGGGACCAGGGGAGCTTGGCATCGCTGGGCCACGTGATGGAGGACCCCGATTGAGATAATGACAGTGCAAGGGCCAGAGGCAAATAAAGCGCAGGCCCAGTCCACGTTGTGCAAGCCCCTGTTGAACTGAGCTCTCCTCCTCTCTTCACTGATGTTCGAGTTGCGTTTCTGTGTCTCCCAGAGCCCTGACTGATAGAGTCTTTTCTCATGTGACTAGCAGTCTGTACACACACACACACACACACACACACACACACACACCACAACTTCTGCCTTCTGCCTGGGTTGAGGTTTCCTACTTGGCCTGGGTCAAGGCCATCGGGGCCTTTGGGCATCTGCTTGACCCGGTGCTCCAGTCTCAGGGCCCTGCTGGCCTCCTGTGTCTTCCTCTGGATCAGCAGTGCTCCTGCCTCCCAGGCGGGGGCGCTGTTTCCCTGGCTTCATGCCCTGTCCCGCGGCGTACTCCTCCGGGTCTGTCATTGCTCTCCTTGGTACCTGGCACATTCCATTCGCTCTCTGTGAAGTGAGTGCCCAGTTTTCCTGGGTCCTGGGGCTGCCAGGACCTCTGAGGGCACAGTATTTATGTTTGATCAGAGTCCCCATTTCTTCCTCTTGCCCTGGTTCGAGGGTTGCTGGGCGGCCCCAAGTCTTCACTGTTGGATCCCTGGGAGCAGAAACTCGCTGAATCACAGTGGACGCTAATAGGTGTGCGTCAGTGAGCTCACAGAGAAATGCATGACTGGGTGAAGAACACACTTTTTACCCTCTGTTTCTCTATAAGCGAGCCACGTGGGTTCATGGCTATCGGCAGAAATTATTGCTTTACCCCCCCCCCATCACCACCGCCCCCCATTTGTACTATCTTAGAGCCTTTCACTCCTGCAAAAATGATTTTTTTTAAATCAGCTATGAAGATTCCTTTGATACACCCTGGCACTAACTACCTTGCCAGGTACGTTTTCCTTGAGGATATTGATGATGGCTTTTGATGGTGATTTAACATTCTTTCTAAGGCTGTGTGTCTGCACCACTGATTTAATTTTTCATTTCTCTATTCATTGGCTTTTATTAAGCACTTCACAGACTCCATACCCTGGGCCAGGCCACAGCAGGCCTGAGATAACGGAAGCATGCCTTCTGCTTCCTGGCACACCACAGTCTCCGACCCAGCACCCATCCTGTTTCAGGGTGGTGTCTCTTACTATAGTCCCTCAGTATCGAAGATCACTATTTATTCATAACTTTCTTTGTGCAAAAGTAGCAGTAGGTGCTTTATGGACACTCTTGATGATACTCTTGATCACTCTGAGAGGTGTCAGAATCCTGACTTCATCTAAGAAGATACAGAGGTTCAGAGAGCTCACCAAGCACCTACAGGTACTTTGCAGCGAAACTGACATTTGAACCCAGTTTACTTTGGGGCCAAAGCCACTCCATGCCACTGCACCTTTCCATGGCCATGTCCTCTTTTCAAGATCCCTTTCTCATTTCTTGGGACATAGATATTTCCCTCTCATTTCCTTATTCATAATGTTAAGCACTCTTAAGCCATGCAGATTATTTCAACCAAGATCCAAAGCTTACCTTCTCCTGTCTCTGTTCCAACTCCTTCTACACTTAAACGTTTTTATTTGCCCAGAGGTTTCATCCACACTCATATTTTGCTCCCTGTATAATTAGAGCTAATTGATTGCAAGTAGCAGAAGACGAGTTCACACTAGTTTTGACAAACGGAAGCCACCAAACCCCAGTGACTAGAGAATACATGGGATCCCAGAGCTGGCAGGACACTGTGGCCTCCAGAGTCAAGTGATGGCGGAGAGGAGGAGGGTGGCCAAGGCTGGGTCTCCGGGGCTGCCAGTGTTGGGGGCTCGGCACAGGCAGGACACCCTCTCTGGGCTCCTCTGCCTCCATGGGCCTCGTGCCCTTGGGGAGTCACCGTTTTCTCATGCAAAAGACAGAATTCATCCGAGGGGGAGTGAACAGGCTCATTCAACCTGGTCACTTGAGCAGCATGGTCTTCTCTTCCCCGAAAGCCGGGGGCACCTTCCAAATCCCCAGGAAGGACTCCAGTGGGCTGGGCTGTGCACTCATCCCTCACCCAGTCTCTAAGCCGGCCAGAAGAGTGTCACTGTGATTGACAGCTCTGTGCTGACACCAGGGGTTAGGGAGGTGATTGGCCTAAGGGAGGAGGGCTGATTCCGTCTGAGGACAGGGAAGGAGAAACTAGGCCAGGCAGGAAGAGGCCGTGTTTGTACCAGTGAAAACCTGTGGACCAGAGCGAGTGTTTGCTGGTGCCGTCTCGGTCTATCGTCTCCACATCCAGGTTTAGGTGATAAATGGTGCAGACATCCCAACAGTGAGTCACAGTACTGGGAACTGTGGCTGCCTTGGAGGCTCAGAGACTGGGCCTCCGCCCCTTATCCCCTGAGGTCTTTCCAGACATGTAACCTCTGCTAATCCTCAACAGATGGCAAACAGCTGGGAGAGTGGCCCCCACAGGGGACCAACGCTGGTCACTCTCCGGTCCCAACTGTGGCAGTTGGTCACTTGTGTGATGTGGAGTCCACTCTATCAGTTCTCTGAGCTCCCGTGGGAAGCATGTGAAGTGCTAGGGGTCCTGCGTCCTGGCCAGAGCCTTAGGGAGAGGCAGGGAGCCCGCGGGTGAAAAAGCCCGGTGGAAGCACTTCATTCCTGCTGTGGCCACCACAGCAACCTCATGAGCCAGTGTGGCCAGTACAGGTGTCTCCTGCCCAGCTCAAAGCCTGGGTGAGGGGGGGTCAGGCTCATCCTAGGGCCCCCCTCACTGGACCTGCAGAACCCCCTTGCAGGATGGTCATGTGTCATCCCTGCTGCAGACGAGAACCCTGGGTCACGGGGAAGCAGAGTCCCGCCTCAGAGCCGAGCCACAGAGACTGCAAAGTAGCATTTGAACCCAGACCCCAGTTCTTCAGCTCTAGGCAGGTATGGAGTGTCCTGTGTGCCTGTGTGTGCCTGTGTGTGCTGCGTGTGCGTGTGCACATGGAGTTCTCTTCCCACCTCTGCTTCTCCTGAGGGTCCTGTGAGCACCGGCGGCCTCCAAGATGGCAGAGCAGACCGGCACCGGTTAATGGCCCTGGGATGATCCGTATTGAGGGACGTCCGTCCCTTTGTGCTCTGACATTGATGTCACTGTCAGTTGACAGTGAGCTTTATCATCAATCCCTTCAAGTACAAAAGGCCACTGTTCAGAAACTGTCATTAAAAGCAGCCTCTCTCTTTTTAAAAGCCATCTCCTTTATTCCCTCCATAATAGGAGCCAGTGTACCCGAAGAGGCTGACCTTAAGTTGAGCCTGTTTAGTTTAAAAAAAAAAAAAGAAAAAGAAATGGACGAGGTTGTGTTTTAATGTGTGTGAGACGGAGGTGCAGAGTTAGAAGAGAGCAGGGTGGGGCAGGCCGGACGGGGAGCAGAGGTGGCCCTGGGTTTTCTTTGCCTTGGGATAATGGGCATTCCTGGTTAAATCAGCACAGTCCACTTCACAGCGGGTCTCCTGGAGACGCCTGTACCCTTTGGACAGGTTGTGGGCTGACTCAAGATCTCTTTTAGCCATGGGACGTGGGGACAGATAAGCGTTATGTAGTCACAGCTGCTAAGGGCCTCCTGGGCAGAATGTGCTGGCGGGGGAGGCAGGATGGTCACTGTCTGGTGGGGGGTCGGGGGGATCCAGGAAGTAGGAGGGAGGGGATCTAGGGGCCGTGGCGGGTTCTATCAGCCAGCTCCTCGAGCGTCTTTTCCACTCTCTAGTGACCTTTGGGGAGACTGTTTTATTTGAAGTGTGACAGTGAAGTCGCCTGTGGTGGAGAGGTGGTTCATGACAGAGGGTGGGAACGCCGGCTTGGGGCCTGGGGACCTGGGGTCAGGTTGAACCTGTGCCCTGCCGCCACTCCCTCCACCAGTGTGCAGGGGGCTCAGGCCCTCCGCCCGCCTCCCAGCCAGTCCACACACCGGCTCTGAAGACGCCAAGAGCCGACCCTCAGAGGAGCCGAGGAGAGTCCCCGACACACAGTTTTGTGGGTGCTGTGCAGGTGCAGGCACTGGGGTGTCACGGTGGGCGGGGAAACCCGGGCCTGCCTCTGCATGCCCCGTACCTACAGATGGGCACAAGGCGCTCAGAGTTGATCCTGGGACACCGCAAGGGTCCCGTGAAGGTGCTCCACAGCAAGGATGCCTTTGAGAAGGTAGGACCTGGGTGAAGACACGCCCGATGGGTGCCGGCCTATGGAGCAGGCGTCACTGTGAAGGGAGCACAGGGAGAGTGACGTGGTAGAGGCACCCCCAGAACCCGCGTGGCTGGAGACAGAGAGCAGGCAGGGAGCCGCCCAAGGGAGGGGGGCAGGTGGACAAGGGTGACCTGGGGTGAGGCCGCACCGGCGTGGCTTTCATCTCAGAGCACAGGTGAGCCACTGGGAGGCCGAGTAATCCCCAGCCACTTTCACTTGGCCATGAAGCCCACGGTGGGTTCACATTTAAATATTCCACGTCTGCCCTTCTGGGGGTTAACCTCCAACAAAATAACGACACCTGCCTCGAGCCGGGAGGTGCCCTGGTTCTGCTCGTTCCGGGCACTCTGGCCGTGGAACAGGAACTGGCTCCTACGTGCTGCAGAAAGTCCCAAAGAAGGCCCTTTCTGTTGCCCCAGAGAAGGTGACATTAACTTCAGCCAGCAGCAGGTGACACCAGCCCCTACCTACGTGGCCTGGTGGACATCGTGTCCTCCTGGGCACCTCCCTACACTCCTCTAGGAGTGTCCCGCAATTGCCTATTTCCAGCAGGCTGCAAGGACAGGGCTGGCTGCCTCTCCCTCTCCCTCTCTGTACCCTCCAGTCCTAGTCCAAGGCCAGATTCTTGGTAGGTGCCCGCTGTTTGTGTCAGGAACAAAGAAATGCAGCAGAGTGCTGGTCACTGTGCTTGATTTTTGCACGCTCTGTGGACAGGAAGGTCGCCCCCTGGAGGTCCCAGTGTGTGGGAGGGGAACCTGGTGGTCCAGATGATCCTCACGGCGAAGACAATCGGCAGAGCTGGGGACCTCGGGCAGCACACAGGTACCGCGGGGCTCTGCTCTGTGCTTTCTGCAGGGAGACGTCACCGTCACCTCGGCTCCTTATCCGTGGCATATCAACCAGGACCCCTAGTTAATTTTCATGCAGGAGAAGCCTTTGAAGCCCAGGCCTCTTTCATGCGCTGGAAGGATTGGAGAGGGGTCAGCCCTGTTTAGATTGCTTCTCTGCACCAGTCGGGGAAGCCTGCTGGCTCTTCCCAGCATGGAGTGTGTTGCGGAGAGGAGAGGAGCAGGAAACAGACCAGAGAACCAGGGCACTTCCCAGCTTGAGGCAGGCCTGTCTTGTGTGGGTTCATTATTCTGTTGGAAATTAATCCCCCAGAATGGCAGACACGGTGTATTTGAATGTGAACCAGCAGTGCGTTTCATGGCCAAGCGAAAGTGGTTTGGGATTATTCGCCCTGGCTGATTGTCCTTGCCTCTGAACCCTTCCATGAGTGCAGATAATTGAACGATACCTGGTTTTGCATTCTTCACACCCGATTTGATGTCCTTACGGCATTTGAGCCACAGTAGGGAGTAGGGGGTGGCCTGGCCTCGCTGGCAGCTGTTCACGGTGGCACTGGTGCAGTTTGCAGACAACAGCCGTCACTTAATGGAACCTCCCACATCCTGGTCATGGTGCTCAGCTCTCCACCTGGGTTTAGCCTCCACCATCCAATGACGATGATGATGATGACAAGCAGCAGCCACCAAACTTACTTGGCCTTTATTGTGTGGGTCAGGTATGGCTCTAATTGCTGGCATGCATTGGCTCACTGAATCTGCAAAATAACCCAGAAGCAGCGATTCCCGCTGAGGGACAGTCAAATGGGCTAAGATCTGAACGGCACCCCTGGTATTAACCCAGGTGGAAGCCCTGACATAAGATGAAGATGTCATCGTATTCTCTTATGATAGGAAATTCAGAAAGGCTAAGCTACTTGCTGGGTTAGTCAGCTTCCTGTTACTATAACAAATACCTGAGACAATCAACTTATGAAGAGAAAACGTTTATTTTGGCTCAAAGTTTTGGAGGTACCTGTGTGTGTTTGGTTGACTGCCCTGTTGCTTTGGGCGTTTGGTGGCACATCATGGCAGGGCATGCACAGCAGAGCACAACCACCTGACTTGTGGCTGGAAATTGAAAGAGAAAGAGGCAGGGGCTAGTTTCCATGATCCTCTTCTAGGGCTCATGCTGAAGATCCCCCACTTGGGCCCCGACTCCTAGAGATTCTACTGCCTCTCAGGGGCACCATGGACTGAGGACCAGCCTTTAACCCATGGCTGCAAGAAGCATCCTTAAGTTCCAAATGGAGCGTTGGTCCAAAGTCACACAGTGAGTGTGTGGAAGGGTCAGGAGCCGAGCCCAGGTGTTCCTGACTCCAAAGCCCTGGTTTTGTTTATAAATCATGGCCCTTTGAGAACCCAGCGTCAGGTATTTGTTATTGAGGAATTTGACACACTGGATACTGTGGAAGAGAAAGCACTCTCCAGAAACTCCTGTAAGCGTGATTTTGCAGTAAGCATCCATGACAGGGGGCCTACGGGTCCTCTTTGACAGGGGAGCCATGCTGCAGATGCTCCCAAAGCCCCGTGGTGGAGTCCACAGTGGAAGACCTGCCCTCTGCTTTCTTTTCTGTGCCAAGGTGGGCTCTTTGCTTTGTTTGCATTACTGACTGGGTACGGCCAGAGCGAGCCAGACAACAGTGACTCCTCGTCCATTTGCAACGGATATTCAAATACGATAAGTGCATCATTAAGCGGAGATGAGCTAGGCTGCAGGAAGTACTAGGAGATGAGCTAGGCTGGAGGATGTACATTCTGCGTAGGGATTTGGCAGGCCGTCCCTGGGAACAACCTTCCTCGTGGATGGCTGTTAGGGGACCTGAACGGGGAGCATGGCCCAGCCATCCAGATGGTTGATAACAGAAAGCTCAAGGACAGAGGTTCACTGTGAGCACATCCTGCCACCAAGAGCATGCTGCACGGCTCAGCTGGGTGAAGTGGGCCTCCCAGTGGCCCCGTGGGGCAGGTGCTAGTATTATCACCCCCTTCGATGGCTAAGGCATTGGATCTCTGGATGTTGAAGGGACATGACTGACACCTGTCTTTCCCTCCAATACCCACACCCTCAAATAAATGTCAGAGCTGGGATTTGAACTCGGGTCTCCTCTAACTTCCCACGTGACTCTCCTGAGTGGAGGCCAGCATTAGGATTTCGACAAGAGGTCATTAGGAGCAATCTAATTTATTTTCCAGCTAACGGACCCGCCCGCCCCTCATCGTCACCATCCTCTGAGCACCCCACAGGTAACCACAGAGGCAGCACCCACTTTGAAGCAGGCAGTGGGCTATGCGAACACCACGCTCCTGGGCACAGGGGACTCACGGGGAGCCTTGAGGCAGGCACAGTTGTCCTTGTGCCTGTGACTTAGCTGAGAAACCAGGTTCATTTTCCAAAGTCCCATGGATAGAGGTCTCGGCAGGACCCTTATCTGGTTTCCCCGAGTCCTTAAGTTTGGACACTTAACCACCCGTTATTCTGTCTCCCAGTCAAAGCTAGCAGAGGATTGATGATGGATAGACGGACAGACAGGCTTTACACACACACACACATCTGTCTCCATGTCGCCGCATGTTCAGGATTCCAGACTCTGCGTCTCTCTTTCCTCTGAGTCATCTGGCCAGTTCGCTGCCTCCCGGTGACATTGGTATTCCTCGTTGAGGTAGCCCTGTCACAATAGCCATTGGAATAAAACCAGAGGAGCGGTGCAGAGAATATCAATGGGTTATTTTTCTCCTCAACTCTGAGTAGGACAAAACCCTCAGAAAGCACAAGGGGACAAAGGTTCCATGGCAGACATTCCCCACCCGGGGACGGTGGTTCTCTGGGATGTGGTCCACGCACCCTGTGGAAGGCAGCTTAGGACTGCAGGGGGTGCAGCAGGGTGGGGTCAGGATGCTGAGGTCCTGAGCGCCCGAGAGCACCATCTTGGCGAAGGCTGAGACTTACGTACAGGGTGAAGCTCTCGGGCGGCCACCTCTGCAGCCTGTGGGTAGGTAGCACAGAGGGTGGGGGCCAAACAGACGGATTCAGAGAATGCCATTTTCTCTCTGAACACATGATTATTGATCAAGCAAAATATAAACTATCTAATTTGTTTTTGTAAAAATCGTGGAAGCATTCCTTAAAAGTGAACAGAGAGCCGTGTGAGAGACTTCTGGATCCTTAGGAGCCGACATGAATCCAGACCCTTTATCCCGACAGGCGGGAGTGGTACTGACAGGTGCAGGCTTGGTAGTCACCCCGCGGAGGTCGAAGCTTGGTCCCAAGGTCACGTGGTCTTGGGCAGAGTGACTGCCTGTTGTGAACTTAGCCTGCTGCCTCTGCAGAGGGAAGACTTTTAAAGAACCGTGTGCCCTCCTCGGCCCTTGCCCCATGCAACCCAGCCTTTTGGGTGAACTCCACACAAGGGAGCAGAGGGATGAAAACTGCTATCGTTGCTTTTAAAATTAAGGTAATTTTAAACAGTTTACTCCTTTCTCCTGAAAAAAAAAAAACAAAAAAAAAAACAAAAAAAAACAGGTGGAAGGGAATTCAGCTCCTGACCTTCCTGGATGCCTCTGAGTCCTGGTTCCTCCCTGTTCTCTGGGGTTCATGCTGCGCTCCTCTTGGCTGGGCCTCTGTCCACCCTCACCTCTTTCGCTCCTGTCCCCTCATTTCCCGGCTTATTGTTAACACACGGCGTGGTCTTTCTCAGGAAGCCTTCCTCCGTCTCCTCCTAGCCCTCCCAGCCCTTCCCTCTTCCTCCTCCGCCAAGTTCAGCTTGGAAGTGTCCAGGGACCTCTGTGAAGGTCAGGGGTTGGGAGGGAGGTACTGCTTCTAGGCCAGGGCGTGGGTGGAGCCTGAAGCATCTCCATCTCACTGCTGGCCGCTTGGACCACCTGCAGGGAGCGCCAGGTGTCCAGGCACACGGTGGAGAACAAGCCTGCGGCTGCCTTCCCGGGAGAAGCCCGGCCCTGAGAGGCAGGACACCCAGGTTTCCTCAGGGTGACTCTCTCCAGGGTCCTAAGGGGACAGCGGCTGGGGGAGGGGGGCTCAGGTGTGCCAGGTGAGGAGATGGAAGGGGAAGGGCGCAGGAAGAGGGGAGATCAGGCTGGAGTGAAGCTGGTGCTCAGGGAGACCAGCCTGCCGGGTAAGCCCTCCGTGGTGACTTAGCCCCAGGCCAGGCCAAGACAGCGGCTCCGACATGTGGGTGCAGGTGAGGGCCCCTCGAAGCAGTATGTACTACTGCTCAGTGTCCTGTGCAGTTAGCCACCGCGTCCCCTTCCGAGGTCCCCAGAGGAGGGGCGCCTACAGTTCCCTGGGAAGAATGCGTGAAAGAGCGCCATCAGGTTGAGGGGGTGTCCAAGGAGGGCAAGAGATGGGGAGGAGCCCGAGGCCGGAGGAGCCCGAGGGAGAAGAGAGGCTGTGGGGGCCCAGGGCCGGCAGCAAAACAGAGAGGCTGGGGAGACCCGTTATGGGAACTTGGCCCCACACTGCCAGCTGTCCCCGGGGAAGATAATCGCCTCTGGTTGACCAAGTCAACGGAGATGGTTGCACACGGTGTGGGCCGAGGACTATGGGCCAGGAGCAGGGGCAGCCCTGGGAGGGCGGTGCAGGCTGGAGGGGAAGCCCAGACCTCCTGTACGGTGAGTCCACGTGCTGCTCGCAGGAGCTGGGCCACCTGGAAGGAAGCAGAGATCTCACGTTTCGACGTCGTTTGTTTTTCTGAATCTGTTAAGACAGCCCCACAGTCAAAGGAACAGTAAATCTGCTCTCAGCAGGGTCGTCCGCCACATCTCTATTTTTCACCATCCGTCTTTTAATTAAGACGGCGTTGGCAACTTTGATGCCAAGCTTCTGAATAAAGATCCACACTGCCCTCATCCTGGCACCTTCTGTAATATTTCATTTATTTTTAAAACTCCTTCGGATCGTACGTTTTTGTCTAGGTTCACTCTGTCCAGCACAGCCAGCTGGCCACTGAAGAAGTTTAGAAAGAAAGATGCTGAAGCAACTGTGCTCTTGTTTGTGTTGCATAATCAACCAAGATAGCCCAGAACTGATTGCCCTCGAAGTCACAGTGATAGCAGAGGTGCCCTGTCACTCACCTTGATCTCGCTTAGGACTGTATCGTTTACTCCATCTTATAGTCTGAACCGGCCATTTTTCTCAAGAGTGACTCTGTTTTGAACTCTCTGTGTGTGTGTGTGTGTGTGTGTGTGTGTGTGTATTTATGAATTTTTCATTAATTATTCTGGCTGAAATTGGGTACGAGCCTAGCTCACAGGATCACCCATTGTTTGTTTGTCCATTCAGATTCTCATCCAGGCCACCTGCTGTCTGATTAAGCCTACCGTCATTCCTTGGCTTTCGCTTGTCTCCTCTGCCAGGTGCCTTTCTGGGGTCCTCCCGGGCCCCTTCATCTTCCTTCCACAGTGTACAGGGCAGCAACTGGTCTAGTGGAAAGGTGGGTACAGGTCACCTCCCAGCCAGGGCTACATGCTCCTTCCCTGACAAGTGTATTTAGATATGTTCCCAAGCCCCTACTTCCACTTTCTTCTCTTAACTAAACTTGTGCAAGAGCACAACAGAGCATCTTTCTTCTCTCTCTCCCCTGCGGAGTCACTTTGGCTTCCCAAGTCACCTCCGTGGGTTTACTTTTGGAGCGTCTGGGGATGGAGAGGTGGGTGGGGAGTGCATCTGGAGCCGAAAGGACAAGCAGGTGGGTGATTTAAACAGGTCTGCTGAACACAGTTCCACCTCTCTTGTCAAATCTCCCGCACATGGTCCTTCAACATCATCCCTTTGTCTCTGTGGAAGATGGTACTTGCGACTTCCAGTTCTGGGGGAGAGTGCCACCATCAATCTGAAGGCTCCTGATCCTAGATGGCCATGGTTTGTGCAAAGACCTGTTGAGCTGGGGAAGCCCTCTGTTGAAAGTAATGCCGTACTTTACGTGCCCCTGCACTCCGTGACAGTTGACATGTGGCCACAGGATGAGACAGGCTTTCCTTTGGCATTGCTGGATAGAGGGGACTTGGGTTTGTGGACGCTCTGGATTACTTTCCACCTGCATGTCTCAGAGGAGGACAGAGATGTTCCATGACCCGTGCCTTGGTCTGATTCCAGATGGCACCAAAATGTCACCTACAGATTTTCAGATGTGGTAGGTCCTTGGACACATGTGCATGTGAGCTGATGGATCCTTTCTGTAGATGCTCTCCAGGGAGATGTTGAAGGCAGCACAAGGACTCTTTTGCTTTTATATCAGAAGCGATTCTGGAATCATCCTTCCCGGAGTCACAGCGTGCCTGGTGAGCCATCAGTCTCGCAGCTGGTACAAAGCACTTAATCCCTGTGTGCCAGCCTCCTCATCTGCATAACGAAGATGCTGAGTCTGCACACCTTGGGGCTTTGCGGGGATTCAAAGGGCTGACACGAGAAAAATGCTGATCATGTCACTGGACACAGGGTGAATGGCCAACATCCCTGTGGTCGTCACAAGGGCAGTGGGTAGCTCTGCAGTTCACAGACGCAGGGATTCGTCTGGCCACGCGGCTGCGATCCAGGCTGGACCGGGCCCCCGCGTGCCGCGTGGGGTGCAGTGTTGGCAGAGAGTGAATGGACTGGGGTGGAGTGGGATGAATCGCCGTAGAGGAGACTAGAGGAGGCGGAGTGGACTGTCACAGGGTGGAGAGGAACCCAGTGCGGGGACAGTGCAAGGACAGAACAGGAGGAAGAGCTCTGTTCATGGGGTTTAATTAAAAGCCACAGAGAAAGAAACTCTATTAACCATCTGTATTAAGAAAGCACGCCTCCTTTGAGAAAACGAGATGATGTTGCTAAGAGGGAAGGCAATGTTGATTCTCCCTCTGGACAAGGACAAAATATGTAGCTGCATATATATTAGAGTGACTAAGAATATCTTCTGCTTAGAATGCCATCGTCAACTTGTTGTGTAACTTGCAATGTGTCAAACCCCTGCGCCGGAGGGAGGACTTGTCTGGAATCCACAGCAGAGCGTTCTGGGAAGCACACGTTAGAGGTGGTTCCTGCACAGGCTTGGAGCAGACGGCTGGAGGGAGTCTGGTGTTCACAGTCCCGGGGGTGCGGGGGGGACGGGCGCTCCCCACTTCCCTTCCCCAAACCAGGCGAGGCCTGGCCCATCCCCACGGTTTGTGTCTTACCACAGCCCCTGTCTCTGGGTCCTGATGTTATTCCTGTCTTCCATGTTTCCCGTCTTGAGGGAGCTGTTTTTGCAGCTTTCCCACAGCTGGCTGTCTCAGCCTCCCCAGAAGATGAGTGCCTCCTGCCAGCCGCTCCTCGAGCCTTGTTCCCTGCACGGAGCACAGAGGAGTGGGCAGCTGGGCCCTGTGCCGGGGCCTCCTCCTCCCGGGAGGCTGGCCTCCTCCGGTTCAGCCACTCCAGCACCGGTGAACCCTCTCACCCACAGGAAGGCCTGCCCTGACATTCCTTTCTCGGTCCTTTGGCTTAGCAAGAGTTAGATTGGGCCGCCAGAGGCAGAAAACAGTGGTTTTAAAGAGGAGAAGTTGGCTTTCCTCTGATAAAAAGTGAAATCCACAGATAAGAGGACAGAGCCTGTGCGGCTTTCCTGACCTCCCTTCTGTCACAGCAGCCACCATCCTCAATGCCTGGCCTCCTGCTGGGCCGGGGAGACCACCCTGAAGCTTCACAGGTCACAAGATCCTCTCCTGAAGGCGCTTCCTGGAAACCCACAGAGCTGTTTCATGAGCTGGAACTCAGTCACTGGGTTGCCCCTACCCACCAAAGTAGCTGGTGAACCGCAGGCAAAATGAGGGTGGCCCTGGGCCCTGCTGGAGCTTGGAGTCTCTTCCTAAAAATTAAGGGGCACTTGGGAGGAGCGTGAGGCTGCTCTGCCTCGTCCACATGGAGGCTGCTGCGTCATCTCGTGAGGATGGGTGGAAAACACGAGTCTGTGGCTATTTGCTGTCAACTGAAATGTGACGACTTTTCCAACAAGTGAAGGCCCCTTTTACTTTGCCCTCTTAGACCCGGGTTATCTTAGGTTCTGTGCGACATCCAGACGGGGGGTGGGGGGTCTCACGCTGCCTTCCTGAGCCAGGACCCCACCCCGCGTGTCTGCCGCCTCCGGTTTTCCCAGTGGCCTCAGGGCGGGGTTCTGAGAGCCAGCAGGAGGCAGGGAGGGCCTGAAATGGCAGATGGAGGGGAAGAAGCTAAGGAAATGGGTGGCATCGCCACGAGGCAGGAGCCAGGGCGGTCACCTGTGCCAGATAGGGAGTGGACAGGGCCCCGCTGAGTGACAGCTGACCGGTCAGGGAGCCAGGATGGTGACAGCACCAGGTGGACTGGGGTGGGTGCCAAAGTGGGGAAACATTTGGCAGGTTGGCGAGGACACATGCACCTGGGCCCTGGGGGGCGGCAGGGGAGAGACCAGCTCCCACAGAGAGAGGAAGCGCCCTGTGGCTCTGCCCAGCGACCCAGGCACAGACCTGCAGTGGGTTTGGGAGCTGTACTTGAAACCCGTGTGCATGCAAGTCCTCAGTCGCCCCAGTCTTTCCTGGAACAATTCTCACCTAAAGTGTCCACACTCCAGCGATTCTGCCAGCGTGGAGTGGGGGGAGAAGGGGTTCATGTTGTGATGGGAAGGCTTAAAGAAAGAGGCTCTGATACAGGCGTTGAGTTGGTTGGGGGAAAATATCACCCATGTTTCTGGAGGTGCATTTCTGAAATCACTTGATTTGGACTGAGCATGGCAGCCTCCAGTTATGAAACCATTTCTCTCAATTTTTCTTATTCCCAATCTGTCTTCCGTGGTGACAGATGTGGCATGTCTTGTGCCCAATCCAATAAGAACCGGCCTCTCTCTCTCTCCCCTGCTCCGGAGCGCGGTGTCTGCTCTCTTCCTGGTCGGCGTGTGGGCCTTTCCATTTGTTTTTGTAATTGGCAGGGTTTTCTTTCTGTGGGTAAATTTGCCATTATCTCCCACAAAGCGCACGGCATGGTTTGGTAAATATCTTGGTATCTTCACATCAAAAGCATCACTCCATCTGCGAGCTGGAGGCTCTTGTCCCTAAATGCCATTCCGAAGGAGAAAGTCGGAGTTAAGTGGGTTGGCAGGCGTCGCTGCCACCAGCCACACCCACTATTACAGGATTAATAGGAATTAAATCTGCTTCAGCCCCAAAGCCAATGGCTCTTTACTCCCAAGTGGGCTAAAGAGAGGGAAGGATTTACACGGCCAGTCGCCCCCAGCCACTTTACCTTAGCCTGTCCAGGGCATTCTGCACTGGGCGCTTAATCACGGAGCTCCCCTGAGTGGTCAGCCACCACAGCGGGCACCTGCACCATTGTCTCTGGTGCTCCTGAGTCGGGGCAGGTCCCCAGGGCCCCTCTCACAGCCTCCTGCGTTGTCCTTTCTCTCTTTCTTTCTTTCTGGTATGATGGCACCAACACTTTCAAGGATTTGGTGAGTGGTCCAACTTTTGCTTTCCTCTGATTGCCACAGAGTCCCCAGCACACAGCCTGCTCCCGAAAACATGGTAAGTGCTCAGGGTTTGATGACTGAACGACAGAACTCGGAGGCCTGTGCAGGGGACCAGCTCTGAGGAGAACCGACCTGCCACACCCCACGGGTCCTGCCTCCCTCTCCACCGGACTCTCACTCAGAGATTGCAAGTGGATCACGGACTGATGGTCCCAAGACGTCCTATATTCTTTCCTACAAGTCATTCAACGCTCACAAATTGAGCGCTTACTTGGCACTATTGTGTTCCGTGTATTGGGAACCAGGAACTCTAAAGCTCACGTTTGTCCTCTGTACCTTCCTATGTTTGCCCACTTTCTTGCCTTTCTCAATGTCCCCATTTGTCACTGAATTCTGAATAGCTCACCACATTTATGACTGTAGGGGGGAGGATTTGGGTTTCAATATCCATGTAAAGGCCGGGAGGAAGGCTGGGCTGTGGCTCAGTGGTAGAGCACTTGCCTCCGAGGCAGGAGGCCCCAGGCTTGGTCCCCAGCACTGGAGGAACCTGAAGCCCCGGGGCTTCCTCAGAGCCCTTCTCTGGGGGGTGTGCGGCTGAGCACCAGGCCTGTGCTCTGTGGCCCAGGTGGGAGGGGACTCTGCTCTCCTCTGTCCCTCTGTCCACTCAGTTCCCTGCCCGCTTTGCCTCAGTCTGATGAAACCAACTGCTCAGGATCCCCAGGCTCCCTCTGCTTCCTCTGCTCCTTCTACTTGCACTCTCTGTCTGGTGCTTTCCACCGCCATCTTCCTAGACAGGCAGGCCACCTCTTCCCACTGAGCTCCTCACTCGTTTTCTGGGTCCACACTTCCTTATAAAAATATTCTCCATTTCTTCTTTGTGCTGGTTCTCACTGCAGGATCTTTACGTTCTCTACTTTAAAACAACAACAACAACAAAAAAAACAGAACAGGAGTGGCCATGCATCCCGCTCCAGCCAGTGATATGTGCAGAAGTGAGATGGATCACTGCTGGGCAGAAGCTTCCAGAGCCAGCCTAAGACTCATTTCATTCTCTTCCCCTCTCTTGAGAGATCAGGGAGTCACTTGTCTGTCGCCCTGGGCCCTCAGGAGAAGAAGACAGAAGGAGCCACATCCACGCAGGTAGCCTACAGTCTAGGTGAGAAAGTGCCCTTCCTTCTGTCAGGTGCTGAGGCCTGGGCTCATTTGTTACTGCAGCCTACCTCACCCATCCTGGCTGAAACCAGGTTTTACCCCAGAAGCCATGTGTTTGCAGAAGCTTCCCAAGGCTGTCCAGAGCGCGGTCAGTTCCTTTGGCCATGAGTTCCCATACGTCTAACCTCACACCAGGCCGTTTTGAGATTCACATCTGAACTCCCCACGCTCAGCCGAGTGCCTGGCCTATGCTAATGATTCACTAAATTACCAATGAGGGGGAGGAAGGTGGTGGCCACATGCAGCTGACCCTGTGGTGCTGGGAGGTCCCGGCTGCCACGGGGAGTTCAGGTGCCCTGCAGGCTGGAGCTCCACTACAGCCCTGATCAGGAGGCTCGTCAGGAAGCTGAACAAGGGGAGAGAGCGTGTGGCAAAGATCACAGGAATGTATGGGCAGGACACCCACACCGCGGCTGTGGGCTGACACGGGAGGGTCGTGATTTCCAGGCCAAAAAACCAAACCTGCACGTTTGTCTGGGTGATTTGCTGCGGCTGTGGTCGTTCCCTGTCTCCTGAGAAGCTCCGGCCCCCTATCCCCCAGGTATCCTGGCTCTGCCATTTCTCTTAGGACTTGAAGCATTTCTTGGGCCTCGAGTATCTCTTTCACTGGAGGCTAAGGAAATCAGACCTTGAAAATCCCCCCTTGCAGCCCACTTTGATGGTTCCTTCAGTGGCCGTTTTCCAACATAGCAGAGAAGCCAGAGTCTCACGGAACAGACATCTTTCACCTTAAGGTTTTCTGAAGCTCCTGGTAGAAGGTTGGAAAACTCTGAGCACCATGATGCTTCAGTCCTAGAGGCTGTGGGAAAGACTCACCCTTAAAGCAAACAAGCCAAAGGTTTGCCTTCTCCTCTCCTGTTAAGAGTGCTCTAGGTGCAGTTAAAAGTGACTCAGAATCACCAGGTGCAATGCTCAGGCATGTGGCCACTCCCAGCTTCCGTAGCTGGAATCAACAGGTTGGACATCACGTGACACTTCCTCACTCTACAAAGAACCCAGAGCAACATAGCTTTAAATGGGCTATTACCTTTTTATATTTATCCCAAACTGTTAAGGTCAGCATTAAAATGTGACCTTTTCCCTGCCAACCTGTTTGAAGTAATTAACCCCCGTGTCTTGAAACACAGGGAAGCTATGACTTTGTTATTAAATTCTCATAAAGAGCCTATTAATATTAAAATTGCTTCCCTCTTGGGCTGCATGCATTAATGGCCTGGCGCTAGGTAAACAGAAACCCTCGGTGCAGAGTTTTAAAATGCATGAGTCCAGGGCAGAGCATGTTCTTCCTGCTATCTCCTCTGTAGCACAGCGTTATGCATTTTGTGACAATTTTCTTTCCTGTTTGTTCAAATGTTTCCATTTTCAATATGTGTCCCTAGATTTACATACTCGTGAGGGAATTCATTTGACTACTAAAGGAGGCCAAAGGAAGCAGTACCGCAGTACCGCTGAGTGGCTCCTGGTCAGTCACCCCTCCCCTCCCCTCCCAGGACCACGCTCAGACCCTACTCTTCCTGGGAAGCGGGAGCGGGGGGCACCCTTGTGATTTTTCTTAGGTGGGTCCAATGAAATGTGCTTGAAAATGCAGATTCATGCACTTCACCCTAAACCTCAGGATGGAGTTGGCAGACAAGAGACGTTTCTGATTCTGAGGTGTAAACTGAAGTCTCTAGGGTTTACTGTGAACCCCAGTAGAGTTCAGTTTGTCAACTCAGTCATTCAGATTACACACCCAATGGTTATGATATGTCAGAATTTGTTCAGGGCCTTGGAGATACAGTGGTAAAAGAAAGAGCCAGGTATTTGTCTCTACGGATCTTAGGGTTCATTACAGAAACACACAGTAAATAATCGTGCAAATAAAGAATTGCAAACGGTAATGAGTAGACTTCCAGAAATTTGAAGCAACACACTTTTCCTTATTCTTCCCAAGATCAAATATGTCCCCTGAATATAAACATATAGATTCCAATAGCTGAGCAAAAACCACACAGTTTTAACCCAAATAAATCCATACCAAGACTCATGCTAGTCAAGCTCAGGGAAGCTGAAAACAAATTCTAAAAATCATAAAAGAGGGAAAAAATACCTACACTTAAGGGAAAAAAACAATTTGAAGGAGGGCAGGTCTATTATCGGAAGCCATAGAGGCAAAGAGGAAGCGACAGGGTATTTTTCAGGTGTGGAAAGAAAATACCTGCAAACTCAGAGTTCTATACAAAGCAAAAATGTCCTTCAGAAATGGAGGGGAAATCCGGACATTCTCAGAGGAAGAAAAAAACAAGAATTAGTTGCCAGCAGACTTACCTTAAAAGAAGTTTTCTCTAGAAAGAAAATGAGAAAAGAACCTTAGGAAGCGATTGAAAATAGGCATAAGTAGAATGAACTTTTCTTCTCTGGTGTTTTCAAAATTTTGATTTATGCTTAAGAAAATTACAAGACTAATGTAATTCAAAGGGCATAAAAGAAATATTTAATATAATTGCATTGTAAACGAGGAGAACAAAGGTGCATCGAGGGAGGTTAAGACTTCCACACTCTACTCCAGCTGCTAAAATAATAAAATAACTTTTATCAATTGTGTTACAAGTCATCTATGTATAATGTTAATACCCAGGGAAGTGCTTAAGAATCCATGACAGTAGATTTACTCTAAACCACTATCAACCAATGAAATTTAATTATAAGAAAATGTTCAAGTAAGCCAGAGGAAGGCGGAAAAACCAGAAAAGAAAAAAAGAAAAGAAAAGAACAAACACAAGAAAATAATCAAATGGCAGAATTAAGCACTGATATGACAGTAATTACATTAAATGACAATGACTGACCTATATCAATGATATTGGAGATTTTTAGGGTGGATCAAACTATGTGACCCTACTATATGCTGTTGACAAGAAACTCCTTTCAAGATTGAAAGGAAAAGGATTGAAAAAGTTCTATCATGCAACACTAATCAAAAGAAAGCAGCAGTAACTAGATTAGTACCAGATAAAGTAGATGTAAGAGCAATTCCTGGAAACAACAGAGGCAGTAGATGATGATAAAAGTGTCGATACAACAAGAAAAAGAGCGATCCTAAATGTGCATACACAAAACCAGAGAGTTATAGAAACTAGAAATAAAAAAGTCACAAAACTAAAAGGAGAATCAAGAAAATCCATAATTAGTTTACATAAAAGCTAAATACACTATATTATCAATTAACAGAAAAAGTAGGCTGAAGATCGGCAAGGACCATGCAGAATACAAGTGCCATCAGTCACCAGGTTGTATTTGACATTAAACAGGCTGAAGAGGATAATGAATCATTTGATCACATGCCTCCATTAATGTGATGAAGTCATTGGTAAATACCCATTCATTAAAAAAACTACAAGAGAAGGGGGAGAAGAAGGAATATGACTTGATGAAGAATATCTACAAAACACCTACAACTAGCGTGTAGGCATCCAAAAAGCAAGTACATTTTACTATTTCCAATGACTCAGAAAAGATACTTAGAACGATACTCTAACAAAACAAAATTTGCAAGTGGAGATTACAAAGCTCTATTAAGATATTTTTTAAAAAGTCCTAGGGGACCCTTACCGTGTTCAAGGATTAGGAGAGTCGACGTAGTAAAGACAGTCAATTTTCCCTAGATTGGTCACCAGATTGAATGCTATTCTCATCAAAATCCCAGTAGGATTGCTTCTGTAGACATAAACAAGATTATCCTAAAAGGCATTTGGATGGGTAATAACGTTGAAATAGCTAAGCGATTTTGAAAATAAAGTGTGAATTACAAAGAATGTACCTACTTGAATACAGGATTTATAGAACTGTGGTGATCGAGACCACGTGGTATTTGCAGAAGGTTAGAAATATTGGTCAATAAAGCAGAATGAAGAACCCAGAAATAGGCCAGCATAGATACGCCCAGCTGATTTTTGACAAAGGTGAAAAGCAATTCAATAGAGAGGTTACCTTTCAACACATGCACGGGAGCAACTGGGCGTCCATTTGGAAAACCTTGACCTGGATCTCAAGTCTTGTACAAAAATGGAGTCAAAATGGATCACTGCCCTGAGTGTAAAACACAAAGCTATAAAACTTCAAGGAAATACAAAAAGACGCAAAAGTCTTTGAGATTTAAAGATAGGCAAAGAGTTCCTAAGAATTGACCTTAAAAGTGTGATCCATAAAAAAAAAAGCAAGCAAGCAAGCAAATTGGACTTCGTGAAGTATTTTTAAATTTTTTTTTTCCTGTGAAACAGCCTGCCAGGAGAATGAAAAACTAGCTAGACTTGGAGAAAACTTTTGTAACCCACATTTCTGACAAAGGACCAATATCTGAAACAGATGAGGAACTCTCAAAAGTCAACAAAAAAGTCAACAACAAAAAAATCAAAAAATCCATTTGGAAACTGATATAGTGCTGTTTTACTGCAGAGGAGACACAGATGGCAGGAAAGCACTGCAGAGAGACTCCACAGCACTCACCATCGGAAAAGGACATCAAAACTGCGGCCAGCATCTCCACCCACTGACCAGGGTGGTCAAAATGAAAAACACTGGGAACAAGGGACCCAACAAGGGTGTGGACCGTTGGGGCTACCTATACATCCCTCATCAGAGGGAATGTGAAATGGTGCATTCCCATGTCCACTTTGGGAAAGAGTTTGCAGTTTCTGAAGAAACTAACCAATTCAAGCTCTCATGGGACCTAGCAGTCATCTTCCTGAGAAATGAAAGCTTGGGTTCCCACGGAGCCCGATCACACAGTTTACAGCAGCTTTGTTCATAATAGCCAGAAGCCATGTTCCTGAAGGCGAGTTGATCCTAGCGTTCTGGTGCCTCTCTACCACGGAGTGCACCTCTGAGAACCAAAGGGAGGGCACACTGATTCGTGCACGGCTTGGATGGAGCTCTGGGGAATTATGCCCAGGGGAAAAGTTCAATCTGAAAAAGTTGCATTCTGTATACTCTATGATTAAATTTATGTAAAATTCCTGGTATTACAGGAATAACGGGAAATCGAGAACAGCTTGGTCATGGCCAGGCATGAAGGAGGGAGTGGGGGGCAGGAAGGAGGGGGCGTGGCTATGAAGGGCAGTGAGGATCCCTGGGCTGCGGGGCGCCTGCTGCATCTCCAACAGCCCAACCTTGTGTTGAGACTCTGCAGCCAGCTGCACAGCCAGGATCTCTCTGTATTCTCCCTCCCAACTTCACGGGATCCAGGATGATCTGAGAATGTTTCATTAAAAAGGGTCACTTATCCAGGTAATGAAAATGATAGGTGCCACAAAGGGAATGAGAGAGAGAGAGGACTCCTGGACTTCTGAGAAGTGAAGCTACCTTCTAGACTGATCCGCAACTGATGAGAAGGAGCCAGCTACTCGGAGACCATGTGCTGGGAAATCTTAATTGGGTGTTTACCTGTCTGGTTTGGAGGCTGCAAACAGGAATTCTCAGCTTCATCTACACTGGGTGCCCTGCCCAGGTCCCCTAACTGGAGGGTCACACTCTCATCCCCAACATAAGGCCATCCAAGTGTGCTTGCATGTCCACCTCTGTGGAACTGTGGGAGACAAGCTTTGTGGACTGCCAAGTGAACTCTCAAGGAGCCTGTCTCAAGCCCTCGCTGTAATAACGCCTGATCATTCCTGTTCCCAGAACTTTTTCTCATTGGAATCTCACAACTGCCTCGTGGAATAGCGGTTGTTTACACCTTTATTTTCATTTTGCACACAGGACATTGACACTGAAAAGAAGCTAAGTGAGCTGTTCAAATATGCTTGATATGGCAGGCTAGGGGCTCAAGTCTTGTATTTAGAAATCTAAAGTCTCTGTATATTTCAAGGTTCATCCATGTTGGCACTATATTATTTACTCTAATAATGGGAGGGACCTAGAAATTCCAAAACATTGCTTTTGGGTAGTGAGCAGTTTATTAAGGAGACATGGTTGGCAAAGGAGAAGGAGAAGGAGAAGAAAAAAGCAACCCTATTTTTTCTGCCCGTGAGGACGGTCAAGGTAATTGACACTGTGAAATTGAGAAGGAACAATATAAGAACCCCACCAAGCCTTTTAGACGATTCTGTCCACACCAGGTACTGAATCACTCTTGTTCTCATATCCTGAGCGTGTCTGTGATGGTGAGCCAGCCTGGCTTTATCTATATCCACTGTTGTAATTCATGTTGATGTTGGTACCAGACGTTTGATTCTTCCATGTTTGTAGTATATATTTTAATTTTACATATAGCAAGTTTTCTCTCATTGTTTGAGGAGATTGATATGAAGGCTTTCTAAAATTACTTTTTCTTTAAAATACCATATCATACTCGCATACCCACATTTATGGCATCATTAACTCACCATAATTAAGAAGTGGAATTGATCAAGATGGCTACCAATGGGTGAATGGATAAGGAGAGTGTGGTATAGCTACATGGTGGAATATTACTCAGTCCTAAGGAAGAATGAAATCCTGTCTAACTCAAGGAGCTGGAGTTCATTATGTTAAGTGGAATGAGCCAGGCTCGGAAAAACATGCTACATGTTCCCATTCATCTATGGAAACGAAAAGTCAATCTCAAAGAGAAACAGAAGGGAATTGTGGTCAGTAGAGATTGGGAGGGGCAGGAAGGAGGGGGACAGAAAGAAGTTAGGTAAGGGGCCCCATAAGACAGCTAGAGAGGAGGAGGTGGTTGTGTTTCCTAGAGCACAGTAGGGTGACTTGGGGTAATAGCAGTCTCTGACATATTTCAAAAGAGCAAGAAGAATAGAAATTACCAACCTATAAATGATTGACATTTGAAGAGAGAGAAGTGGTTATTATCCTGTTTTGATCATTGCACATTGTATATGTGTATCAAATTATCAACATTGACTCCATAAAACTGTGCAAGCACGTTGCAAAAGAAAAATAACAATCGCTCAAAGACCGCATCCTTACCCATTAAGTGAATGTCTTTTCATCTGCAGTGAACAAAGGCACAGAGAAGCAGAGAGACCCCAGGTGGCAGGGAGAGAGTGACAGTGTGGCTCCAGCCTCAGAAGGGCAACTAGAACCCTTTCAGATAAGCACATGTGACAGGTGGGATGTCGCAGAACAGGCCCTGCACCCTCCCTGCTTGGGCACATGCTCACCGCCAGGCAGTATCTGCTGGATGATTGAGTGTTGCTTTTCGGGTCCAATTCAGATGTATCCTGTACGTTGATTGGCTCATGTCATCATTGTTAGGTTCCCAAGTGGTCCCATCCCCTCTGGTCTCTACCGCTGCCTCCTGCTCACCTTTTTCCTCCTGTGGATTCTGGTATGGTTCTACTATTTGCTTCATTCCTTCGTTAATCACCTACGTTCCTTATAGGAACACAGACTCACTGAAGGCAAGACCGTGGTCACCTTACTATACGCTTGATCTTCAGTTCTTCAGTGTTCAGCAGGTAACAGGTGCCAAACAACCATTTGTTGATGGAATTTAATTTAAATTAGCTTGTCTTTGGAGAAGGTTTAGGAAAGCAGGCTTCTCTGGTGAAACGTGTGCTCTCCTCTTAACTGGGGCTAGGTTATCCCTCTCTGCAAAGCAGTAGTCCCACCTCAGTGCACAGGGCCATGGGCAGCGATTCCTCCAAGTTCTGTACTGCCTTAAGCATGGTATCATGGAAACCCCAGCTCTCAGAGCTCTGCTGGATTCTGAATTGGGTGTGGTGACTGGTATCCCGTATCCCCTCTGTGGAGCAGAGGGAAGGGAGGGACCTCATGAGGACTGCCAAGGAGATGTCCCAGGTCCTGGCTGAGACCAAGATTGCTTTACAGCTCTCGGTTGTCTGGGCTGAGTTCTCTGCAAAGCCCTTGAGGAGCTGACAGCCACCCTCGTGGAAGTCGTCTTTCACAGTTCACTTCTACTTAGCCAGAAATGTAATTTCAAGTCATCATGGGGTAGGTGATGATGTTCTGCTGCCTCTTTGAGCTGAACGAATTAAAAATTGAAGTTCCCTTACTCAGTAAGTGGGTAGGAGTTCATTGGACATAGTCCATTAGTCACTTAATTTTTATGCCATATAAATGGGGCGTCTCTTTGCCATTTTGCATGAAGGGACTTTATGGAAAGTCATAAAGAGGGGCAGTAAATTTGCAGGCATGTACTTTGTGACCACATCACCCCTTCGGCTCCGTCCCCTTTGGTGGAACGATTCGTTGCAGGCAATTTCCTGCCCCGGTGCCAGGGAGTAGGGGAGTGCCTGAAAATTCTTGCTATTAGGAAGGAGTCCTTGCCCTGCAACATTCCTCTTAGCTCTATTTTTTTCCCCTCTCCACTATAGGGAAATTGTGGGGCTCAGCAAAAAGTAGAGGTCCAACCCAAGCAGAGTTTCACTTCATCGCACCAAGCAAGCGGAAATCTGTGTGTTCAGTTCTCACCTTAAACTGCTCTTTGGTCTCCAGATGGGTGCAGCTATCTAGAGCCCAAAGGGGAAGGGAGGCGTGGCGGTCTCGCCTCCAGCCATGAATTCTCTTTGGTGCTTGTTCTTTGTACTATCTTTCTTGGGTCTTTGCAAATGCTGGCAGCAGCTCCCCAGAGCCCCTCCTCCTGTCCAGCTGTGACTAACAGCTGCTGACCACCTGCCCTCGTCCCCCACCTGGGCTAACCACCATTCCATTCTAAACTTCTAGAACATCAGCTTGATTTTAGGTTCCGTGTGTTTGAGGTCAAGCAGCACTTGTCTTTTTGTGCCTGGTTATTTTAGGATGTGACAAAGTCATTCTGTGGACTTTTCCCCCCTCACAATCCTTTATCTGTGATTTAACATATGAACAATTGGTAAATATTTGCACATAGCTTAGACCGAGTGGGAATGATCTGGGTTTGTAGCAGATGCTACAAGTGTGGGAACACAGTGGAATCCAGGTGTTTTCTAAAGAGAGGTTAATGGCACTGGGAGGTCCATAAAAGCTCCACAAATTGTTCTTGTCATCAAACCTTAAATTATTGGTGATATTCATTTAGGTGTTTTTCTTTTTCAAATGGACGTGAAGGTTGAAATATATCTTAACCATTTGCGTGAATATGAAACAAAGGTTGGTCTCTGCCTTTGGTCTCCTTTGGTCTAAAACTTCATTAGACTTTTTTCTTGCTGCAAAATTAATTGATCCTGGGGGGAGGGGTGATAAATCATCGGAGGTGCAGCCAAATTGATTTCTAGTCCATCTCTCGCTTGTTTCAATCTTGGTGGAATTAACTCTATTAGGTCCTGGGAGTGTTTATGGGTATTATAAAACATTTACATCTTGATGTATTAAGGCACTTGAGTGGTTTTTAGCCATTATTAAGGGAATTATATTAGGATTAGTCTGGTTATCAATCTCTGTATCTGGCACCTAGCTAAGGAAATAGCTGTTTTATCTTCATTAAAGCCATAAATAGAACTTCATTAACTAGCACACGCCAAGTGCCAAGGCTGGTGGCGAAACCCTTTCTACCTTGGAGGAGACCGTGGGCTCCTGAGCGTCACAAGTTAAATAAGCAAGTGGCTGACAGTTTGTAAAGAGCTTCCTCTGCAGAAAAGTACCCTGCCACCTTAGAGTTTTAGAATACTGCAGGAGATCAAGGTTCCGTGGAAAGTTTAAACAATTGGGACTGAGGGATTTAATCCCTTTGATGTACCTGTGAAATATGCACCACATGTGACTCTGATTCTCCGTGGGCGTTGAGGAAGGGACTGTGTGGAAGATTATGGAGGAGAAGAGGCAGATAAACAAAATGTTAACCATTTACCAGGCTACAGATTTGATGTTGGTGAGGTGCTTGATGCTGGCGTTTGGTTTTTTTCTATCTGAAATTTCTTTCGCCATCAAGATTAGTTCTAATCGGCTTAGATGAAATCTGGCTGAAAGATTATAAACAAAAGATAATGATAAATGGTAATGTTCCCACTTGGCTGCGATCTGGGGAGAGTGGAAGAGAGATTCATAATAGCTTGATCTAGGTGAGCTTTTTTTTTTTTTTTCCTTTTAATGATCTGGAAGGGAAAGTAAATTGCATGCTAATGAAATTTGCAGATGATATTAAATTGGAAGGTGTTGCCAACAGGAGTGTGCACGGAAGACATTACGCAAACCCACCCAAAGCAGGTTAGAAATGTGGACAGAGAGGATTAAAAATGCGATTAAACTTAGAAAAGATGCACTACTCCATTTTGGGAGGAGGAAGAGGAAAACAAAATGAATCCTTGAAATGGAACTGATGGGAAAAAATCACAAGGGAAACATGGGGCGGGGTGGGCAGGAAGCCTGGCATCACTGTCACCCAGGGGGCAGGCCCTTGAGCCGCTCTGTTCCAAGGCCTGCAGAAGCTGAGCTGCAGTCTCCTGGGATATAGAGACAGCAGCCCGTCCCCGTCCCCTCTCTTACCACTCTGGGGCTGTCCCTCTGTGCATTCTCTCCCTCTTGGTTTCTCTGTTCTTTCGCATCTCTCAGCTCACCCACCCCTCGTCTGCAGCATTTATTTCTGGTTCCTCTAGTAGAAGAAGGATGAAGACAGATTGGAGAGAAGTTGGCAGTGGAGAGTGAGACAGATTAGAGGAAGGAAGGTTGGGTTTATGAGGAGAGAGCACAGGCTGCACCAGCTTCGCCCATCCCAGCAGTGCCCCGGGGAGGGCACCCAAGCACAGGCACCCCGGACATGTAGACAGGAAGGCGGCCTTGACATCACTTAGCCCAGCAAGCAGGGGTGCAGCTGGACACAACTGAGCTGGGACACTCTATTATCAAAATTCTTTGTGGGAGACAGTGAAGGATCTGTGTGTCCTTGCCGGTCAGCACCTACACTGGCCACACCCGATGGGCTTTGGCTGCACTGGAGACATGTTCACCTGTGAGCAGGAAGCCCCCAGAACAGAGCCACATGCGAAGTGAGTGGCTGTTCCCTTTCCCCTTGGGTTTTTGGGTGCCCAACCTACATCTGCAAGTAGCCCAGTGACACAAGACAACAGGAGGCCACAGTCGAGTGGTGCTGGCCGTAAGGACAGTATTCGTGAGTGGCAGTCGATTTCCGGAGTGTTCCCAGAGAACCATTAAGAAGGTTGGTGCTTGACAGGCATTTCTCACTGGGCCTCAGAGAACGCCTCCCAGGAAGAGGAAGATGAGGGAGGTTAATTGACCTGCCCAAGAGTCACTGCTGCTCCCTGAACCTTGTGGTCGGAACCCAGGCAGTTTGACCTGGCCCGGCTGCCTCCAGCCTGAATCCACCAGAGAAAGCAGAAGGCAACTGGACCCTAAGGCATTTAGGGAAACAAAGGGGCAAAACAAAGAAGGGCGCTCCAAGGAGTGGTGTTAATGGCTTCTGAATAGAGCAGGAGCATCATCTCTGCCCTGAGAAGAGCGAGTTCCAAATTCCAGGCATCAGCTCTGGGCTTTGATTTTTGGAGAAGCCGTCGAAATTCACAAGTATTGACGAGTTCTTGGGAACAGTCCCAGATTGTGCACGGACCAGCCTCCTGATGTCTGAGGCAGATGGACATGCTGTCATCTAAAAAGGAGAAATTTAGGGGAGATTTGAGCAAGGTAATTTTTGTCTCCTTTTCTGATCAGTGAATTTGACATCCAGCTGTGATTTCCGCACCTGCTATTCCTTTTTCTGTGCCCCTTCTCTGAAGACACATTTATACAATCTGTCTGCCTGGAAGACTTCAGGGCCAAGGGCAAGAAGCTCCGTACAACAAAAGGCCTAATAATTTATTGAGCATTGTTATTTGCCAGATACCACTTTAAACATTGAACGTACATTGTCTCACTTGATCCGCTCCTACCTGTTGATCCAACTCTCCCTGTCCCTGTTAGGCAAGTTCTAGTACCCTCTGTTCACAGCTGAGAGAACCTACATTTCAACATGACCAAGTTTATGTGCATCCTCACACCATTACAAAGTGACTGAGCCCCTTTTCAATGCTGCAACTGGCTCATGGTAAAATCTGCCCTCCAAACTCTTCTTTCCTACTGCAGAGAATAGGTGACATTTCCTCTCTATTCTCTTTTATCTCAGCTTTTCTTGAGCAGATTCTGCAGCTGCAGTAGAAGCATCAACTGTCGGGTGCATTTTTTTTTTTTGGTGAGGAGGCAAGGATCAAGCTTCCAATGGTGTACGTAGGTAGGACTCAGGAGAAACAAATGAAAGTTCCCTCTTCAAGTTGGGTGATTAAAACCAGAGAAGACGACTCACCAAATAACCGTCACGCCAGCTCATCCATCCGACTCTGCCTGCTCTGAGGAAAGGAGTGACAGTCCCGGTGACATGCAGAGATCCTTCTACCCATACCTGCACCTGTTCCTTCTTTCTTTCCTTGCAGCCCTCTAATTAGAGGTCGTATATCACGGGTGGGCCCTCTGGCTTGACAGTGAGTGGCAGAGATATGGCCAAGTTACCTGTGATGGCATTTTTAGTTCATTGTCTGTGCCTAGCTCGTCTAATGCAAACCCAACTTTGTTCCTGAGACTGTTCTCATTTGGAGGGAAAGAGAGGGAAGGTTTTCCACGTACATGACCGCAGTGCAGAGAGGTGCTTCTTGTGTGGCCTGAGCAGGTGAGAGTGGCCCTGGTGTGGATGGAGGGAGGACGCTGTCTTTGGCAGCTTGTTTGGAACGTCATTCTGTAAAGAGCGTTGGCTATGAATTAGACCCGCACAGCTCCTAGGCCGGCGGCGCTCAAATGGTGGACGGGAATCATTTGGCCCCATTATTCATATTATCCACTTAGCAGCTAGAAAACATAATTCCTCTTGCAATTTTTCTCTCTTTTCATTCTTTAGCTTTGCTAATGGCACTGAAATTAACCATTTCGCTGGATCTCTTTGCCTACGCCATCAGGACTGCTCTGGGGGTAGTTCAGAAATCAATTTTCCATCAGTTCACACCTGTACCTAAAGCAAATAGCAGTGGTGCTCGCTGGTAGGATGCCAGTATTGGGAAGAGCTTTGATGCTAATGAGGCCCCAACATACACTGTCTGCATAAAAGAAGCACGTAGTCCGGAGCAGGCTGCTGAGGCTGCCTCCCAGAGCCGCAGGTGGGACACATTTCCTCTCCTTCCGTGCATTCTTTCTACTCATGCATCTGGGAAAGAAGCCTCGGCAGCTCTGCACAGCTTTTGATAGAGTTTGGGTGTTTTGCCTGAGTCAGGACGCTGCAGCTGTGGGCCAGAAGCCGGGAAGGTCTCTGGCTTATTTCTTCGCACCTTGTAAAGGGGAACAGCTGTTCAGTCGTGGTGCAGATGCCCCTGACCTTGGAGGCTGTGGTGGGAATGGAAATCACTTTCCCTGATCACTCATTGGCATTCAGCTGAGTGGCATTTATGCCAGGTTGTCTTAGAAGTGCTGGGATTCCATGCACATCTTCTGTGGGTGCACAGAGAACACAGTCTCATTAAAGGTGGATTAACTGCAGTTCATGAAAGGGGGTGAGAACAAGAACCCACCCAGTGGGCGGCGTGTTTGTTCTCCTCCTGCCTGTCGTGGAAACTCCAGAGCTCAGGCAGAAATTACAGAAGCGAGGGCTTAAAAGAAGCCTTCAAGATTAGGTCGCCTCAAGCCAAGACAAGCAGGAAAACCTCAGAAACTATGATTTTTTTTGCCATGGTAGTTCTTTTTTAGCACTTACTATAGGAAGAAAAAAGAAAAATAAAAATAATAGTTAAAAGTACTAAAGAAATTGTTCCAGGGGTCCTGGGGAAGGGGGTCCTGTTGATTTGCCAATTTGAAATTCCGGAGAGGAATTGAGCATCCCTAACTGGAAAATCCCAAATTCTCCAAAATCTGAAACTGAAGTTCCCACAAGTAAAAAAATGCCACATCTGACCTCAAGTGAGGGTCGTAATCAGAAACAGGGGCACTAGAATTATTGTCTGAACGTACCTTGAGCTAAGTATAGAAGAAACAAGTTAATCTTGGGTTTAACCTGCAGTTCTATCCCCAATATATCTCATTATGGATATGGAAATAATCCAAGATCCAAAAAACAAAACAAAAAAATCCAAAACACTCTGGTCCCAAGCATTTGGGGAGGGTCACTCCAGCTGTACTAAATGCACGGAACACAGTAGAGGGCAAATTCTGCAACAGCCCCCTGACAAAGGCATTTGGTTAGAAAGGTGATGAGCAGCAGCGTGGGAAGCCTGAGTCCATGCCTGGCCATGTGGATTTGCAGGGCCCTCTCATCCTGGTCCAGTTAACCACAGCCTTCCGCTGACTGCAGCCCCCAGAAATCACCCAGCTAAAGGTCTTCATCCCCAAGCACGTCTTGGGCGGCGGGCTGAGTGTAACCCAGAGTGAGAGATATGGTGGCTCTCTTCCTCCCACATTCTGCAATGCAAAATAGCTCTGCTCTTCCTGTGCTTTGTAGGATGTAAATGACCACCGTCTTGGCTGAATCTCTTCCCAGCTCTTCTGGTCCCCAAGTACTAGCTCATCAATCTTTGTGTATTCTGCAGTCTCCGCCGCCAAGAAAGGAGGAGAGGGCCTGTCAGCCCCATCAGAGGAGGCCGAGTCTAGGTAGGTTCTGTGCCTAGGTCCTGCTCCTGGTGCACGCTGCCCTTGCCCAGGAGCCTGGCACCCTGCCAAGGAGCATCATATTTACATGATGGCCCATTAACACTCCGTGCTCACCCAAGGGGGGAGCGCAGCAATAAATCATCAGTCGCATAATTAAATCAGTGGAGGCTTTTTGTCTAAAAGTGGGATAACACACAGTCGGCAGAGCACTATTTATTTCAAGCCAGGCTAATATTGTTAGAGTAAGCAGCCGGTCAGGTGAACGTGCCACACGGAGGTATTAATTACACACCATCTTGGCACTGGTAATAAATGTTCACGTAAGGCCTTCTTTCCAGGGAAGGACTGGAATATGTGAGGAAGCAGCCCTCTGAATAATTCAAGAGAGCTTGGGTCTCAGCAGGAGGGCTCCTCCCTATCAAAGTCATGGCTTGCCTTTTAATCCCCACCGTTGGGTTCTCCTCTTCTCCAAAGGGCTCTGAAGGCCAAGAATCCTCCTGTCTTAAATGTGTCATTAAAGCCATATTTCCAGCCAGTGACAAATGCCGTGCCAACAACTTGGGAGAAGTTCAAAAATCTTGACTCAGATGTTGGAGAACTTTTAAAATCACAACCTTGGTGTGAATCCAACTCTGCTCCTGCTGCTGGTTACCTTGGATAGTTGATGAAGTATTAGAGCCTCTTTTTCCTTCTTTTTTTTTTTTTTGTGTGTGTGTGTGTGTGTGTGGTGCTGGGGATTGAACCCATGGCCTTGTGCATGCGAGGCAAGCACTCTACCAACTGAGCTATGACCCCAGCCTCCTTTTCTTTCTTAATGAGTTGAAGACACTGGCTCCTCTCTTGTAAGATTGTTCTAGAATTAGAATACTGTATTCACTACAGTTGGAATAGGGTAGTCTTGCTGTAGTCATGGTCATTATTGTGGAATCATGCAAACTTATTAGTAATGCAGACTTACATTCCGTGAGTTCTGGGAGATGGGAGTCCTCTCCCTGATAAGCAGTACGGTTGTTAATTATCATGGCATTCCTGACTTCTCTGTGGCCCTACTACATGAATTTCAAACCGATGGTGATTGCCCTGTCGTAATCTCCAGGAGAGTCCTTTCTTTCCTCATTGGACTGGAGACTCTTCTGAAGCTATCCACAGAGGAAAGTTGACTTTCTAGGTGTTACCCAGCCTCACCTCACTGGCAGAAGCTTCTTCTGGGACCACGGGTGACAGGTATTTCCTGAGGCCTGTCATCCAGGAGGTCATTGTAGGAGGAAGACCCATCTTGGAGGGACTCTCTTATTCCTCAGTCTCTTGGCACGAGAATTCCAGGTCTGTGAAAACAAGCATCCTATCTTCCTGGCTCATGACCGTGTTCGGTAGCAGCCACAGATGGACGCTGGGTGCAGAGTTCACTTGAAAGATATTTTGAGTGAGTCAATAAGGAATGAGCAGCCCAGGGTGTTAAACTCAAGTGTCTCAAACTCAAATGCCCACAGAGGTCTGCACAGTTTGAGTTGGGCTGGGTATAAAACGGCAGGAAATGACAACAAAGCCCAGGAGAAGTCAAGAATACACACTTTATGGGCATTCAGGGTCGTTTGATTGTTGCTGGTGACGGGCGTGCAGATTCGGCCTCCCGGGTTGAACTCGGTGAATTTACTGATCTCAAATTGAAGGGGAGGGCTAGGGGAACAAAGTGACTAATCAGTATTTAAAATGGCCAACGAGTACCACCCGAAATAGTCATGGTGTTGCTTGCTGTGTCTCGTCCATCTGTTTCAGACTTGAAATTCTGCTGGGTATATTTTCAGTAGAAAACAAACATGCCAACAGTCCTATATTATAATTGGTATATGCCAATATGGAATTCATTAAGCTACCCAGTGGACATGTCTTCAGGACCTACTGCATGTCAGAGGCAGTGCTAGGCGTTAGGACTGCAGGAAGGAGCACCACGCAGCCAGAGGTCACGGGGTCCTACAGCATCATTGGCATAGCTGCTGGCATGGTACAGGGCCCGACACATGGTTGGGCTGACTAAAGGTTTCATAGAAGGGAGGAAATGAAAATCTTGCCGATCACTAGCTCAGCATACATGCACACGTGTACACACCTGCACACACATAACCATACATATGCCTAGCACATGCGGCAAAGTAGCAGATTAAAAACCTTCCTCCATCCCTCATCATCTGATTGTCTAGAATCAAAAGTATTTTCCGAATTATGGAGAAATTCTACTCGACTAAAAATTAAGAATATTTCCTTAACTACTGAGACGTTCTAAAATTACCACGCTCTCATTCCTGAACTGGAAACATCTTTGGGAAATCTTGGTAGAACTGAAAACTCTTCAGAAGAGCTCTCTGGTCTGGCTTACACACTGTCCCTTCCTGAAATTTTCCAAGCTTTGACTCCTAGGCAAAGAAAGGTGAACAAGGTTAGGTATCGGAGCATTTGGCATACTCCAGATTTTCTGTCTGTGGTCAAACAACAGTATGGTTTGTGACAGTGCTAAGCCAGCTCATGTGTCTCATCCTGATTCAACGTCACTCAGCTGTGCATGGTACCCTGTTGAGATACATGTGTGGTCATTCAGCTCACAGATATTGAAGTTATTTCCCCCTAAAAATTCATCTCCAAGTTGTTGAAATTTACACAACAATGCTTATCATAATTGTAGGAAAAGTTTAAGATAGTAGTGTTTCTCAAGCTGTGTTGTGCACGTGGATCGCCTCAGAGACCTTGTTAAAACACAGATTCTGATTTGTAGGGGTGCAATAGAGATGGAGGTTTTGCATTTCCAATGAACTCTCAGCACTGGGACATCAACAAACCATAGTCCACACTTGGAGTGGCAAGAATATTGAGCACAGAAGGACCGGGCCCCTCAAATGACAGCCAGACATGTTATTTCATTATAGCTTGCTTTATGGTAGGTACTATTAGCACCATTTTATAGAATGAAAAAAAAAGCAAAACTCTGGTAAGATACCTTGCCTGGCTGCATGTCTAGGAAACAGCAGAATCAGGATCTGAACCCAGGAACTTTGGCTTCAAAGTTATTGTGAATCCCGGGCCACTCCTTCAGTGGCTGAAACAAACTCTTGGACCTGTTTTTCTCTTTCCCTAGGACTGGGGATTGAACCCAGGAGGACTCTTCCACTGAGCAACACCCCAGTCCTTTTTTGGTTTTTGGTTTTGAGACTGAGTCTTGCTAACTTGTCCAGGCTGGCCTCCAACCTGCAATCCCCCTGCCTCAGCCTCCTGAGCTGCTGGGATTACAAGTGTGAGCCACCACACCTGGCTCTGTCATTGCCCAGTGGTGACGCAGCCCTCCTCACCTCTGAGCAGGGGTGAAATCTAGCGTGCGCTAGTGGTCATCCCTGCGTGGAGTGGCTGGGTGCGGCTTCTGGGCCGCTCAGGTGTTGCTCGAATCACCGGCAGTTCCTGGACATTAGTTTTCAAAGCGATGCTTCTCATTAATATTCTGCCCCACCCGCCTCTCCCAGGGTAGAGAACCAATCTCCCGAGCTCCCAGTGGTGTGAAAAAGTAAGCAGCGTAGCAGGGCAGCTCCAAGCTGAGCGGAATGAGCCCTTATTGTTTTTCACAACTATGCCCTTGATTTGTGCACAGGTATAGAATGACTTTCAGGGGGTGTTATTTTCAGAATGACAAAGAAACATACAGATCTATTTAGTAATGAGGATGATCTTTCCTCCAAATGACACCGTTGAGCAATCTCTGAACAATAGGATTTTTCTTTGCGGATGTCACGGAAGTATTGTTCCATTGATTTGTTGGGAAGGGTGGATATAGATTGGTGGAATAAGTTGGGCTTTTACCTATGACTGGCGCTACAAAGAATAAAAACCTGCTGGTGTACCTTTGGCATAATCGATACAAAGTGAGGAGGCCACTCGTTCAGCTGGGAATTCTGCTGGCACCATCCTGATCAGCCCCATTTTACGCAGCAGGGAGAGGAAGACAGACACCAGGGTGGACGGACGGAGGCTCTGGAGTTGTAGAGCTGGGGGGCTGCTCCCTGCAAATAGCTGGAAGACAGGTGTTCTGTGGCCTTTTAATTGTGGGTTTTTCCCTCCTTCTGTCTGTCCAGCATCTGTCCAGTCCACAAACAAGACTAATTTCAACTCAAAACGCAGCTTAGCTGCGGTGCAGAATTTTAAATGGGAAGGTAGGGATAGATGTGTCCTGGGGGAAATGCTTTCCCAGGCTATTTGAAGGAATGGAATAATGCAAATGCCTTTTGAATGTAGTGAAAATTTAAGGCCATCGGTAAAAGAGAGCAAATTGAATGAGTAATACGAAGAATCAGCCCACAATAAGAGAATAATGATTTCATGAAGCAGGATAGAAAGAGAAGGGAGAGTGGGGAAATCTGAATGCCTTTGATAGTTGAGAATGAAATGGAAATATAACAGCTTAACGAGGGGGGGTGCCGAGAAAGGATGGAGAACAGGCAACAAGATCATCAAGGATAACCAAGGCTTTTAAGCAAAATGAGCGGAAGAGGCTTAGCAATGTGGGAAAGACGGTCACGCGTCCTCAGCCCGCAAGGCGGGAGGGAGGGAGGGACACCTGGGACCGTTGTCTTTGGAGGCCACCTTTCCACAATCCTGCCACTTTGCTGGAGAGGGATAATTAGTCACCTGTGTAATAAGGACCCACATGACTTGTTACGATCAATGGCGGTAACATCAGTATGAATAAAATGTGGAAAGAAAAGAAAATATATCACCATCTTCCTATTGTAGCTAAAACAAATTCACAGTCAGTGGGCAAAGAAGAACCTCATATTTAGTTTCTAGAGCAGTTAATGTCGGATGATTTTTTTGTCAAATGTGCAATTGCCGATGAAGGATGCTGTTATTTGCATTTTAGAATATATGGGGAACTGGATTTTTGGAGATGAGGGTCATGAATTCTCTTGCAAGGGTTGGACAGAGAAGGCGGCGAGTCTGCAGGGAGGACTCTCCCCTCCCCCGCCCCTCCCTGAGTTCACTTTCTTTCCTCCGTCAGGTGCTTCAAACCTATGGAATTTGCCTTGGACTCTGCATGCGTGTGTGTGTGTGTGTGTGTGCGCACACATGTTTTTTGAATGTGTGTGTGTGCACGTGTATGTCCAGGGTGTCCAAAGCATGACGAATGTATTCATCATTAGTAGTGAATGTTCCTTTGACTTTGGACCCAAATGTTAAACCAAGGAAGGTGAAGTAAATGAAGAAGTTGGGCTGTTCTGGTCAAGTCTTGCATGAGGCCATCTGGTAGAAATGCATCCAGTGGCCTCTCATGGGAGACAACAGTTCCCTGCAGCTCTTGTATTGACGGTTTGACGGATTAATCGTTTGAATGAATTAATAATTCCAATGGGTTACCTACCGGGAGGTGGGACCTGGTTGGAGGAAGTAGTTCCCTGGGTCTGTGCCCTGTGCCCCGGGCCCTTCCTGCCCCTCTTTCTGCTCCCTGGCTGCCATGAGCTGAGCAGCCCTCCTCCCCCACTCCCTTCCACCATGATGCCCTGCCACACCTCAGGCCCGGAGCACTGGCTCAGCTCGGCCCGGCTCAGCTGACCCTGGACTGCGAGCTCTGAAACCGAGTGTCTGAATAAGCCTTTCCTCCTGTAACTGGTTCTCCTCAGGTGTTTTGGCCACAGCAACCAAGAGTCAACCTACACAGTGATGGATGGGAAAGTGAGACACAGAGAGCGGGTAACTTGCCCTAACCCTCACAGCTGCGAGATTTGGGTCTGAGTCTTCACTCCAGACCGTCTGGCTTTGAGCTGACCTTCTTGATTACTATCCCTGGCGGGCTCTGATGCTTACGCCATCCATACAAAGAGCACAATTTAAGCTCTTCTTCCCTCTTTAATATCCTTATTATTCTGCCTCTGTTCATCATTTTCTGCTTTGAATATTTGTTGTAAATCTATTCATCTAATATGCCGTTCCTGTCTGCATTTCTGGGTCCTTGGATAAACTCTGGTCCTCGGATAAACACAGTCGAACAATTTTTTTCCCTTCAAGAAGCTCCTAGTTTGGGTTTGCAGAGAGGCAAGCAGTAAATACCTATGAGGAGAATCACTACGAGATAGAGGATCTCAGCCTTCCTTTGAGACATGGTATCTTGGAGGCTCTTAGGGGCAGGTGCACAGGCTCACAGAAGCACAACAGAAGAAGACCCCAGATCTCAAGGGCCAGGAGCTCTCTATAGGGGAGACCCTCTGGAGCTGGGCCTGAATCTTGAGTGTGATTTTCTACTTGGAGAGTCCAAGGGGGTGGTCCTAGCCACCGGAAAGAGGGCGAGCACACCTCCAGTCCAGAGGAGGGTGCACCAAGGAGTCCCTGGGTGTCAAGATGGTAGGATGACAGTGGGCAACATGCCATGCTCCAGGGACAAAAGCCCCAGCAACGTGCGGAGAGCAGACGTTCTATATTCTGTAGAGCCAACTGGTTCTCTAGCTGCAGGGCTAAGACACCTACCCACCTCCTGCAGGCAGCGGCAGCCTGGCGTTGGAGGTTGTCTGTGTGAGCCGTGATCGTCACAGGTACTTTTCAAGCTCAGTCTGTGGGACCAGATTCCATCCCTCCTTGGAAATCATCCATGCAAGTGTAATAAAAGCCGGGAGGGACACACTGCCCTCCTAGCCTAGAGTTCCATCAGACTCGGCCTTCCCTTCCCTTCTTGTGGCCCATGTGCCTGCTTGGGTTAGGACCGTCCAGAATTCCAAGGGGAAGACGGGAGGGACTGCAGGAATTTACCCTGAGAGCAGAGGGAAGGCTTTGCAGTGAGTGCCGTGAAGATACAGCGTTTGACTTACCCTCTGATTAAGCCTGTGATCAAAAGCACGGTGTGGATGCAGGCCGAGACGCACTGGGGATGGGTGGGGACCGGCAGGAGCACAGGCTCTTTCTGAAGGAAGCCCCAGCTTCTCTGCTCACCAGATTGGCCATGCTGGGCTGTGGTCCTAGTGGGAACTGTGTCTGTCTTATCAAGAAGGGTCCGAGTGATGGATATTTAATGTTGAGGTTCAGGTGTGGACAAATTTTCCATAAATTGTTTTATGCAGAGCAGATTTCAAATACCGCGTACATCTAGGTCCCTTGGACACCCTCAACCCCAGCTTGTGGTCTTCGATTTTGACCAAGCAGGCTCAGCTCCAAATTCCCGAAAAACAGGCAAAACTAAGGACAGACGTGCCTGCTGTAGATGGACGGAGCACCTCCCTCCTGCCCAGCCGTGCTTGAGATTCCAGGGAGGGCACAGAAGCGACTAGACGGAGTGGGGCGTCCTCAGCGTAATGGGTGCGGAGAAAATTGTATTTGGAAAATTGGTGCAGGAATACCAGAGGGTCCTTTAGGATATCACCGCTGTGATATGTGATTCCAGCAACGTTTCTCCTATTTTGAGTCCCTGATGGGGAAAATAATGAGTAGCAACACAATAAATTTAAATAAAAGGAATGAGCTACTGTGCTATTTTAAATGTGACTCCCTGTGATTTAGAGAGACAAGCTGATAAGCAAGATGCATGTTTATTTTGTGTGATGATCTCTGCTGGCTTCCCCACCGCCCCATCCCCTCTGCCCAGCCCTACTTGTGGGGGCAGCTCTTAAGTGAGTCTTTACCCCAGAGGTCTGCGTGCCTGGCCTGTCCGCCTGTGGCTCCCCACGCCGTGAAGTCTGTCCTGGGTACAGAGCCTGCCCATGGGTTTGAATACTAAATGTCAGACTCCAATACACAAGCGAGAGATTTGCAGCTACCAGCAGGTCCCTCCCACGTCCCTAAAGCTGCTGGGCACTCTCCTCTTTGATAAGCGGCTTCATTTCACACATGTCAGATTACCCGGGGAAGCTGCTGATGGCGGGGGTGACGCGGAAGGCGCTGTCCCGCGGCTGGCCCCTTTCCTGGACAGCGGTGCGCATGGGCCCCGGCTCAGGGGGGAAGCGTGTAGGGCCGGCTGTTCACAAATGTGAAGGTTACTTCAGAGAGCTCGGGGAGCGTTTTGTCAGTTTTGTTTGCACAGAGATAGGGAGTGAAGGATTACGATCCTTGGCGCTGATAATGTCCCCTGGGCCACGAGCTAATCCACAGGACACCCGATGTAATATAGCCATTTTATTCGCACATTCCTGTGTGGTTATCGTAGAAGGCAGGGACGGAATGAGAAGACACAGCCCATTATCACCAGACGCGCTCCCCTTCTCGGGAGGAACAGGAGCCCTGGGGCTTCCTGGAGTCCACAAAAACACATGCCCGCAGGTGGCTGGATGCTGTGGGCAGGGTCATGAAGACCCCTGGCTTCAAGGGCTCCCATCCATGCATCTGGTCACCCACGAGCTCATCCCTGGTGCTCTCTGGCGAGGTCCCTGGTGCTGAGTTCAGTGTTGGGCATTCAGAGAAGGAGGAGGGCACACCAGGGGGCCTTTTCTTCAGATGCCTCCCTTTGCCCATCTGTGAAATGGGTGTTAAAGTAGTTCCCACCTCCTTTCAGGGTTATGGGGTGACTTTTTAAGAATGTGTAGCCCATGGCACACACTCAGCGTTAGCAACTAGAGGTGCCTAAGCTCACTGTCCAGAGGGAGGCCAGACAGGGTGACCACTGAGAAAGCACAGGAGATGTGCTGTCACATGGGGGCTTCAATCCCAGCCTCACCACTTACTGGTGGCCTTAGCATCACTATGACCTTGGACATTTCAGGAAACCTCTCAGGACCTCACTTTCCTTATCTATTGGATGAAATGGGGATAGTGTCAGCCCGGTTCTGAGCAGAATGCTTAATCCCTGTCCTTGCCTGAGGTCACTTTCCATCCTGAGGTGCTCCTGGGGCTTAAAGAAGCCAGCCTAATCCCCAGGCGCCTCCTGCCAGTCGCACACTGCAGGTAAACAGTGTACCCACAGGAAGGGGAAGACAATTGCCAATTTATTTGACAAATCCTTGTTTTGTTTTAACTTTCAGAATAATCAGGTGTAACAGCTGGGAGGCTTGATGGCTCCTTCCAAATTCAGAGAAGGTTACTGAAAAGCATCTGAACTTGGCCTCCAGCTGAGCAGGTCCTGATGGGCTCAGTCAGCTTCCTGCATCCGCGACCTTCACCCAGGGACCTTTCTTGTGGGTTGCCAACGGTGGTTATTGGAAAGTAAAAGGACCCTTGGCATTAATTCACCCTGCCGTGTTCAAGGGAGTATCTCCCCAGGTTAGTTTGTGAAAGGAAACAGATCCTAGTGAGTTTACCTGGATGGAAAAGCAGTCTGATATTTAAATGGATTGCTTCACCCTTTGGGTATTAATGGAAATTGGGAGTTAGAGTCCCCGTTTGGGCTCACAGATGACCTGAGGGTCTTTAGCTTACGAACCCAAAGGGAGTGCTGGTGGTGCACCAGAGGCCCTGTAGGAGCGGGAGAGAACACCTTCCCCATTCCCTCAGGCTCTCTCATCCTATCTCCCGCCCTCTGTCTCCGAGCCCAGGAAAAGTGCATCTGCCACCGCAACCCAGTCTGATTTGCTAGGAAAGCTGTCCTGAGCAGCGGCGGTGCCGTGGCCACGACTTTACAGGAAGGAGCAGGCTGAGGACTGCAGCAGGAAGGAAGGAGGAAGCCCAGGTGCTTGAAGCCCAAGCCCAGGGCCCATCTGAATGGCCGCCCATGTCCTTCTGTCCCTGGGAGATGGTGTTGAGCTTTAGGAACACCATATCTCCTGTGGGAGACGGTGCAAGAGCAGTCAGAGGTGAGAGGATTGCTTATGGGAGCCCCAACCTAATCAGCACATTGATCCACTCGAATGGATTGGCTGGGGGTGACCTGAGCAGGTGGGGTGTGGCTGGAGGACTGGGTTACGGGGAGTGCCTTTGGGGTTGATATTTGGTCCCTGGTGAGCCGACTGCTCTTTCTTTCTCCTGATGGTCACGTCCTGAGCCACCTTCCTCTGCCACACCCTCCTGCCATGAGGTTCTGCCTCACCTGGGTCACCAAACAATGGATGTGGCCGTCTGCAGACTGAGACCTCTGAAACCGTCAGCCCCCCAATAAACTTCTCCTCCTCTAAATTGTTCTTTTTGGGTCTTTTGGTCACAGTGACAAAAAAGCTGACTAAAACATGATAAAATGACATTGTTGCTAAGCAGCTGCAATTCACCGGGCAGCCCAAGCTGAGTTCCTTTTCATGTGTGAATTCATATCATCCTCAACTCTTCTGAGGTGTGCCATATCTAGAGTACAGCTGTGGAAAACAAGGCTCAGAGAGGTTGGGTAACTCCCCCAAAGTCACCAAGCCCATAAAAAGTAGAGCACAAATGAGCAACTGTGATGCCAGATTCCTGGGACCCCAGTAGACCTCCAGGAGCCGAATCCGATGAATCACACAAGAGTCCTCATTGCAAGCTCCAGCCTGGACTCACAACCGTTCCCGACGCAGCGGTCCCAGGGAGGGAGTCCCGGTCCTTTGTCCAGTGAGATTTTATAGGTTTTGGGGGGATACTCTATGCGTCACAACATCACACTGCAAATCATCACACACCGCGGGAAAGTCAAACAACAACCCTTAACATTGATTAGCACAGTCACTGGCGGGAACAAGGTGGGTAGGGTGATTGGTTAGTATCAGAGGGGGTTGCCTTTGAACTGATGGGTTTAGGCCAGGAGGGGCGTATGTGCTGAACTCCATGGTTTCCCAACATGTTGTCAACCACCATAGATGACTGGGGGGGTCATCTGGCATCCCAGGTATCTCCCTGTCTCATGCTGATTGGAGGTTGCAAGGGGGTGGCTAGGGTCCTCACCTAGCCTGACTGAGTCAGGGACACCTGGCCCCCGCAGGCAGACCTCTCCTGTTATTTGCAGACAAACAACTCAGCAGAGTGGCTATGTGCCTAGAAAGGCTCTGTGGGTTTGTCCAAGGACAAGGGTCAGGCCCCCTTCCTTAGGACAGGCCTGGAGGTGGAAGCTGCTGTTATTTATTGATTTTCAACAATGGAGTCCCATCGGTTTCTCCGAACGAGGGAGGAGGCTTCAGAGGCTGCGTGAGAGGGTGGCTTCCCAAGCCTCTGTCTCTGCAACCAGGCCATCCTCTGCCCTGTGCCAGTTGATCTCCTAAAACACAGATCCCAGGTGTCCTTCCCTTCCTCAGAGTCCTTCATGCTTCCCTGATGACTCCCTGCCCAGCTGGGACTCGCTGCCTGGCAGTGGCTCAGGGCGAGGCTGGGAGTGTGCTGGTCCCACCAAGGACATGGCTCCCTTCCCCGCCACTGGGGAGGGGAGGGAAGCATCTCTCAGAGCCCTCTCCTCAGTATAAGAATGGCATTAAAAAGACCCACCCCTCCCCTGGAATACCATTCCAGCCTTGAAGGAGAGGGGAATCCTGTCAGTAGCAACAACAGGGGTGACGGCCCCGTGGGAAGTCTGAGAGGGTTTATCGCGGAAGCCAAGAGTGAAACGTGGTTTTCAGGGCCCCGGGGTGGTGTCGGTCAGAGATGCTGGTCAAGGAACACAAAATTTCAGTTAGGAGGAATAAATTCAATTGGAGGTTATGATAATGGTACCTAAGAACAGTGTGTAATACTTGAAAAGTGCCAGAAGAGTAGTAGATCGTATTATCATCACCCCAAAATCACCTGAGGTCATGCGTATGTTAATTAGCTGCATATAGCTATTCCACGATGTACACCTATTTCAAAAGGTCACATTGTACATCGTGAAATGTATAAAACATTTTGGTGAGTACCACAATCGAGGATGGGCTGCACGCACCGCCCAGTGGGTAGCGTGTGCCTACGGAGCCTGAGGCTCCTGTACAGGTTTAGAATTGATCCAAGTGGCTCCCTCCACCTGGGCTCCTCTTTCGAAGCTGGCCCATACTCCCCTCCCATGCTGTGGCTGCAGAAGATGCCCTTGGTGACAGTTTTTCCAACCCATGCCACTGTCTCCAGGTAATTTCCACCTCCACCACCACCACCACCCAAGTCTGAATGCATCTGTCCTCAGTCTCTCTGCCAGACGCCCTGGCTGACTGTGCCCTTCCGTGATGGTTAACGTGAGATGGCTTAGGAAGTGGTCTCGGAGGAATTCCTAATAGTGCCTGGCACCAGGTTTTAATGGGAACTCACAAAATGCCACTGGTTTAATGAGTGGATGCACACGTTCCGATGAACAGAAGTAGCTTACATTATGTTCCCTCTAAGAAAGAACACGACAGCTCCTCTGAATTAGTTTTGAAAAAAGTCCTTGAGGATTAGACATAAAACCTGGAAACTCAGGAAAGCACTGTTTTCTTTTCTTTTCTTTTTTTTTTTTCTTGAAGTTGTAGACTTAGATACTATCTCCATGTATTTTAAATCTGAAAGAAATTATGCATGCCCCGACTCTTAAGTCTGTGCAGAATAACTCAGCCTTTCCTATGCATGAATTCTGTATTTTTGATGGGTGGCCCATGAGATCAAAGAAGGGGACCATGCTCAGAAATGGAAGTTTGTTTTGTGGATTTGTTTTTTTCTGGTTTCTTAGCTGGGATTTTTGCATTATTAGGATTAAGGACTATTACACGATGCAGATTTTATTTAAATAAATCCTTTTCTGATTTTTAATGACTGTGGCACTTGAGGGTAACTTAGAACATTAGGAGATCTGGTTCTCATAATGTTGTCGTGAAAATTTCAGTTAAAAAATACTGCATAAAACATTTGAGGGGTGCCGTGCCTGGGGTGGGCAGGAGGTACATGGAAACACGGTGCCTTCCCATTTTGCTGGGAACAAAAAACTGCTCAACTGGGTAGTGTGAGGGCCATGAAGGTAGCTCAGTGGCGGGGTGTGTTCTTAGCATGCTCAAGACCCTGGGTTCAATCCCCAGCACCACCAAAAATAAATAAAATTAACAAGAGTGCCTGAAACAGGGTTAAACACCACTCTATGAAGGCCAGTGTCTGCGTCTTTCCCAGCTGAGTCTAAAACATGGGGCGTCACCTCCTACAAGTTGCTAGAACTTATCTATCAGTCCTCTGCAAGCATTTTGAGAAGCATTACGCATGTACCATTTCATCTAGTTCTCAGAGCAATCCGGTGCCGTGGGTACTCCTGGCCACTTGTCTGAAGATGATGCAGAGGCTCAGAAGGGACCATAAATGTGCCGACATCAAACACAGAGGAAAACCAGCGCCCAGGTTTTGCTGACTGTAGGTCTTGCGTTCTTCCCAGTATATGGTGCTGCCTTTTGTGACAGCACCGAGGACAGATTTTTTTATTTTTTTATTTTTCTGGAAACTTCCCATGTTTCCTGTAGCTCTGTGAGCAGGCAGCGTTTATTCCTCATGTGAAATCGGGCTCTTAAGCAACCATCACCCTGAGCAGACTTGGATGGAGTCCCACGTTGGGCACAGGACTTTTAATGGTTACCTGACGTGACTCTCAGACCATTTACCAAACTTCTCACCACTTCACTCTGGTTTTACGATTTTCTTTCTCCCACATGCAGTCCTTGAGTGCAGTATTGATCTGCTTTCTGCCTAGCTATTTTTCCTTCATTTCATTCTCTGTTTCTCTGGAACATTGTGCCAAATGGCTGGTTGCTCTTTGCTGAACATGAAGGATTGGCTATCAGCAGCTTTCTTTTCTTCTGAAACTCAAGGCATTAAAAAAGAGAGATATCCCCTTCTGACCAGATGGGTTTTCTGCAGTTTTGTTCAATGACTCCTGTGGAAACGTGCATTTTGGGGTCTCTTTGCTCTGATTCTTACTGACTTCCCCTCTTCTAAAAATGCACAAGATCCAGGTCATCCATAGCAGGTAAAAGGGAAAGAGCATTTTTAAAACAGGATGGTCCAATTTCATTCTGGTACAAATAAGAAAATGAGGCACAGAGAGAGAGAGAGAGTCAAATAGTACCTTCGAGACCAAACAGCTAATGGCTAATAGTAGGAATGGGACCAAAATCCGTGCCCCTTTTAGTGATTACTGTGTGGGGGGGAGGGGGAGGGGGAGGCTTTAAAGTCTTCTATTTTCTTTTAAAAAAATATTTATTTTTTAGTTTTAGATGAACACAATTTCTTTATTTTGTTTCTATGTGGTGCAGAGAATCGAACCCCGTGCCTCACGCATGCCAGGCGAGCGCGCTACCACTTGAGCCACATCCCCAGCCCCAAGTCTTCTATGTTCTAAAACATCAAATTTAGGGGAACTTTTAGATGTAAAAAAAAAAAAAAATGTAACAATCCATCGTTGAAAAGTGCCCTCCGCCGGGAGGAAAGTGGTACCTTGTGATCAGCACCGTCTGTGCAGTGTCTGTGTCGGGGTGTCCCCCCGTCTGCAGGGGGGTCTGCAGGTCTGGGCCCTCTGTTCCTATCCGTGAAGACACCGCCCCTCGCCTGCCTTGACGGGGTTACCATTTCCTTGGGATTACATCCTCGGGTTGATGGGACCAGCTGGGATTTTTGTGTCGTGGGGAGACCTTTCTTGGGTTGAAATGAATTCTGATGAGCTGATTATCTCTCTGAGGCCAAGACGAGGTCCACATTGCATAGCTCCGCTCCTCTCACTTTAGGGCTGTTTTTATTCTGAGACATCTTCCCGGGGAGTCTGAATTAAATAAGGTAATAAGGTGCTCGGGAGCCCAGCACAGACCGAATAGAGTTGTGAGAGGTCCTGAGACCCGCGGAGTGGAGCATGGGCTCTCCTCTGCTCCCATCTCCTTCCTCCTCCTGGGGCAGGAGGCTGCCGGCTCCTCTCTTGTTCTTTATAGAACAGTGAGTTATGAAGCTCAGAAATAAAGTGTTCTCAGTGGTGTAAATAAAGCCGTAATCTGAGCAAATACATCACACTATGTACCCAGGGTTTTCTTTTTACCGTTTCCCCCCGTCTCTCTCTCTCTCTCTCTCTCTCTCTCTCCTCCCCGTGGTCCGGTTGGTGCTGTTGTGTATTGTGGACACATTCATCTTGGTAATAGGAATGGAAAGCTGCTTTTCATTGAGAAATAGATGCAAAGTAAAAGATGATGAATGAGCTCCAGTGCCATGCATCCCCGATGATGTGCCTTGCATCCCGGTCCTATCAATCTGTCTACACCGCCGCCTCGGGGGGCTTTCCCGTGGCTCTCTCCGTTCTGGGGGGATCAGGGTGGCTTAGCCCCCAACCTGCCTGGAGCCCTGAAGGAGGGGGAGGACAGCCGGGAGGACCTCAGGACAGTCTCCCGGGAGCTCTGTGCCTGGCCGGGCAGGTGCAAAGGCCCGGAGCAGCCAACCCACCCCAGGGGGGAGGTGCATTTACCCGCTCTGTCTGCAAGGCCTCTCTGTGAACCTGTGGTTGTACCTGCTTAGTGTCTCAGTCCAGGGACAGAGGTCCACTCCACAGAGCTAGTGAGGAGATGGGCAATGACCAGAGTGGATTGGGGAAGGGGTGTCCACTGTGCAGTGGCCTCCCATGGATGCGGGGCCATGGTGACCCTCGGCACCTCCAAGCCCCCTTCTTGCTAACGCCCAACAGTGTCACTCATGTACCTGGCATATGACCTCTTCCTGGGGTGGTCCAGCCTGTGATGTCTGTTGGGAATGGAATATTCTGGCTGCGAGCAGAGAGCGTGGTGATGCTATTTAGACCAGGGTTCACGTTCGGGCTCTTCGGTGGAAACTGCGTCAGTACCTGACCTTGGAGTATCATGCTTCATCTGAAAATAGGTGCCATGGCTGCTTCTCCTGCCTCCTCCTGCCTCCTCCTCCTCCTCCTCCTCCTCCTTCTTCATTATTATTATTATTCTCATGTTTTTGACATCATCTCTGTATAAATCCACACACATATGTCCCTAATGGTCACAGATATATACATACTGAGTTCCTTTAAGTGACAATATTTTCTCTTGCTACTTATCTCTTCGGGCCAGCTTCAGCTTGGTAGGAGCACTTGCTTGCAATTTAAGTAGATACAGATTTCTGAACACCCACAGAGCCATATTTTAAGGTCTCTCCTATATCATGCCATTTAGTCAAATTCAAGAATAGTGTAACAGAGTAACTTTCATTACTTATGCATGCGGGAATTGAGGCACAGAGATGGTATGTAACTCACTCTCGGTCACACAGTTAGGAACCACTGGAGCAGGGATTTGCACCCAAGTCGGTTTGACTCCCAAGGTTAAAGCTGTACCTTCTTACACATCAGCATCTCTTTGAGAGTGATGGTCCATCCTCTAACTGACTTTGTAAAGCTGGACATGGGGTAGAGAGAGACGCTGGGCTTGGAGAATGGCTTTGTAGGGCAGTTCGTGAAGCATTGCTCAGTCTGGGCGCCTTGGGAGGCCAGAGGAAAGCACGGTTTCATGCGAAGTCATTCACTCACTGAGCGTGGTTTTGTCTCAGGGGCTGTGCTGGGTGCAGGCTGCTCCCTGGGGAACTGAGCCCTCCAGGTCCCAGTCTCCTTGGGTCACTCAGTCAGCAGGAGTGGCAGGTGCTGATCAGGTGCGTCTGTTTTGCTGTGTCATCACAGTGGAGCTGGGCAGGATAACCGTGGAGCAGAAACCCGTCAGGGAGGAATGGCGGAGGAAGCCATCTGTATGGTGGGGGGTCCTGTGGTCTGCGGGTGGCGGGAAGACACTCTGTGGAACTGCTTCCCAACTTTGGTGCTCACACCCTCTCTTCCAAGAAGGGAGGCCCAGGACCCCTCCAGAAAACCACAGGGAACAACTGGCGTAGTACTAAAACGAGAGGAACAACACGGAACAACTGGCGTAGTACTAAAAGGAGAGGAACAACAAGAAATGAGCTAAGAGTCACACGGAACTGGATTGGGATCTTGGCTGTGTTGATCACAAGCCCCATGACCCGCAGCAAGTTCTTTAAGATTCTTTAATATAAGGAAGAGCTGTTATGACAGCTCTCTAGTGCAATTGTCAAGTGCCCGCCATCCCAGCAACTCAGGAGGCGGAGGCAGGAGTATCCAAGTTCAAAGCCAGCCTCACCAACTTACCAAGACCCTGTCTCTAAATAAATAAATAGATAAATAAAGCTGGGGGTGTAACTCCGTGGTAGAACACTCCTGGGTTCAATCCCCAGTGCCAAAAAAATAAGTAGTCTAATGTATCCTCATCACAGGGGAACAGTTGGGTTCATATCTCTAGGAGCTTTTGAAAGTAAAGTTCAGGGTACATGGCAGACAGCATCATGTGGTAGCTACTTTTATTATCCAATGCTGATTGTATCATAAATAATTTATATTATCTATATTTAATTAACAATACAGCTGTTATTATTTTTTATATTGATATTATAGCTATTACTATTTGTAGAAGTAATTTATAATTCTAATTGGATTTATATAAATCTAAGGATAACGGTAATTAGTAAGAATTATATTAATAATGAATTAATAATTAGTATATTAATAATGGCTCTATAATTATATATTGTAATGCTTCATCATGTAATATCAATAAAATATTAACGATCCAAATAATAGATGTATGACGAATCCAAATGTGTTACTTGGTTTGTTATTATTTTGTCAGGCTGGATCCTCGTGAACCTGCGGGTGAGTCTCTGTAGGTCTCCACATCAGAGGTGGGCAGACTTTTCTTGCAGAGGGCAAGTAGTGAGTCCTCCAGAGCTTCTGAATCCACCCTCTATTGAGTTGAGCATAGACGCTGCACTGGGCAGTGCATGGGTGGCGAGTGCCCACGGCCACGTCTCTGTAAAGCTTTGTTTACAGACTAGTGGGCTGCAGATTGGGTTGGACCCGTGCCCTGGTGTGCTGTCCAGGCTGAGGCTGCACCTCCTGGCACAGTTGCAGGGCATCCAACCCCCAAGCCTCACGGCCGGCTCTGAGTTGTTCTTACCTGGTCCTCAAACCTGGTGTCAGTCACAGTCACCCAGAGGCCAGAGGGGCAGTTTCTTGGGAAGATGACTCAGTATCTCTTGTGGATCTGAGAGCAGGAGACTCAACCCGGCATCTGAAGGGGTGGGACCACAGCAGGCCTCTGTCCTTAGGAAGGCAGATGAGGCTGGGGCGGCACGTGGAGAGTCGTCCCCGGCTTCCCTGCTCCCAACACAACTTTTCTCGGCCTCCAAGAGGGACCCAAGCTACTTCAAGTGTGTGGCCTCCCCAGTGGTGATTCACGAAAGCACAAACCGCTGTCTTCTCACGTCATACCCAGGGAGTCGTACAAGATTGAAATGATCCCGTCTTGTGTGTACATTTCCTTCCAACGAGCTGCGGTCCCCTCCTTTGAATTCCATGTCGTGTCCTGTGTACTCGGCGGGAAGATGATATCCATACTCCTTAAAAGTCTCCCTGGAGATCAGCTTCCCTTTTCATGCCGGGTCTCGCTCAAGTTTGGAGAAAACTAGAAAGAGCCCGGCTGCCTTCCACACACCCTGTTATCACTGGGAGGTTCAAATACCGTCTCCCCGAGAAGGCTCAGCTACCTCTGCTCTCTCTGGCCTTGAATCTGAGAGTCTGAGAATTCTTTGGCGTGCCTATACCCTGCCGCCTCCTTTTGACAGACAGTGCAAATTAAAAGATCCGGCGCGGCCCAGGAGCTGGGGACCCAAACTTGCCCCTTGGGTTTTCATTTACAGTTAGGCACTGCAGAAACAATTATTGCTGACAGGGACGCAGAGGCTGGTGGCAGAGTGCGTGTGACAGGAGGCTCATGCCAACCCGTAATTGGGAGGGTTATTTTTAATCAGAACATACCCTACAGCCCAAACATTAGAAATCTCCTGTAAGGCCAGGCAGGAAATTAAACACACCAACAGTGAGGCTCAGGGGGGTGCCGTGTGGGGAGTAATATGGTTAGGCTCTTGGAGGGCTGCAGCCTCGGAGGAGCACATCCTCCAGAGGGGGGTTGGAAGGGACCCTTGTGTGGTGCAGCCACAGAGACCAGGCCCACGCCCTTACTGGACAGGCAGGCACAGCCAAATTAAATGCAGCAGACAGAACAATTGACATTTATAGCATTTAAACAGGTGGCAAGTCAAACACAAGCCGTGGAGTGGCAGCTAGGAGCCCCCGGGGGTTCCATTTTTTCAGAAGTCTTTTGTGAGCAGCTACCAAGTGCCCTCAAAAGGGGCAAGTTTGGGTCCCCATGCTGCTGTGGGCCCTGACACAGGGCAATGAGAGCAGCCTGTGTCAGGTGGAGGGCTGTGGCTGGCCGAGAAGGTGTAGCCCTGGCTCCTGTGGCTTAGGAGCGCACACCTGCCCCGAGAACCGGCTTGTCTGGCGAGCAGCTTCCCAAAGCTGAATGCCCAGGAGAAGTGATCGTGAGTCCTCGTTCGCGTCCAACACCTGTGTGCCCTGTCACTAAGGAGATGGGTAAAGCTCAGCCTGGGGCTTTGGAGGCCCTCACAATCCCGTGGAGAAGGCAGACCTGGTGACAGATGTCCCTCTGGAATTCGTGCCCAGAGGAACTGAGTTCTTCCCTGTGCCTAGGAGGGTCAGCCAGGTCTCTCCCAAGATGTGAAGAACAGCTGCCCCCTCTCCAGGCAGGAAACGAGGGACAGAGGGCCAGGGAGGGGACGCAGCCCACATAACAATGGGTGTTTCGTGTTTGCCTACAACTACCGGCTCTTGGGTTTTGCTCTATGCAGCTCAGTCACTTAGATGCAGAATAACACTTTGGGGCAAAGTCACCTCGTGGGCCAGGCGCCCAATGTGGGGATGCAGTGGGGAGCCCAAGGAGAGGCTGTGGGAGGCTCCACTCCTCAAGTTCAAGGTATCCTGAGCTGTTTTGTGTGCAGGCAGCTTACGCGTGGTCACAGTGGCAGATGCTGCTTTTACATGTGGCAGCCACAGATTCACAGACAAGTGACAAGTTGGTTTTGAGAGAGAGCTCAGAGGTCCTGCAGCAAACGCAGGGATATACTGAGTCTTTCTAATTTTCTTTTTGTATCTTATTTATTTATTTGATTTAATTAGTTATAATGACAGTGGAATGCATTTATGCACTTTGATGTATCCTACATAGATGGGATATGATTTCTCATTTTTCTGAGCGTGCGTGTGGCAGAGTCGTATTGGTCATGCAGTCACATATGTACACACACAGTCGTAATGTCTGCTTCTTTCCACTATCTTTCCTATCCCCACATCCTGGGGTTTCATTCCTGCCCTGCGTGGCCTGGGTGAATGGAGCCAGGACCCTGAGCTTGCAATACAGCCTCCGCTAGACAAGGGGGGGGCCAGGGAGGAATCCCACAGGCACCCAGGCAGGTCTGCAGTCAGCAGTGGGGTGCTCATCTTGCCGTCCTCCCCCGCCCCCTCCAGCCCTCTCTGCCTCCATCTTTCTTTCTTAGAGAAATGCTTATCAACTGTCCTGTGATCAGAGCTATAGTCTCTGGGTGAGTGGAGCCCGTGTGGTCCTCGTCCACGTGGGGCTAACATCTGGAGGGACAGGCCGACTTTTCCAGCTAAAACGATAGGTGCGGTGTGTTCTCTGAAGGAGGGATACTGGCTCTTGCATCCAGGTGGCAGGGGGCTTCCACAAGGGAGGGGCAGTGCCTGGGAGTTCATTAGATGCCAAGTGGGTCCCGTTCAAGGCCCAGTGGTACAGCGTCCCTGTGGCAGGGGGCATACGCTGCCTTCCAGACCTGGGCGTCCATGGGTCAGGTACACAAGGGCTGGGGCAGGGTGCAACCCTCTCGGTCATAAATACATCAGGCTGGAGCCGTGGCCAGGGGTGTGTCGTGCAGGATGTCAAGCTCAAATGCAAACTAGGTCCTGGATGAATGGGGAGGCCGCTCAGAGAGGTTCTGAGTGACCCAGGAGCACGGTACAGTCACTCCTGGTAGGGATGGCTCTGCCCGCCCTGTGGAGGGATGGGGGGGCAGGCTGGAGATCCCGGTCCAGTCATCCCCTGGGGACATCTGCAAAGCACTCAGCAGCAGAGTCTGGGGAAAGGAAGCACTGCAGCGGCCAGCTCTGTTCAGAAAGTCAGAGTTACAACTCAAGCTCCATCCTGGCTGCCCCGGGGTCACGGGCATCAGTGTTTCGGAAGTAATTGGGTGGCTGTTTTGTGCATCCATTTGGGTGGTGTGCAGAGACAAAGGTGACTAATGCATGAGGCGAGCATTCGCCTCCCTGGTGCCTCCTGTCATTCTGGGGTCCTCTCAAGTCTCCTTTTCTTGCAGATCTTTTGCTCTGACATAGTCTCAGTGTGATGAAAATCCGTCCAGTTCCACTGGGGCTCAAGAGTCTCCCCGGGGGCAAATCGCTCTTCAGGTAGTTTACAGGGGTAATTGCAAACTCGGGGCCGTCTTACTTAAGCCAGCAAATAAAAAAAGAAAGAAAAAAAAGAAAACCCGGCATTGCTCCTCTGGAACACTGGGGAGCTCTGTAGGTTTCCAGGGCTGTCTGGTGCTTCTGTTAATGACCGTCTCATTCGCACCCGTAACAGTGCTTCTCAGCCTTTGTTTGTTTTTAAGAAACAACCCACCTAAGGGATTTGGCAGATTCTTATTGGTGAAAAGCGGGGACTATAAAATTTATTTCATCTGCAGGGTGGACCAGAAACAGACAAAGAGGTATGGGTTTGGGGTGACTTGGGCACGCGACTAACCGTTATTACCTGGGCCACCAGGACAGGAGTGCAGGGGTCGGGGGGCTATGCCCAGAGAAAACTTCTTTCTGGAATGAAGGTCAATGTCCTTCCTCACGGTGAGCACCTTGGGTCAAGGAGGGATCACTTCGCAGGCTGTGCGGCGTGGAGAGCGAATGCAGAGCGGCTGGGCACTGTGCCAGGTGGGAAGGCTGCGGGGTGGGATTGGAGCTGCCCTAGCCCTCCTGGGGGCACAGCGCAGGTAGACCAAGGCCATGTAGAGTCAGGGAGGAGTGTACAGTTCTGCTTCTGATACAGGAATGTGTAAGCAGCCACAGAGACCCCCCCCCACCCCAAATTCAGTCAGCTGGATGGGTTGGTGACAGCTGCAGAGAGCTCTCTTGGGGAGACTTTGAAGAACCGGGTCACATTGGGCCAGAAGGAGGCAGCACAGGAAGAGAGAGGGATGTGACCAAGGCGTAGAGAAATAGCAGTGCCCCACGCCTGCCCAGTAGTTTCATTTAGCGGGATCTTAGTGAATGGGAATGCCAAGGGACAGGGGCCACTGGACAGTGGGGCATGAGAGCGGAAGCTGACCAGAGCTGTCGTTATTTTCAGTAAGTCAGACAGGTTGCTTGTGAAAGTGGATCCAGAGCCTGGGGGACATCCAGGGCTCCGTGAGCTGCTCTTCCTGTGACTAGCATCCAGATGACCTGCCCGCTGAGGGACAGTGAATGACAGAAGGTGAAGTGCAGCCACTCAATTCCTAGCCGTCCTAGCTCTTCCCAAGTCATCTGGCTGGGGTCTTCTTATCTTTAAGACCTCATCTGGCCGTGGCCACTTCCTTGATGACACTTTCCTCCGTCACCCTCACCCAAGTCTGTCCTCTGTACCGACTGGGACAGAGGACAATGCCTAACATAAAAAGGGGGGGCCCAACAAATAACAATGAACTTTTCGAGAGCACACACGACATGGTGTCAGGCGCACGGCCAAGTGCCCCACAAGGACTCACTTGGCATGGTGGCCTCAGGGCCTGTGTAGGTGGCGTGTTCAGCCCAGCTGTGTTGGTGTGGAAATTTATGAAAGGTGAAGTGCCTTGGGCGTGTTCACAAAGCTCGGAGGTAGAGGATCCAGAGATGATTGGAAAGATGAGTGGGTGGGTGGATGGATGCATGGGGGACGGAATGATGAATGAATGAATCAACGAGGGGGTGGGCAAATGGCAGATTGCCTCACTGATCTTGATGGATATCGGATCATGAAGTTGGTCCTTTTTACCAGCTAAAGGTAGTTGAAGACAAGATACAAAGCGAGGGCCTCCTGAACAGTGGTCCGTGTTACCATCATCCCCAGCGCTGCAGAGCCGTCTGCTCCAGGTCGCTCTACGGGTCTCTTCTCTTTCCAGTGTTTCAGGACCACTTGATGCTCTCAGAGGTTGGAATCCATCGTCACTAGTGGGCTCACCATATGTGAAGATCATACACATACCTTTTCTATCACGTTAAGAAAAGAGGCATATTTCCCTAATGTACCCACCAGTGTTGCTGAGAATGAAGCTCTAGACTCGTGAATCACCTTGGGTTTGAACATAAGTTGCACCCCTACTTGATGAGAGTAGCTGAGCGAGCATCGGATTAGGGTGTTAGAACCTTCCAATCAGTTCTAACTCTGCCGCTCAAGTTTCTCCCCAGGGAACAAACAGGTCATACCATGAAGGTCTTTCACATTATTAGTCAATCTTAATTTTTCTGTTTGGAAATGATCTCTCTCTTGACGCAATCACGTGAGATTTTCATGACCATTTTCAGCTAACTGATACTTGGTTTATTGAACATTAATGAGCATGTACCTTACTCCTTTCCAATGGCTGGTGATAGCCAATGGATAGAAATATCCATTTCTAGTGATTGCAAAAGGAAGCTACTGCCATGATGAGCTTTGGACTATCATATAACTGAGCTTTGTAGAATCCTGCATTTTCCTCCAACCTAACTCTGTGCAGGAAAATCCACGTTGATACCTCTGAAATGTCAACATGAGCCTTTCTTGACACATCCCATGACCGAGAGCTCATGGTGTATGAGAAGAGAGCAGCAGAGTGCATCCAGGGGTGGTTCCCCACTGCCCAAGTTCAAATCCAGGCCCCAAGCTTATGTGGGCTGCTGGAGCTCCTCTCCTCTCCTCAAATTTGAGAAAACAATCACACCTTCCTTTTCGGGGTTTGAAAGGATTTGATGAAGGTACGTGGAAGAGCTTTGCCATCATTTTCCTTCTCATCGCTGTCATCATTGTGACATTCACAGCACACTCAGATCCGTTTCAGAGGTTACCAATGTCACCGTGACCCAAGTGGCATGTATGTGATGCAGGAGTCCAGTTCTCAATGCTGATGTTTCCCCTTCTTTTCTTCCATAGGAAACTGCTCAAGGAACTCATGCAAGTGGAACTCACAGCTTCCTTGATCGGTCTCAGCCTTCAGTAAGTGCCACCCATTTTGAGCATTTGTTACATAAATACCTCCAATTCTTTGATCGTGTTCTCTATGAAAAGCTTTCTTCCGCGGGCCTATAGTTCCCACAAAAGTTTTGCTGTCTGCTGGTGTCTTTCTTTTTTGCACACGGGGTTGGATTCAAAGATGAGAAGGGGGCTTGCCAGGCAGGACCACCTCCCAGGTCCACCCCTTGTCCCTCAAACAAACCTGGGACACCTGTAAATGTCAGCAAGTTTGTTAGCGGGATGGGGGATGGTGACCTCAGATGCGTGTTGTCTTCCTTCTGTTCCTTACTGATTGCTCATGGGGAGGTTTTTGCACCCAATTCCTGAGGCTCTGCAGGTAGAAATACTCGCATACATGGATCCAGTAGGGAGACCACACAGCCCTGCAGCCATTTACAAACAATTCATTTTGCTCTTTTTTTTTTTTTTTTGAGCCAGAATACGTGATTACTATGTACAAATTACTGCAGAAAAGAAATTCTGTGCCTTGCGATGCCGGGGTAACATTTTAGAAATTTCATTTGTTTTTAGCCAGTAAGCAGTTTTCCACCGTCTGCCGTTCTCGTTGCACACAGGGACTTTATTTTTGGTGAAGTGGGCGGTGTTTGATCCAATGTCCCCCACTTCTTTCTCTTTATACACACTAGCATTACAGGAAAGCATCAAGAGACTCTGCAGTCAGTCTATTGGTGAACAACTTGTTTCATGAATAAAACCAATCATTTAGCAATAAATATCAACATTTTAAAAGGCTAGCTTAAGGAAGCATGTATTTTTTGAGATGTCTCTGAGTCGGTTAGCCGGTTCTACTTGAGAGAGCAATGGGGTCTCATTTGATGCATCACAAATATCATCCTTGTCTTAAAGGGGCAAAGAGAATTGGAGGCCAGGGGACTCCAGACCAGGAAGAGTCTGATCAAAGGGGATTCTTGGGCCCTCAGTGGTCCTGCAGGACTCCCTCACTGCTGCTGAATTTGCATATGCAAGTGGGGCGGGGGAAGGAGGAGGAGACCAGAGGAAGAGGTGGCACATGAGCTGTTCCCACATCAGAATGGCTTCGTGTAACCCTGATCAGCTAAAGCTTGTATCACACAGGAGATTAGACACAGGCCTTTGTTCCTAATCATAAAGGAAATTCCATCTCTAATTCCCTACCTGCTGCATCTATCCACTCATGCCTTTGAAGTTCAGGCTGCAGCTCTTCCTGAAAACTGTGAGGTTTTGTAAGTAAAAAGGAGGGTGCTGCTTGGCGTGCCGTCTGTTCAAATCTGTTGGGCGTGAAGTTAAATGTGCTTGTTACTTTATCTTGTCCTGTTCCGAGCAGCATCTTAGGTGGTCTTAGGTGCCTCTGTGGTGCTGGGGCAGGCAGGGGAGAGACAAAGGAAGGAGGACATCTGTGACCCTCCCTCCATCTGCCTTCCAGACAGGATGCAAATTGCTGCTCCGCAGAAAGAAATCCATGTTCCAGCCCTGCTCTGCGGCCGAAGCCTCTAACCTAGGGGAGGCTCTGGTCCCCGAGATAATTAGTACAGAGTTGGAAGGAGCTCCTGTTAATTTGTCTATGGATATGGTATTTCCTATCTACAGCAGCAGTTGTAAGCAAGAGAGAGGGGGGAAAAGTATTAATTTGCTACTCCAAACCACCAGCCAGATATGATAATATTTTCTTAAAAATTGAAAAAGGAAGAAATAGAAAAGTGCCCCTTGGGGGAGGGGCTGAGGGCTGCTGTCAATCTCTGTGACGAGCAGGTTTCAGTGCTCTCCTGTGACTGCAGCTTCCCTGGTCCCGGGAGCCTCAGTCCACTTCCAGGCCAAAAGGTCACTTCCCCTGGAAGGACAAGTGAGTTCTGGGGGGTGGCTTGCTCACCAGGAAGCCAGGCAACCTGGCCTCTGGGCTTGCTGAAGCCTGGAGTTTGCGTGTTCCTCCCCCAGACCACGTGCAGAGCATCGCCGGGTGGAAGCTGCCCCGGTCTCTCTGGGATTTCACTAAGAGCCATAACTATGCAGTTGGAATCTGCTCATGTCTGACTTTGCACCTGAATGGACACTAGGGGTGCCTTGTCTTGCTTCCAAAATCTGGCCGTCTTCACTATTTTGGGTTTTTCCTTCTGCATTGTGGCCCTTTGGACACAGGTCGGCCAATGTCGGTGACGTAGAGTGAGCTCCTCTAATCCAGTGTCTGTTTTCTGGCTCTGCACATCTTCATGATCTGCATGCTAAACGGGAGGCTCCAGGTGGCTCCAGGCAGCTCCAGGCAGCTCCAGGGAGCTCAGATTAGCAGGGTCATTGGTTGAGTTTAGGCCTCGAGGTAATTTCCTACAACATGTAAACTCAGCTTCCGACAGAGTTTCCCTGCCCTCTCCCTCCTGTCAGACCACGCTCTCTTGGCCTGCGGTATCACAGCTGCAATGAATTCATTAATTGGGCTAAAATAATTTTAATGTTCCTCTTTTCTTTGTCTTGCACCATCCACTGGAAGTTTCTATGATGATAGATACTCCTCCCCCAGGCCTTACTGAAGTATTATTATTATTATTATCCTAATTAGTTATAAATGACAGTAGAATGTACTTCGACACACCGTACATAAAAGGTGTATAACTTGTTCTTCTGCTTGTCCATGGTATAGAATCATCGCACTGGTCATACTGGCACATAGGGTAATAATGCCCAATTCAAACTAAAAAGTTTCTTCTCAGCAAAGGAAACGATCGATAATGTGAAGAGAGGGCCTCTAGTGTGGGAGAAAATCTTGACCACACGCACCTTAGACAGAGCGTTAATCTCCAGGATATATAAAGAACTTAAAAACCTTAACACCCAAAATAAACAAGAGCAGCAAATAACCCAATCAATACAGGGGCTGAGGAACTGAAGTCTTATTGACAACAAGAATGATCGACCTCTAAGGCGCACAGGTGTTGGGCTGACGCTCGGGCGTGCACCTGAAGGGACTGCTGCAGTCAGGCTGGTACACTTGCCCCTCCCCCACGGTTCTGTGGCTGAGAGGGTGGACAAGGGCACCCCTGACCTGTGGCGCCCAGTATGGCAACCGCCAGCCAGGTGTCGGCCCCGAGCACTACCTGGTTTTCTGTTTGTCAGGTTCTTTTTAACGAATTTAGATTTAGGTGCACATACCTGGAGGCTTCCTCCTGCTTTGCATAGGGCAGCTCAGACCTTATACCCAGGCGGCCACTCAGCTGGTGTAGATGAATTAGGACACGGAGGCATGAACTGCGGCCGTCCCAGTCCCCAAGACCTTTGTCCTTGCCCCTTCCATGTCCCCTGTCCCCTGCATAATTTACCCTTGGTCCAGAACTAGAGGGTTCCTCGTCCCCCAGGATGCTGCTCTAGACAGCGCGTGTCCACTCTGCCTGGGTGGCGCCTGTCACACGCTGATTGTCCATTAGCACACACCCCCTTGATGGAGGGTATGCCCACCGTAGTGCAGGCCCATGGTGGGCCCTCAGGACTTGTGGGATACAGTGATACTTGGACAGGGGGACGGATGGGGATGAAGAGATGGGTGAATGCGTCACCCCTTCTGGTGGGCACTGTGCCAGTAGAGCAGTCATTGACATTAGACAGAGACCAGCGTGGCCCTCCTGACGGGCATCTTGCTCCCCCGTCACTCCTCTCCAGGCTCGCACTTCCACTTGCTGGGTCTGGAACAACAGCCTCCAAGTCTCCCTCTGTGTGCAGCCTTGTATGTGTAGCGCAGCTTGCTGTACATCTTCACTGACTCTGGTCACTTCTGGTTCCACGTGCCTGACATCTGAAATCAGACCAAACTCCACTCCTTCACCCACAGCCTCTCCTCCCCTCCCAAGTACTCTGGTGTCAAGCTTCAGTTATCCTCAAGAAATAAGGGAGCCTCTGACCTGGGCCTCCTGGGAGGCTTCTTTATGTTCCCTCTTTTGGCACCTTGTGCCAGGCCCCAGTTGTCTGAGGAACCCTCCAATTGCTCTTTGTGCCTAAAGTCACCTTCCCTGGATGCCCCCCAACAGACCGAGTGAGTAATATTCTTAAAGCTCGTCAGGAATAAGCAAGTCAGTAAGCGAGTCCCCAGATCACACCGCACCCTCTCTCTGTTAATCCCTAAATCCCTTCTATTCCAAGCAGGCAAGTGGATCCATCTCTTGATGTCTAGACATCTCGATTTCCCATTTCCTAGCATCTGGGATATTTGGTGTCACCAGCTGGGATGAGCGTCTCCATCTTTTAGTTCACACTCTATGCAGATCTCCGTTAAGCCCTTCTGAAAGCAAATGCTCTCTGTGTTCTTTAGTTCCTTGATTGTCCCTCATAGGGCGAAGGAAATGCTAAGCTGGTTCACAGGGTAACGATGGATAGCCACGATCCTCCAGCCTCCGGAGCCGGAAGGGCAGCACGTGGGAAGGGTGAGGAGAAGTGGAACTTCCATCCGGAGGGCGCTCTTCTCCAGCTCAGCAGACCCACCGAAGTCGGGAGGTCAGGAGGCATCTGTGGCTCCATAAGAGACAGCACAGGAGCAGGAATGACAGAGGACCTTCCTTTAACCAGGAATGCCCAGGCTGAGGGCGGGTTTGATGTCAGCTGCAAGCCGAGTCCTGTGCTGTAGACAACACAAACCAGTGCTCTCCTCTTGACCGTCTTCGCAGCTGGCTTATCTGCCTTGGCACCTGACCAGCCACCATCCCCTCCTCCCTGTGGGCATCTCTTGTCTCCTGAGCTGCTGCACAGCCGAGCTCCTTAGATTCTTCCTCTCTGCCCTCCCCTGTGCTCAGGGGCTCTTTTCTGATCAAAGGAGCACATGAGAGTGAGAGGCAGAGAGACAGATAAGGTAGAGTGGGACAAATGCATGTGCTTCCTTATTTCATGGAATTGCCAGGTAGGACTGTGGGAGAGCAGGACTGGAGGACTGTGGGAGAAGTCTCAAGTGGCCCCCACAGTCTGCCTGGCCACTTTTCCAGCATTTCACTCTGGTTACGGGTTACGTCAGCGACAATGCTCCTGCTGAGCCTCATCATTTCTGTGGGGCGTATATTTACCCCCATGACTGGAGCACTGAGGAGGGAAGGCGCATGTCTGTCTTGCTTCCTGCTGTATCCCCAGCAGGTGTGAAAGCGCCCAGCATGTACATATTTCGAATGAACTATTTACTGAGTTCCTGAATGGGCGCTGTGAACAATGACCATACTCCTTGAAATTCTGGACCATCTTCCCTCTCCCATGACTCCCTACTGCCCCATTCCCCAGTCTTCATCAATTCTGGAAAAATCTGGAGAGCCAAACTCAGGTCCTGGTTAGGGAATTGACCACGGAATCCTGAACAACCCATTAGACGAATCTTGATTAGTTTCCTTATTAGGATTGATGATGATGATGATGATGATGATGATGATGATGATGATGATTGAACTAGAATGGTCCTTAACTAAGGTCCCTTGCAACTTATAATTTAGAAATAATCAAAAAAGGAAGAAACTAAGCATCAGCAGAGAATGTTGGAGTAGAGCATCTCTCCCCAGTGAGGCAAAGGTGGGTGAGCGTATGTGTGTACACATGCATTTGGAAAGCTGGTTAACTCTTATTGGACCTCAGTCCTTCTGTGTAAAGGGGACAAATTATCTTGAGAAACTGAACCATGGTACCTCCTGGCCCAGGTTGCCATGGTGAACTGCACTGTGGTACCTCCCAGCCCAGGTTGGCATGGTGAACTTCACTGTGGTACCTCCCAGCTCAGGTTGCCATGGTGAACTGCACTGTGGTACCTCCCAGCCCAGGTTGGCATGGTGAACTTCACTGTGGTACCTCCCAGCTCAGGTTGCCATGGTGAACTGCACTGTGGTACCTCTCAGCTCAGGTTGTCATGGTGAACTGCACTGTGGTTCCTCCAGCCCAGGTTGCCATGGTGAACTGCATGTGGTACCTCCCAGCCCAAGTTGCCATGATGAACTGCACTGTGGTACCTCCCAGCCCTGGTTGCCATGATGAACTGCTCTGTGGTACCTCCAGCTCAGGTTGCCATGGTGAACTGCACTGTGGTGCCTCCAGCCCAGGTTGCCATGGTGAACTACACTGTGGTACCTCCAGCCCAGGTTGCCATGGTGAACTGCACTGTGGTACCTCCCAGCCCAGGTTGCCATGGTGAACTGCACTGTGGTACCTCCCAGCCCAGGTTGCCATGGTGAATTGCACTGTGGTACCTCCCAGCCCAGGTTGCCATGGTGAACTGCACTGTGGTTCCTCCAGCCCAGGTTGCCATGGTGAACTGCACTGTGGTACCTCCCAGCCCTGGTTGCCATGGTGAATTGCACTGTGGTACTTCCCAGCCCAGGTTGCCATGGTGAACTGCACTGTGGTTCCTCCAGCCCAGGTTGCCATGGTGAATTGCACTGTGCTACCTCCCAGCCCTGGTTGCCATGGTGAACTGCTCTGTGGTACCTCCAGCTCAGGTTGCCATGGTGAACTGCACTGTGGTACCTCCCATCCCAGGTTGCCATGGTGAACTGCTCTGTGGTGCCTCCCATCCCAGATTGCCATGATGAACTGCACTGTGGTACCTCCCATCCCAGGTTGCCATGGTGAACTGCACTGTGGTACCTCCAGCCCAGGTTGCCATGGTGAACTGCACTGTGGTACCTCCCAGCCCAGGTTGCCATGGTGAACTGCACTGTGGTACCTCCTGGCCCAGGTTGCCATGGTGAACTGCACTGTGGTACCTCCCATCCCAGGTTGCCATGGTGAACTGCTCTGTGGTACATGGGTAAGTCAACGTGTTTATCCTGGTAATTTCATCATCCATTCCTGCCTTTATACACTCACAAATAGCTGTGGACAAATTTGGTGTTGGATTCATGCTGGGAGCCAAGGATATTGCAGTGAACAGACACACATGGGCCCGTGACCCACCCTCACAAAACTGTTAGATAAAATTTAAGATGAATAATCCAAGTTGTCCTGACTGCTGAGGACTGGCCAGTCACAGAGAGGACTTAGAGTGTGTGATATGAGTGGCTTCCTCTCCGATGCGGCAGAGTCTAGGATCATCCTGACGTAGGTGTGTTCTTCTCTCTCCACCCCAGCTCACGTCTGTGGCTTCAAAGCTGGCCAGCTTTCTCCTTGGCCTTTCTCGCCCTTCCCAGAGGACAGTGCCCCCTCGGGACATCTCCTCCCCCAGCAAAGGCTGCTTATACTCCACAGGGCAGACTCTCCCTGCCAACTCCCTGCACCTGAGTTCTGCAGAATCGATGCCCATGTACAGCTGCTAATGCATTAATAACAGCAACGTCCCTGGCCGTGACCTACCTGAGTCATTACACACTAATCATAGGAGGCAATTTCAGGAAGATTGACTAGTGATCAGTGTCCTCCCCAGCGTCCATGCGGGAGGACACACGGCTGCCTTCACAACCCCTGAGCAGATGGCCCGAGAGCGTAATCACTCGCTCCAGCCGGCGCGGGTCTGGCTCCGGCAAGGGGAGCCTCCATGTCTTGCATGCAAAGCTGGGCTGTCTCGCCCAGTGCTCGGCTCCCAGAGCCATGTTTCCTTTCAAAGCAGAATCTGGGCTCTGGCTGCACCTCTTTGTGCTCATTGTGAAATGAGGTTTCCCTTTTCTGGGAATCTCACCAACATGCACCACCACCCCGAAGCCCCTTTAATGATTTCTCCATTTTCCCCATAAGGTGAGATAGAATGTCAGTCCAAGATGGTGGTTGCCCTGGGCTTGCGCTTTGCTGTTGGAGTTCCTGCCCTCAGTTTCACCTCAATGCTTGTGTCCTTCCTGTGGTCATGATGACGGGGGTTGTGCCCTAGACCATCAGGGTGGTGGTGAACTCTGTCCTGGGATGTCCCGGAGGATTCTGCCTTTTTCACTGACACCAGAGTCTCTAGAGTTAATTACAGTCAGAGTTTTCTTGCTTGGGGTGACCTGCTGAGGGTAAGACCCCCGAGAGGAATCGCACAAAGGACGTAAGCACGTGTCTGACTTCGGGTGCACTCGAGTTCATGTCTGAATGGACAGAACTAACATCCAGGATGCTCGCTCTGCTCTGCGCTTTCTATTCTTAGCTGCCTATTGTCTATTTGCCCACAAGGAGAACTCAGATTATATTTAAGAGGAGCCAGGCCAACCCACTGGCTCCAAAAGCTGGGAAATATGGGTCACATAGAATCTTTACCTCCAAGGAACTCACAGAAGAGAGGTGGGAAGTCAGGTTAGAAAATAACTCGTGGCTTGATGATGTGATGCATTTCCAAGAAGAGAGGAACCCCTGAATTTGTGGCTCCTGGCACAAGACATTTATATATAAATATTATATATATACATAGCAGTTGTTGATGGACCTTTATTTTTTATTATATACTGAGAATTGAACCCAGTGCCTCATACTTGTGAGGCAAGTGCTCCACCCCTGAGCCACAACCCCAGCCCACAAGACATTCTTTCCGAGACAGGCACCCCTCCCTGTCACTGATGAATGTCATGCTACTGCTTGACTAGGGTTTGGCGATGCTGGATCAGAGATCTCGCCACTCTCTGTTATATGCGTAAATTCATAAGCAGGAACTGTGTTATACACCACATTCTAGGTACAGTTTTCTGGAGTACCCTCTAATAATAGCTTTTGGAAATTCTGTTGGTAGGATTTTTCAGAGCCGTGCATTGCAAGGTCATACTGCATGTGCTCCGTAGACTAACGGGTCCCACCCAACCGTGCATTTAGACTTCAATAAAGCAGCAGCGATCCTCAAGGACAGATGCAGCCTTTGAGAAAAACAAGTGGAGGTTCAAGCTGTGGCTCGAGATTTACCCATCTGCAAACAGCGGAAAGCGACTCAGTCTTTCTTTGCCCCAATTTCCCCTTCTGTGCTGAGGACAACAGTAGCAGCCTCTCACATTTTTGTGTGAAGAATAAATGACGATGCTTTCTGGGGAGGGCCATCTGTCTGTGAGAGGAAAGTCCTCTGGGGAGTGTGGGATCCGAGGACAGAGCTTTGGTAGCAGCCATCCAGCAACAGCGTCCTGAGGACCTGCTTCAGATGGAGAAGACCCGCGAGTGCACCTGACAGGGAGGGAGAGGACCTGGGCGGGAAGGGTCACCCGGGAAGCGGGTGGGAAGCCGGTGACCTCGAGGGGCGCAGCCTGGAGGAAATCACTGGCTGGGACTCGGGTTCCATTTGAACTGCTTTGCAGTCATCGGATCCCTCGTTCTGCCTGCTCACACCCCCTGCCCCCAAAGCTGATCTCTCCCTTCCCAGCTCCCATCTTAGAATGCTTCAGGAGGGAATGTTTTATGGAAGTCGCACAAGTGCTGAGTGGGGCACAGCAGCCGAGGGGTTGCAGACTGGCCGGGGGCCAGGCCACGGCTCAGCATGCGCACGCAGCCCTCGGCGTGCGCTCTCAGTGGCCTCCTGAGAGGCCTGCGAGTCATGGTGTTCCACAGTCAAGGTCGCCGAGACCTGGAGAGGCGTGCTGACCCCGAGGCTTCAGGGGCGGGGCTGAGCTCTGGCCGTCTCGACTGGAGTCCACACTTGCAACGGCCCCACGGAAGGCTTTCCTCACCCAGGACCCTGAGCCACCTGGGCCAACAGGACTGTGCCCCTCGAGAAAGCAGTGGTGAGGGACGTTGGCTTCAGCAGGACACCGAGTTGGGGGCTGTCGTGCCCGCTGATGTGCGGGTTGTGTTCCTCACGCCAAAAAGTCGACAAAGCTGGCGTCGGGTCGGATGTGTTTTAAACGGCCTCCTCCTGGGGACCTGCCTTCCTCCTCTCACGCACTGTACTGTCACAGGGATGACCTTATCCATGTGTGTGTGTGTGTGTGTGTGTGTGTGTGTGTGTGTGTGTAGCTTTCTGCTATTAATAGACATTCTAATAGAGTCATGAAGATGGGGAAATAAAAGGATTCTAATTTTCACTTCTAAACTAATAGTCATCTTATTCAATGTGCGTGGCAGCAGCCAACACGGGCCGTGGACCCCTCTCTCAAGGCTGACCCTGCCAGCAGGGTTTTGGGGAGCCCAGGGTACCGCAGCTGCATGGAGGCTGCTCGGAAGCTGTGTGCACCCTCACCTTCTCCACAGGAGCCCTGGCAGTGCTGAGCTCGAAGGTCCCTTGGGTCCCCTCATGAGGCCTTTGATCAGGAAAGTGGTCAAGGGCACGAAACCACAGCTGGCCCCCCCTTTCCTGGGATGTGCTCCTCCGCGCTTCCCTCTGGGATGCTGTCTGACCTCATCCTGCAGGTGCCTGGTGCAGCTCATTGGTCATTCCTTCAACACCCCCAAAGCGAATGACCTTCGATGGCAGGCGTGGTGCTGGCCTCTGGAGACACGGTGAGAAATAAGACATCATGTTTCCTGGACTTATGGGGCTTACAGTTCCCAGAGGAAACAAATATTACACAAGCAGTCATGCGGGAAATACCCGGTTACACATCGCGTGGGACTGCCCCGAGGTCAAGGCGTTTGCGGGTTACGGGTGTGTGCCGAGTGTGAGCCGAGTGTGAGCATTGATTCTCAGTGACGGAGGAAGCCACCTTTAAGTTGAGATGTTCTCCAGAATAGTCTCTGGGGGTGGAGGGAAGCCACTTGGTGCTTTTAAGGAATTAAAAGAAGGTGCGGCTGGAACCTGGTGCTGGCTGGGGGCAGGTGGTGGAGTGGGGGAGTAGACCCAGGGCAGGGAGCCACCAAGGCAGGGTTGAGGGCAGCTCTCAGAGCCTCGGAAGGAGTGAGCTGCACATTGTACTTGTGTTTCTGGAAGGTTCCTGTGGCTGCCATGATGAAGGAGGCTTGGAGGGAGGAAAAGTGAAGGCCAGGGATCGGTTAAGGCGGTCTCTGAAACAGTGTGGGAGGGAAGGTCAACAGGGGCTTGGGCAGGGCTGCAGCTACGGGGGTGGGGTGCAGTGGAGGGGGGTCTAGCTCCCCACCCACCCGTCTACCTGCCTATTGAGACATGCTTATCACCCATCTGTCAATCTAGGTATACCTACCTACCCATCTGTCTACCTACCCACCTCTCTACCTACCTACCTACCCATCTGCCTACCCACCCACCTCTCTACCTACCTACCTACCCATCTGCCTACCCACCCACCTCTCTACCTACTACCCACCTCTCTAACCTACCTACCCACCTCTCTACCTACTTACCTACCCATCTGCTTGCCTACCCACCTCTTTACCTACTTACCTACCCATCTGCCTACCTACTCATCTGCCTACCTACCCACCTCTCTACCTACCTACCCACCTCTCTACCTACCTACCTACCTACCCAACTGCCTACCTACCCACCTCTCTACCTACTTACCTACCCATCTGCCTACCTACCTACTCATCTGCCTACCTACCCACCTCTCTACCTACCTACCTACCTACCCATCTGCCTACCCACCCACCTCTCTACCTACCTACCTACCTACCCATCTGCCTACCCACCCACCTCTCTACCTACCTACCTACCCATCTGCCTACCCACCCACCTCTCTACCTACTACCCACCTCTCTAACCTACCTACCCACCTCTCTACCTACTTACCTACCCATCTGCCTACCCACCCACCTCTCTACCTACTTACCTACCCATCTGCCTACCTACTCATCTGCCTACCTACCCACCTCTCTACCTACCTACCTACCCATCTGCCTACCTACCCACCTCTCTACCTACCTACCCACCTCTCTACCTACCTACCTACCTACCCAACTGCCTACCTACCCACCTCTCTACCTACTTACCTACCCATCTGCCTACCTACCTACTCATCTGCCTACCTACCCACCTCTCTACCTACCTACCTACCTACCCATCTGCCTACCCACCCACCTCTCTACCTACCTACCTACCTACCCATCTGCCTACCCACCCACCTCTCTACCTACCTACCTACCCATCTGCCTACCCACCCACCTCTCTACCTACTACCCACCTCTCTAACCTACCTACCCACCTCTCTACCTACCTACCCACCTCTCTACCTACCTACCTACCTACCCAACTGCCTACCTACCCACCTCTCTACCTACTTACCTACCCATCTGCCTACCTACCTACTCATCTGCCTACCTACCCACCTCTCTACCTACCTACCTACCCACCCATCTGCCTACCCACCCACCTCTCTACCTACCTACCTACCCATCTGCCTACCCACCCACCTCTCTACCTACCTACCCACCTCTCTACCTACCTACCCACCTCTCTACCTACCTACCTACCCAACTGCCTACCTACCCACCTCTCTACCTACTTACCTACCCATCTGCCTACCTACCTACTCATCTGCCTACCTACCCACCTCTCTACCTACCTACCCACCTCTCTACCTACCTACCCACCTCTCTACCTACCTACCTACCCAACTGCCTACCTACCCACCTCTCTACCTACTTACCTACCCATCTGCCTACCTACCTACTCATCTGCCTACCTACCCACCTCTCTACCTACCTACCTACCCATCTGCCTACCTACTCACCTCTCTACCTACCTACCTACCCATCTGCCTACCCACCCACCTCTCTACCTACTTACCTACCCATCTGCCTACCTACTCATCTGCCTACCTACCCACCTCTCTACCTACCTACCTACCCATCTGCCTACCTACCCACCTCTCTACCTACCTACCCACCTCTCTACCTACCTACCTACCTACCCATTGCCTACCCACCCACCTCTCTACCTACTTACCTAGCTATACATATTATCTGCCTATCATTTATTCAGTGATACATAAAATCTAACCCTTTACTCAGTTCTCCATGCGTCAGTGATCTCCACCAGGATGCTCCTAAGTCCTGCAGCAGTCAGAGTATCCGTCTGTGTCTTCTCATCCTTCCGTTTCCTCCTTTGCTGGGGCTGGGACTGGCTGGGCCATTTCGGCCCCGTCACCATTTGTGTACTGCAGTCCCCGTGCTGCTGTCTCCCCTTTGACTGTGGTGACACCATTTGCTTTCCGCAAGTTTCTCGTGCATCGAGAGCTGCTGTTCTGGATCGTTCTGTCACTTACGATACAGCAGGCAGCTGATGAGACAAGCCACCTCGGTGGTCTGTGGAACACGGGTGGGGTGTGAGGTAACAGGAAAATAATTAGCTTAGTTGATGTAAGTGGGAGACCAGCAAGGAGCCTGTTAACATGTGGCCCGGGGGAGAAAGGGTGGCCTGCCCCCTGGGAGGTTCCAGGGAGAACAACTGAAATCAATGGCTATGCAGATGGAAACAATATGAAGAGACTTTAGGGCAGCACATGGGGCAGCAAGACCTAAACTCAATCAACCTGCATTTACTGAGTGTTTATTATGTGCCTGTCACCATGTGAACTACTTTAGCTAAATTGAAGGGGAAAATAATGGTAAGACATAAATTACATTTAGAGGCAAGATTTCGAAGGATATGAATTCTTCAAGCTGATGGTAGAAAGGCTGAGTGCATTATAAGCTGTATTAGCAGGGGAAAGGGTTACAGATATCAGCTGTAGCGTTGATTGTAGGGGACATAGCTGATCCTGACTGTGGTTAATTTGCTTAGTCTGTCTAAACACCAGTTAACTCCTTCAGACAATATTCCCCTCGGAGCCTGGAGCATCCTCCTGTGTGTACATCCCTGTGTGTTCCCCGGGCTCACTCCTGCACCGCACACACACGCATGTCTGGTCAGCTCAGGGTAGCGTGGATGGTGTCGGGAACAGAAAGTCGAGTGGAGAAGATGCTGTCTGATAGCCATTTGATTCACAAGAGTCTGATAACATAATAAATTCTAGATGACTGATACAGAGTAAGTCAGCATAAGCAGGACAAGGCCTGGAGAAGTAAATAGGTATTGTAAAACAGGTAAGGATGCGTCCTTGGTTGATTATGCCTACCTCTTCTCCAAATTGTAGCCCACGTGCAATCAGTACCTCATGTGCCAAGTGTGGACCATCTCGGCAGCTCCTAGCAGTCATTTAAAATTCCGCTGGAAATGCTCGCCGTGCTCCATTACGGACCCCCATGTCGACGATACCCACTATTGAGGTGCTCCGCGGGCTTTCCCAGGCTGCCCGCGGCATGCTGTCAAAAGCTGTGATTATTTTGCATCTGATACTTTTTTTTTGCCATTTCTCATCTGCTTTTCAGTTTTTTTTTTTTTTATTTCTCAGTCATTCATAAACATCTGAAAACTCTTAAAATTTTGAACTAAAACAATGTCAGGGATGGATACAGATCTGTTTTTGTGTATTAAAGTTTTAAATAGGTGACATCTGTTTAAATGGGCATTTTATAGACATCAGAACATGGCTTTTAAAGTCTACTGTACAAACAGATGCTGAGAAACCTGTACTCTTTCCTGGAAGCATGCTGCCTGTCACCCGTCAGTCTGATTTATCCATTGGTAGAAATATGATTTTTTCCCCATCAGTAGATGATTTTCTATTACTCATCCACAGAAGAAATGCAAAGAAAACCACCTATGCTAAGCCCCAGAAGGGCGTAAACACTTGGTGCCTCGAGAGCTAAAGGGCAGTTAGAGTGAATTAAGACTATCTTTAAAGGGGTGGGGCGGGAGGCGGCAGAATGGTGAGGCTTAGGAGGATGTTTCTAGAGGCAGATTTCAACGTTGAATACATTTTCCTTGATGAAAAGGGACCTGAGATGCTGGAGAGCACAGGCGAGTGGGTTATTGAGGAAATGCAAGTGATGCCGGCGAAGGTAAGAACAGCTTGTCAGGCTCTCGGGAGAAGTATTTTATTAAAAATCAGCTGCCTTCGCCAGGATGGTCGTTACATAATTGAGAAATAAGATGCCACCTCCCCTGGATGTCGGCACTCCCAAATCTGTGTGTACGGATTGGATCCGAGGGAGTTTTATGCCTGGGCTTAGTGAATCAGACTGTAGGCAGAGGGCAGGCAAATAGGTTTCTCCTGGCTTGCCAGTTCTGATTAGGAAAGGCTCCCTGTAGTTTTGTTGAGAAGAATCCATCTGAGCTCAGCAGGAAAGTGCTGTGATTGATTAGCACTGTCTTCCGGGAGGGCAGAAGTGGGAGTCGAGTGTGAATGCCAAGTCTTACCACCCTGTTCCAGACAGGCGGACATTGCCCCTCGTGGTCAGAGAGGGGGAGCTGCGTGCTCCCGGAGACCGTGTGCTCGGTGGACAAACGCCAAGAGGACTCGGCTTCCCATCACTGTCAAACAAGAGTGAGCGGTGTGGTCCCGGAGTCTCGGGAGTCATTTTGCAGTTCCTTTGGGGATACCTGTTGGTTTTCTGACCAAATCCTCTTTTGACACAATTGTTTAATTGTAGGGGAATTTTCCTGTAGTTCTGTTCAGGGAATAGCGTTTGCCATGAGCTAGAATCCACGGAAGCCGTTGGATATTCTGCTGCAGATGGAATGTTAAAAACACAAAGCAGACGGGGAGACGTGGGTCCGTTCATTTGGGGAGAGGGGAGGGGAGGAGTCCGGTGGCTTGTGGTGGTGTTCTTGTTTGGGGTGTGTGTTGGGCTGCAGGTGGAAGGTCTTGGCTCTGTGCTGCTGTAGCCTTCACGCGTCTCTCCCAGCAGATGCTCCATCGGAGGAGAGAGCCAGGAGCGGGAGCCAGCTGTAGAAACGTGCTGGGGTAAATACATCTGGGGCTGGTGACATTTCCTCAGCCAACCCTGGGAATCATAATAAGAAGCGAAGTAAATAAGAAAATAAAAGACTGCACAACATTGAAAATATGTTTAAGACTCGGTTCTCTGCCTTGTGACATTTTATGTGACCATTGCCATCCCTTGGGCACTGCCTGGTGTCCCAGTGCGCTCAGCTAGGGGTGGGAGAGGCAGTGTGCTGGGGGGAAGGAGGAAAGGCAGTGGGGTCAGGGCTGTGTTTGAGGCCAGCCTCTCGCCTTGTCCTCTTTTTGACCACTCAGAGCCTCCATTGCCTCATATGGAAAATACATCAGCAAATGAACACCTGAGACTCAGCAGGCTCAGTGGTGTCTCCTCTCCTCGGTCCCATCTAAGAGGGGACGCTGTGGCTCAGAGAAGTCAAGGCCCAGTGCACCTGCAGCGTTCATGCAGAGGACTGGCCACATGGTCCCCAGGGGGCTGCATTGGAGTCTAAACTGGTGCTTGGTCCCGGTTCCTCACATGCTATCTATCTATGAGACCCTTTGCAGTTCCAGACTTCCCTGGGCTTGAGTCTGCTCATCTCCAGAAGTCAGGAGGTTCTCTAAAGAGCTGCTGGGGACACAGGACAACATAGAAAAGGTGCCAAGCTGCAGAAATTGGCCAGAGAGGACATGGGACAGTTACCCCAGGGAAGGACTGAAAGCCCTGGAGCCCCATCCAGGTCAGGGCATGCTCCATGTCACTGGCTGCAAACCCACTCTGTGGGCTGGGGTGTGGCTCAGTGTCGGAGCACTTGCCTGGCTTGCACAGGTCCTAGGTTGATCCCCAGAACCACACACACACACACACACACACATACACACACACACACACACACAAAACCAAGCCCTCCCCACACATACCCTACTATGTGCCACCACTGTTCCCCTTTCTCTCTATGATGAAGGGCAGTTTACAACCCAATCCTTATCCTAAAGAAGTTTAAAGTCACAGTGACAAAGACATCACTCAATCTCACCCATTTTTTTTCCTTGAAACTCCAAAATCAGAGACCTTCATATTACTCTACACTCGTGGTGAGAATATTCCACAAATGCTCTATGAACACGTGCATCTCTCCATAAATACCCCCAGGGCACATCAGTCCCTTCTTTGCCAATCCCTCTCAAATTCCAAAGAAGATGGAGCCTGTGATGTTGAACTGTCCCTTGTCACGGTGCATCTAGTGGCAAGATGGCGGTACCAGGCCTCGCTGCCTGGGCAGGCTGCCGAGAGTGAACCCTGGATGAGCGCCGTGGATCAGCACTCTCCTCCTGGAAAGCCAGGGTGGTGCCAGAGTGACTCCACCCGGAGCACACCTACAGCGTGAGCAAATGACATGCCCCAGTAAGAGTGTGACTTGTCACCTCTGGAGTGGGTGGCCACTGCGAGACGTAGGCCCGGTGCAGACTCAAATCCACGAGGAGGTTGCTCAAAGCACGTGGAACGTGAAAGTCCACTGTCAGCTGTCTTGGAACACCTTCTTGCAGAACGAGGACTCAGTCTCGCCGGGCTGGCTAGTCACAGAGAGGACAGGCAGTGGGCGAGAGGAAGTGCGCCCTTTGTGCTTTCTCTCATACGGCCTTGCCCCTCCAGCCTTCCTCCACGTCACGTGCTCTAGGACTGCCCAACCTCCAGAACCATGAGCCGGAATAAACTTCTCTTCTTTATAAGGCGCTCAGGCTCAGGCATTCCATTGCAGCAAGAGAAGAGGGACTGAGACAGGATGGAACGGAGGTTTGGAGCGGTCAAGGTGGCAGAGGCGCTGGGGTACGTGAAGGGTGGAAACAAGCCCCAGGGTAGTCAGGAAGGGGAGGGAGTGTGCAGGACACTGCTGTCCCTGAGCCCAGGAGGGGTGGGGTGAGTGCTGCAGGGCGCGTGCTGTGGAGCAGCAAGCCCACCGCTGTCTCTACGTCTCTCTGATCAGCACACACCTTGGAAAGGACTCCGTGGTCAGTTTGCCTTCATGAGGCCATCTCTGTGAAAAGTGATGGGAGCAGAGAGATCCAGAGAAAATGGGTCTCTCGTTGGAGGGACCCTCCCCATCTTGGAGTGTGTCTCCCAGTGCTTCAGCACCCCTGGTGTGCCAACTGCCCCGTACCAGGATGGGAGTGTGCCCTGGCCTCAGCCCCAGGTCATGCTGGTGTTGAGCAAGTCAGAGAGCAGCAGGGCTCTGTCCTGTGCCAGGTGACTGAGGAGCGGTATTGCAGACCGCAATACCGCAATACGATCTTGTCCCCCGGTCATGTTGCCCGTGGGTGTGATGTTCCACCGATGTCACGTCTTTTGATTGTCTAGTGATGGGAATCACAACATTTCTTCATTTCGCACTAAATATAATATTTCACAACTATGATATTTTCCTCTCCCTATCTTGGATGGCTCCTCATTTTGACATAGAAGCATGGACAGTTGTTCCCTTTGATCCCAATTACTAGATTTTAAGGGGATTGTATCAATGTTTCCTATCTTTGATACTATGTTTCCATTTTGACAGTTTATCCCATTTCAAAGCCTATTCAATCCTGTCCATGGCAAACCCTGACACCACTACTAAATAGAAAGTCTAAGGATCCCATTTCCCTAGGAGTGCCCTGGGGCGGGGGCATTCTCAACTTGGCACCAAAACATGTTCTTCTAACTTGATCAGTGGATAAAATTTAAGTTCTTGCTTTCTTTTAAAGAGTACTTTAAAGGTTAGAAATCCCCCAAAGTGAAAATCTGGCTATATAATTCCAAACTCCTTCCTCTTCTAAGATTTGAAATAGCTCCCAAGAGACCTGAGAAGGTTAATTCCTCTCCAAAGCGTGCACATTTGACCAACATCTCAAACCTGGTGATTGTTATTATTGGGTATGTTCCTTGTCGAGAGCACAGAACGATTTGAGCCCTGTAGAAATTTATCAAAAAGTGCTTACTTTTTTTTTTTTGAGGTTGGTGCATTATAAAGATCTTCTTCTTGGATGACTGAACCATGAACTCATTACCCAAGAGAGTGAAGGAAAATCCAATGGGAAGGGTGGGGAGTAAAATTGGCAGGATCATGGAACTGGGTACTGCTCAGGGTGTGGTAGACTGGTGCAGAGTTGAATGGATGGGGCCGGGCGGAAGGGATATGGCTAGAAATGTGAGCACACACAGTCAAAGATGGAAAGACAAGATCCATTAATGTGATGTTTTTGGAGAACCTAGGGACATGCCGGGCAACATGTCCCCGAGGAAGGTGGAGTTGAAAGAGGGTCTTGCTGCCTTGGGGTTCCCAGAGTTGAGGAGTTTCATACCAAAACCCAGGGCGTGCCACACAACCAGGAGGGCCTGTCACTCTTGACTCTGGTGATCACAAGGCTGTGAGTACTGTGAACTGGGAAGTGGGTACCTCTGTCTCCACAGGGAAGAGGCAAGGCGGTAGGCATGGTGGGTGGTCAAGATCTAAGTGAGGTGCACAGTGAGTTGGGGGAGAGGGGCATTCAGGGAGCAGCCACTATGCGCTTGATGGCACAGCATTGGTAAAGACAGAGACGAAGGCAGGAAGTGGACAGAAAGTGGTGCAGAAGGCAGCCTCAGAGCTGGACAGTGTCCCCGAGGGCCATAGAGGGCATGTGTTATCCCTGCACTGCTGCTGTGACAATGACCCCAGACAGTGGCCTAACACCAGACCCACGTGCTGTCTACGGTTCTGCAGCCCAGCAGCCTGCAGTGGTCTCTCCAGAGTCAGGGGAAGAGGGCAGCAGGGCTCTGTTCCTTCTGAGGACCTCCTGTGGGGAGCTCTTCCTGCCTGTCCCACCTCACAGCCGCCTGCATGCCCTGGCTCTGGCCATCTCCCATCTTCACAGTCAGTGATGGTGGGCCGAGTCCTTTACACGTCCGGCCCTGGACACTGACTGACCTTCTACCTTCCTCCTCCCCTTTCTAGGATTCTAGTGATCACTCTGAAGCCCCCTGGCTAACTCAGAGTGATCTCCTTCAGATCCACCGAGTAGCAGCCTTCGTTGCCATGAAACATAAAACATTCACAGGTTCCCAGGAATTAAGACATGACACCTTTGGGTGTCACTTTTGGGTGGCCTACCACAGGACATATTAAAGATCGTGTGCCAGATTCCTCAACTCTTTGCAGTAGAGGAAGTGGTCGGTTTGCACTTAAAGGGGGACTGCAGCAGTATAGAAATGGGGTGTCTTAGTTTTCTGTGGCTATAGTAGAATACGTGACAGTGATCAATTCATAAGGAGACGCGTCTGTGTGGCTCAGAATTCTGGAGGCTGGAAACCGTAAGCATGGCACCCACATCTGCCCCTGGCCTCGTGCTGTGTCATGGCCTGGTGGATAGCAGCACAGCAAGATGGCAAGAAGGCAAGAGAGAGAGAGAGAGAGAGAGAGAGAGAGAGAGAGAGAGCACGAGCGCGAGCTCCTTTGCCACAAGGCCCCCCCCCCCAGGAATCCAGGAACCCATCAGGGCAGGAGTGGATCAATCCATTATGGAGGGAAGAGCCCTCAGGACCCGGTCATTTCCTAAAAGTAACGTCTCCAAATATTAACACAGGACTCTGGGCATTAAGATTCCAACATTTGAATTCTGGGGAACAAGCATCGAGCCCTTGGCAGAGGACAAGTGTAGATAAGGTAGGATCTGTTATAAGCTCCTGGTGAGAGAAGAGTCTGGCCCAGGATTGGCACAGTGAAGACGGACATATGTCAATGAATCCTGACATGTCACAAGTGGAATGGACATATATCAGAGAGAGATCAAGAACAAGGGAAAATGGGGAATCTGTGTTTTTCCATATCGCAAACTTTTAAATGGAGAAGAAACAGATGAAGGGCAAGTTTGAAGCTTTGGATGCTATGGGGATAATAAATTCAGGTGGCCTCTGCCTGGTGACATCCAAATAGACATCTGGTCGTGGGTTAGGACTACCAGGCCAGAGTTCAGAACACACTTTCTCATCCATTTTCTCCAAATACAGCATTTTGCCCCCCTCTGCATGCTTTTGGGAAATGTGTTTGGAGTGTGACAAATCTCTTCTGTGCATATCTTCAAATTTGGAGATAGGAACCTTATCAAGGTTGTTTCTGTTATGTGCCACTCCTGGGCTCCTCTGGGCTAATCACTTTGACATTTTGTATTCATTCCGTGTGAGATGAATGCTTTATCCTGCATTGATGGGACAGTGGTTTCTAATGAGAAATCTGATGAAATCAGGTGCTTTGAATGCAGAACGTCTACACACTTTTGGAGCTTTGTGATTCTCCTGAAGTTCTTCTCTTCCCTTTAGAAGACCTTGGTTTTGATGCAGAACTGCAACTGAGAGTGATTTCTGTCTGATAACGATTTTACTTTTAAATCCATCAAAAAGGAGGAGAAGTGACATTTTCAAGTGGGCAGACAGGAAAAATGAATCTCTTGGTCTCTCTCGGGGTCTCAGCACCCTTCCTCTACTCCGGGCTCTTCACAAAAGATCATCTCATCGGAAATTCAGGGTAAAAATGGCTTTTCATTCTTGTTCCCATTTCCTGGCATTCTTCCTCTGAAAGTCATTATTAATAGAGAAAACTCTGCCGATTAGGTGATCGGTGTCTCCCCATCCCGGTGGTGTTTCATTATCATTTAAATGTGCCACCCACAGCTCCTCCTCCAACCTTCTGAATGGAGGGTCTTTGGTAGATCTCCCCCTAAATTACGCTCAATGGTTGTGCAGCGGGAGGCCTCGGTGGAGAAGGAAAGTGGGGTCTCCGTGATTATCGGGTAGTTTGGCCTTCTGTGTCCCTCCTGAAATGAGCCAAGGTCCCTGCCCTCCCTTTCTCCTCACTCTCTCCCTTTCATTCCCAAGGGGTTATCTTTGCCAAGCCCCATCACCCAAAAAGTCAATTGTGTGTTCATGCTGCCCACAAGGTAGAACAAGTTTTTAAAGGAATTTTTTCAGAGTTTTGAAAATTGGATAATAAATGCACAGCCAACTTCTCCACCTCCCCTCTACTTTTTTTTTTTTTTATTAGTTCATGATAGTTGTACATGATGTGGGGTCGTTTGTCACGTGTCTGTCTATGTGCACCATATCACAGTACTAGTCTTGCCCTCTTTCCCTCCTCTCTTTCTCCCCCCTGGACCCTTTCTTCTAATCCACCGATTTCCATTCAGTTTTTTTGAAACGCTCCCCAACCTCACCCCACACACTTTCTTTTCCTTTTTCCTCTCTAGCGTCTGCATCTGAGAGAAAACACAGGACCCTTGACCTTCTGTGTTTCTCTTGACCTTCTGCATTTCACTTATTTTGCTGAACATAATACTATCAAAAGCTCAGCCCTTGTCCCCATGCCAATTCAATAACAAGGACATGGTTTTGAGAAAAGGGAAACCAAGTTATATTACTTTGCTCATAGCACAGGAGACACCTGTCCCAGAGGCTGGGATTCTTCTGTGGAACAGAGGGCTTTCAAAGGGCTCCCTTCCAGGGTGCCCTGACAGGGTTCCTGATTCACTTGTTAATTTGAGAGAGAGTCATTTCTGAGATTTTTCTGGTGCCATCTCCAAAATCTGAATTATGTCCTTCGTGTGCTGGGTGTGTGCTCCAGGACAGGTAACTCTGCCTAGGATGGGGAGGAAAGGTGATCCAGTTTCCCCTGAGGTTAGGAGGGGGAGAGATTGGGGAGGAGCAGGCGGAGAGGAAGAGAGGGAAATACTTCCTTTTAAAAATAAGCAGCAGTGAGATGGACAGAATTACCCTAGCTACGGGTCTGATCGCACAAATGGTGTGACTCTACACCGTGTACCATCAGAGAAGTGAAAAGTTGTATTCTATTTGTATACAATAAATAGAAATGCATTCTGCTGCCATGTCTAACTAATGAGAACAAATAAAAATAAAAATTGAAAAAAATTAGTTGCAAGGGGGCTGGGGCTGGAGTTCAGTGGCAGAGCGCTCGCCTAGCATGTGTGAGGCACTGGGTTTGATCCTCAGCACCACATAAAAATAAGCAAATAAAGGCATTCTGTCCATCTACAACTACAAAAAACATTTTTCGTAAGTTTTAAGGGCTATATTCAAAGCATAAGTGGACAACAATTACAATAATAGTCTAAAGTTTCATCCACTTTCCTGCAAATGACATGATTTCATTTTTCTTTATGACGGAGTAGAGCTCTTTGTGTATACATACCATATTGGCTTTATCCATTCTTCTGCTGATACACACCCAGGCTGGTCCCATAGTTTGGCTCTTGTGAATTGTGTTGCTATAAACATGGGTAATGCGTGTGTCACTGTGGTCCGATGACTTTCATTATTCAGGATAAATACTGAGGAGTGGTATGGTGGGGTAATATGGTGGATTTGTGAGGAACCTCCACACTGATTTCCACTGCGTCCATCTGTACTAATTTTCAGCCCCCCCAACAGTGTGAAGGTGTCCCTTGTCCTCCAGGCCCTCTGCAGTGGTCACGATTCACGTTCTTGAGGACAGTGAGTGACCACTTCTAATGCCACATTTTCAGTGCTAGCTTTTAGGACTCTGCCTTTCTCAGTCATTTTAGGATATTGATTATCTACGTTCCATGCATCAGGCCGCCTTTGGAGTGAGGACAGCCTTGAACCCCGACTCGGCCTTTCATTTGTAAGAATCGCCATCGCCTGAGAACTGAAGGTGCTTCTTCTAATGCAAACGGCTGAGGGTTGGAACCAGGTCCCTGTTACAATGTCGGCTGAGCACACTCATTCTCACCTCGGCAGAGGAGCCTCTTCTGGGCCCCATGGCAGAGCACTCAGTCCCTGCTGCGCTCTGGGCCTCACACCCATCAAGGGAGGATGGCACGGAACATGGACACCGCCGCTGGAGGACATCCATCCAGGAGGGTGCTGCCTGGCCTTGTCATCTTCCTGACCCCGAGTCTCTCCTCTGTAGAGTGAGAACAAGGCATGCCGGCTACCCCTGGATGCTCTCTTTCCCTCCCCAGCGTTCTCATTCCGTGGTGCTGGGCTCAGGAGGCCCCCCGAGAGGCCCAGAAGAATCAGCAGAGAGACCTTGCTGAGCCGATGATCCTGGGACCTTGGTGCCCATTCCCATCCCCCAGGGCTTTCCAGGCTGCACTGCCCTGTGCATAGGAATGGGTGGCTCTCCCTGGCCTTTGGACCTTCCGTCTAGGGGCTCCTGTATGGGAAGTCTGCCGTGGCTTTATGCCCAGTGATGATTTCAGCAGATTCCAAGTTTACCAAAGCCTTCAGAGGGGGAGTTTGAACTTCCCTCCCGTTTACCCAGACCTGCAGCTTCTGTCTTCTCTTTCACATTGCTCAGTCCCAGCATTTGGCAGACCAAGCCCTGGGTGTGCGGACACCTGGGTGACCAGAAGTGAGTCCCTGTCCTCATGGAGCTTACCTTCGGGAAGGGAAATGACGTTGCTTAAAACAGGAAATAACGATAAGGGTTCTACAGAGCAAGAAGACACAGGGAGGGGGCAGAAGTGGCCTGAAGTGCTATTTAAATGGTGTCTTGGGAGATTCTCTTGGAGGACGTTGGAGCAGGGAGCTAAGAAAGCTTCAGAGTTAGGTTTGTCTCGGGATCTGGGATCTTCTCTATCAGTCCCGCCGAGTGCTGCCAGGTCCCCCCAGTAAGACCAGAACAACCTCCCCATGAGGGGAGCCTGCGTCTCCTGCCTACCTGAGCTTCCGGGGAATCCTGTCTCAGCCTGGTGTCTCGGGGGACAAAGTCACCATACGTACTGAGTTTTGGAAGGAAGTCACGAGGTGGATGCCCCATGCAGGCGCTCCCTGGGTTTGGAGAAGGATTGCAGTGTAAGAATTGGGGAGTAGTGGCCGGAGCAAGCCAGCGGTGTCGGGAAGAGGAGTTGGTGATGTCTAGGGGCTCAGAATGGAACACCCCAAAGTGTGGTGCTTGGGCAGCTGAGTGCTTCTAAGAAGCAGACCCAGGGCCAAGAACCCTGAGCCTGTCTCCCTCCTTTCCTGGTCTCTCCTCCCTCACTCTCCCCTGAGGCCCAGGGAAGGACTTTCTCCGTGTTCCACCCGAGGGCGGTTCCTCCAAAAGAGGAGCCCAGGGAAAGGTCCACAGTGGACACCAGGGCCAGGCACACCACCTGCCCACAGTGCTGGGTCCTCCCTCTTCCCTCTGGCCTGTGGAGAGGGCACCCAAGCTTACGAATGTGCCCGCTCACTTCCCGATGGGTGCCCCTGCTCAGGATGGACACCTGTGCCTCTTCTGCCCATCTGCCAACTCTCCGTCATTTCACGGGGCTCAATTTCCAAACCTTCCCAGGCAGAGGCCGTGTTCCTTTGGCTCCTGCAGGTGAAAGCCATCATCTGATGCTTTCTGTCCAAGTGTTGATGGATCTTTCAGAAAGTTCCTGGGATGAGCAAGGAGATTCTTTGGACTTTTATCTTCCTGGGCCAAGGTTGATTGGACGAGTAGAATTATGTGCTAAAGACCGTAGTCTGTAAGTCACACTCCTCCCTGGCAGTGAGCTGGGCCACCTCGCCATCTCACCTGCTCAGGCTTGCAGTAGGCTGATGGGAGGCTGCATGGCGGGCTTGGTTCCAGTGGCACAGCTCGGAACAGATGGGTCTCTTTCTTCTCATGGAGCTCACGGTCTCTCCATGGAAATAGGTCCCAAACAAATACCCCTCTGAGTTAATCACAAATGTGATCATGGTGTGAAGGAGATGAGTCCCTTGCCGTGACACTATGGCCTCGATCCTGTGAGCCTGAGCTGGTCTGGGGAGTCTGGCGACGTGGTCCTTGCAGGTGCATAGACTAGCTAGGTGACGGAAGCCAGGAGAGGGTGCGCAGAAGGCACCTACAATTTGTCTTAAGAGCAAGGAGAAATCAAATGTCCCCTCATGTGAGTAAATATGGCATCCCTGTGGGCACACGCGAACGGACACAGTAACGTCCCAGGGTGTGTCCCCAGCACACGGCGTCTGTGCTCAGAATCATCAAAGCTGACCGAGGCGAGCAGCGAGTGCCTGGCCCATTCTTCTAACTAAACAGCCCTTGTTTGTTGAAGGAACGAGTGAATGTTGAATTAATCAGTGCTGTTAGTTCCTAGGTGACCTCCAAGAGCTCATTTGCTTATGCAAAGCGTACAGGAGCCTGACAGCAGCCTGCAGCCTGCCAGCCCACCGCGGGAATGTGGGAAAGCAGGCAAGACGTGCCTTTGGCCATGACCTGGTCATGCTGAAGAGCAGATGGAGGTAACCTAGCCCGACACACCACGGACCAGCATGGCTATTGTAGCTGGGGAGGCAGAGGGAGCCGGAATGCTCTGCGGGCAGTATATCTTCAACGTACAGACGGTCCCGTGCGGTTTATGGCCTGCTCTTTGCTTTGAGTACTGTCAAAGACGAACAGCCTTGAGTTGTAATAAGGGCATGCACAGGACCAGACCGTCTAGCTTCAAATTCTAGCTCCATTGTTCAGAGCTCTGCAAGCCTGGCAGAATTACTTAACTCTGTCTTCCCCGGGTGCCGTCTGTTAACACCTCGTGGTTCTTGGAGCATGACATGAGGTACAGCCACGAAAGCACTTCGAATAGAGCCTGGGTACAGCCCCCATTCACCCAGGGGCACCAGCCACCCTTGTGCCAATGCAGGGCCCCTGATCCCCTTGCAGCCCCATGTGCCCTGTGAGAAGACAGCCCAGGAGCGTCTCACTTCTCTTGGTCCCAGGGACAGGCAGGGAAGGATTTGCTTGTATTTGGAAATCAAGCACTTGAAAAGAGACTCTTATCTTGAGATCTGATTCCTGATTTTATCAAGCTCTTACAGCTAGTCCCTTTGTGGGAAAGTAACAACTGGCAGCATGGCTGATGTTGTGCCAGGGCCCTTGTTAACTCTTTCAAATTCCTACCTGCAGCAACCTCTGTCTCTCTGCAGCTGAACCAAACAGACCCTCACTTGGACTTGAATTTCAGACAGGCTCACAGCAGCCAGCCCGAGGCAGGACAGCGTCCTTCAGAACTCGAGGATGATAAAGCTCTCCTCCTCCTTCACCCCGCACTGGCCTCGCTGCGGAGCTCACTGGGCCGAGAGGGACGCTGATGTTGGATTTCCCCTTGGAAGTTCTGTCGCATTCAAGTCCTGCGAAGCTGTGTTTGCCATCCGCTGTGTGCTTCAGTGGGTTTAAAAGGATCCTGCCAGACACAAATGGTGGTTAAACAGTGCACCTTGGAATCTTTGCACGAGCACCAACTGGGAGGAGGTGCGACTGTCTCACAGAATACCAACGACGAGGGAGAATTAAAGGCTTTCACTGCTCGGAATCCCTAACAGAAGCCCTCGGAGGAGGAAAGCTCACTTTGCGGCCTGTGTCCTTCGTGGTTTTGCGTAGTTTACTAACGTCTCTGCTGCAGAGTGCAGGCAGGTCCTGTGCAGGTGGCGGGCACACCCTCCTCTCACAGAAGCCGCTGGCCTGAGTGTGAGACCAAGGCAGCGGGTGGGAGTGTTTCCCGGAAGAAGAAGAGGGCACCCTGGGCACCGTGACCTTGGCCTCTCATTGCTTCCCAACACTTGGTAGAATTAGATGAATGGGATTTCCAACCCAAGGACTCAGAGGCCCACGGAAATGAGAACGGAAGGCGATTTTATTTTCTTACCTGGAATTGCTGTCTGTTGTGGAGGGTGGACGGTGGGAGTCCTGGGCTAAAGCTCTTGAGATTTCCAGGTGGGTTTGTGTGAGAAAACACGTGGAAAACGGCTCTTGCTCTGAAGGATATCCGTCTACTCAGAGTAGCCTTTCCAAAGTTCTCGAAGAGCCACAAAGTCACCGATCTGTGGAAAGTCATGCAATTGACACTGAATTTAATTTCTTTGTGGCATGTAGTCAAAACTCCCCTGTGGAATTCAGACAAAACATGGGGTGCTGTACTTGTCTGTCATAGACTATTTTGATTTGATTGTTTGCAGGGAATGCTTGTTTAACGTAGTTCTTGATTGTGAAAAATGACGTCTCTGTGTCTCTTCCTCTCGTCTCTGGATCTCTTCCTCTCTACTAGTGATGTTTTTTTTGGTGGGGGGGTATCAGGGATTGAACCCAGGAACACTTAACAACTGAGTCACGTCTCTAGCTCTTTTAATATTTTATTTAGAGACAGGGTCTCACCAAGTTGTTTAGGACCTTGCTAAGTGGCTGAGGCTGGGTATGAACTTGTGGTCCTCCTGCCTCAGCTTCCCAAGCTACTGAGATTCCGGGTGTGCCCCACCATGCCCTGCTCTACCAGTGACTTTAGACGCTTCTCCTATTAATAATCATCACCGGTTTTGGAGTATTTAATGGACACCAAAGCATTCTCGATGATTTGCATCTTTAATCCTCATTAACGATGCTAGGAGGGAGGTGGCATTAACTCTATCCTACAAGTGAATCCAAGAAAAGCTTAGAGAGTTTAAATAACACCCGTGGGAGAGGAAGCACAGGGTTGAAGGGCGGCCTGGAGACCTGGGGCCCTGCTCTCCGCCGTCAGCACCTATCTCTTCCGCCTTCCTTCACAGCTGGTTGCCTGACACCTGGTCCTTAGGAGGCAGCTGGTGAAATGAAGACCACACACAGCGGCCACTGGGCTGACAGGTGGCAACCCAAGCAAAGTTGTGATCTGTCATCCCACCCTTCCACTCTGCCCCATCGCCTTCAGTCACAGCATTTGTCAAGGATTTGGGAAGCAGGGGTTTGTGACATAAGGGAGGATGTGCCAGGGTCCCCATCTTCCCCTGGGGGAGGCAAGATAGTTTACCTGGAAATACATACAACCTTTACCAAAGAAGATCGCCATGTTGTGTGTATGACAAATACGTGACCGCGTGATCCTGTGTCTGCAGATACATGTGTGACGTGTGTTCCAAGATACCAAACAGTGTTATTTAGTTCAGAAATGGAGGTGAGAGCAGGACCTTCACGTTTCTCAGAGGGTAGGACATGCTGATGATGCCTGCGCCTGACCTTGTGTGTATGACACCTTACCTGCAAGGTGTGCGTGATTTTCCCCGTTCTGCATGAGGGACCGAAGGGACATTCCACAGCTTGTTCAAGGAAGCACAGTTAATACAGGACAGAGCTAGTGGTTGAATTCCACCTTTTCCTCCTGTACTCTTCTACCTGTCAGAGGGGACATTAGGATGAGCGGCAGCTACCACAGATGGAGAAGGATGGTCCATAAAGATTTATTCCTAATAAAAGGCACCCAGCTGTCCCAAGGCCCAGCAGCCCACCCGGGGCCCTGCTCCATTCTCTCTTCCGCCCTCACCTCTGCCTTGCTTAGGGGACGCATGCTCTCCTTCCCAATAGAATGAGTCCTGCTCAGGCAGGGCCCGGCTTCCTTGTTTACCTGGTCCCCTGTGCCTAAAATGGGACTTGGCATGAAATAGACATCCCGCACAGAGGTTTGTTGACATAACACTCACAGCAGTGATCCCAGGACTTCATGACCAATGAGTGACGTCTTGTGTCTTCACTGAGCGACTGTGACCATCTATGATGGCTGGGAACGCTGGTTGCACAGAGGCATTGGTTAGAAAATCTTCCAGAGACTTCTGTTTTGCAGCGAGGGAACCGTGCCGGGGGTTATGAGCTGCCTCTGGAGGGAAGGAAAAGGAAGAGACCTCATCCTGTTCTCCTGCCCTTGCTTTGGGTCACCAGCTGAAGCCACTCCACTCATGGCTCTGGGAAATAATTCCCACCCTGCTGAGAAGGGGTGCCCTGTGCGTTTGGAAACGAGGGGCATTCATCACAGGGAACCAGCAAAACTTTTCAATCCCATCCATTAAGCGGCGGAGCTGCACGTAGCCAGGACGCCTGCTTGCCTGCCCGTCCATTTAGCATTTGCAGACAATCCCCGTACAGTACAAAGCAATTTGTTTTTATATAATTTCCTTCATGCTTGCAAACACGACATGCATCACAGGAAAGCCAATCGTGAGCTGAGGAGGAGAAGGATGATTTAAAGCCCAGAGTGGCTCATTTGCTCTGGGGTGTGAGAAACCATCCTTTCCCTAGGCCAGGGGTTCTGCAGAAAGTCAGGTGAAGAGAACTGTGCTGGCCCCCGCTCTGCCTAAGTGGCTTCCTCTTAGGAGGTTTCGCACTGAGCCCTGAGCGACCTTAACACGATGGAGGTGAGGTCTGCTCCTGTAAGCCTGGGAGCAGGGTGTCCCTTCCTCCCCACTTTTCCAAAGGATCATCTGCCTTCCCAGGGAACTCCAATAGGGTCACAGCGGCTTCTGTCCTGTGCCCCCACATCTCAGAGGCATGTGCCTCGATTTTAACCATTTTTGAAACTTCAGTCTTCAAATAGACTCTTCTTAGCTCCAGGAAAGCTTTTCATTTATTTATTCATTTATTTAATTCATTTGTTTTTGGGGGTTGCTACCTTCATTGTCTTCCTAAATACATTTTTTTAATTCCTTTTTTTTAAAACCTAGAGGCACTGAGCTTCATCCCTAGCCCCTTTTACTTTTCACTTTGAGAGAGGGTATAACTAAGTTGCTGAGGCGACTTGGAACTTTTGATCCTCCTGCCTCAGCCACCTGAGTTGCTGGGGCTACAGGCCTGCACTGGCTCACCCAGTTGCCTCTATGCTTTAATGACACTTATAACAAGATATTTATTTGATTTCTCCAATAAGATACAGAGTTCTAAAGACTCCCTTGAGTTATCAGGATTGCACTGGGGTTTAGAGCCATGACGAGAGGTGACTTGTGGATGGCCTCAGGTGCCTTTGCTGGTCATAGAGAGGTGGCAAGATGGATCCTGACTTAGGTAAGATGGATTAGTTTGGAAAGCCAAGGCACGGCTTGCGGAAGACTCTAGATTTCCAAGATCCCTTTGAATTCAAAGATGCTGATGTCTTATGTTCCCCAGCACACCCGGCTCTTATTCCTTGACATGTCTTTAGCTATCTTGGACTCCAAATTCTTATATACACTGGTTTCCAGAAAATGCAGAAACCAATGACGAGTTTAATCAACACTAATAAAGATCTGGGCATCAGTGGGAGGGATTGTGTCTCATGAGGCACAGTCCATGTGACACATTCCTGGGCTCCAAACTTCCCCCTACTTTCCCTACTGTCAATGACAACCTGGTCATACATCTTCTTCTCACCTTTCATCTCTGTATTAGTCCATTTTCTGTTGCTATAATGAAATACCTGAGGTTGGGTAACTTATAAAGAAAAGAGTTTTTTATAAGTCATGTTACAGGCTGAATGTTCAAGATCAGGTGGCCTATCTGGCTTCTAGTGAGGGCTCCCCCATGGCTGCATCACAGTGCGGTGGAGAAGTAGAAAGGGAAGTGGACATGTACAAAGGAAGCCAAATGGGTGGCGTGACCTCGATTTATAACAGCCCATTCTTGCAAGAACCAACTGATTCCAGGGGATCAACATGCATCCCTTCTGGTGGCAGGCAATGCCCTGCTGACCTGACCACCTCTTGCCAGGTTCCTCCTCTCCAGGGTCCCTCACACTGCCTTCCTGGGGACCCCCTCTAGGGTGTGGACATACTCAAACCATATCCAAACCTGAGCTGTCTCCTTTCCTAGGACAACCGATGCTCAGGTACACACCTCCTCCCCCACATGTCAGAGAGGTTTTGCCTCCCGCCATCCTCCCCGCAGCTCCTTCTCCAGGGGGACCAGCCTCCCCTGGGCCCCATCTTCTCCCTCCTGCTCTTCTTCTGTCCTCACACACCCTCCTCCCTCCTCCATTCCCAGTCTGCGCCAGTCTGTCCACTCAGCACGAAACCCACGTTCCCAGGGTAGGTCTGGTGGGCGGGGTCCCTGATGCGCAGCTTCGGATGCCCTTGATCAGATCTCCTTCGAGGGACCAGGAGGACCCAACTCCTCCTGCTCAGGACCTCTCGGCGCCGCCCACCTCCCCAGCGCAGCCCTCTCCCTTCTCTTCCTTCCTTCCAACTGCGCACGTTTCCGTCCCAGAAAGCGCCTCACCTCCTTCCAGCTCCTCCTGTTTGCACAGTCTGCTCCTGAGCCTCGAATGTCTGCCTCCCCAGCCCCACCAGCCTCCGGAACCTCCGGCCTCGACCAGCTGGTGGAGAGCACCCAGGGCTGAGCAAAGGGCCAGCCCCCAGGGAGTGGCCGGGATCGCTGCGCCAGGGAAGGCGCGCGTGCTGAGGTCAGGGCGCTGGAGCTGGCACCGTGGGTAAGGGGCGCCCAGTGCCCCCTGAGCGCGGGGCAGGAGGGGCAGCGGAAGGCAGGAAACCTGGCGAACACGTCCTCTGCCCGGAGGTCAGGGTCCCGGCAACGGGAGGGAAATGGCACTTTTCACCTGTAGCCCGCCTCCCAACGCCTGCGACCCAGGTCCAGCCGCGAGAACAACGCCACCCAAATCCGAACCGAGGGACGTTGTACGGGATACCCAAGCGGTGCCCCTCCTACCTGCCCGGGTCTTCAAAAATAAAGAAAAACCGAGGCCAGTCACAGCCCACAGAAAGGGGCCCGAGGAGACGTGGCGACCACGGTGCCATCACTGTGCTGTCCTGGAGGGAACCTTGCAGCAGAGGGAGGACACGGGAGACCAGGAACACCACTCGGGCAGACTCCAGGGTCAACACGGTGGCTTCTCTGACAGATGGGCCTCACCCAAGGGCGGCCGTAATAACAGGGCACCTGGGTGTGGGGACATGGGGACCCTGTACCGTGTACGCAGATTTTCTGTAAATCTTAAACTCTTCTACAAAAGAGAGAAAAAGAAATCTGCAAAAGGAAACTAGCAGCCGTGGGCAATCTCTCCTCCCAGGCGCCCTGGGCCAAGGCTAAGCTGTGGTTCTGCCCCGCCCCACCCGGGGACCTCTCCTCCCTCCCAGCGGGTTCTGAGAACACTGGTGGCCTTGGCTCTGCCGCCTGCCCCTCGGGTCCTGCAAGTGGGTTTTGTTTTAGTTTTTTCCCCAAAGCACAGGCAAATATCCAGTCTCCTCCCAGCCGACCTTCACCACGCTGCGGGGAAACGGCCAAGAAGCTGGAGTCTGGGGCCCTGAGAAAATAAACAGGGGAGGAAAGTGCTGCATGTGTGGGGGGGCGAGGGGGAGGGGGAGAGGAAGCCGGGGTGGAAAAGGTGAACCCAGCTCAGATTCGGGTAGAAATCCGACCCTCCTCCCATCCCAGTTCAGCCTTTGCCAACCTTCTCAGAACTCTGCTGAGCCAGCATGTCAGCCTGGGGGTCAGCAGTGGGAAGGGGCTACTTGGTGGTCCAGCTCCCCTGCTAGGGTCAGATGGCCTCTTTCTCACCTCCTGCTTTCTGAGTGCTGGACGCACATCCGGACTGAAATCCATGCAGCCCAAAGACCTTCAGGAATCCTATTAGCAATGCAGGATTTCATCTTCCAAACCTTCTCGGGACCCTGTTGAGAGAGTGAAGGTGAGACGTGAGCTCTGGGGCCATCTCCATTCACCCTCTGTGGTGGTGTGACTTCGGGGACATCATTTACCCTCCGGGAACCTCAGCTTCCTGATGTGCATAGTGTAGAAATATCCATACCCGCTTCCTAAAACTGTGTGCCCATCAAGTCCATCAGCTCATGCCTGGGACTTTTGACAGAGCCTAGCATCTTGTAATTTTCCAATAAATGTTAGCTCTTCAAAATCAATTGTGTGTCCTTCAAAATGTTAAGCACTAACATTTCACATTTCATCTTCTCCCTATGTGAGGAGGTGGAGAGCTGTTGTCAGGCCCTGTCTTATCTTAGAAAAAGATTAGAAGTTGCCAGCCGGAATGTAATTGCCATTGAGGGGACTTAAATTTTGTTTGGATTAATAATTCACTCATCAGTCTCATAGGTAGGGATCACGTTGAGAAGTCTCATTTTTTCATTATTAATAATTCCAGTAGATTCCATTTATTGAGCAATTATTACGTGCCAGACTCCGTTTAAAGTACTTTAGGTGATTATTGCTAATCCTCCCAACAGTCGGAGGGAGATGCCGGCCCTCATTTCACTTTGCCTGACATTGGAGAAGTTAAGGGGTCTTCCAAGCCTGCAAGTCTACTGAGAGAGGAAGCCGGGATTCAAACCAGACTTGCAGGTTCAGCGCTCTTCTCTTGCTTGCTGCATTCTGGGGTTCTGTGCCGGTTTGCTTTGCCTTCTCTCCCAGTGGGGTTCTCCCCTGGAATCAGCCGCAGAGCTCACGATGCTCAGATGTGGGGGGCAGGATCCTCCGACTGTTCAGTCTTCCTTACCAGGTGGAGACGGACATGGAGATTTCCAGCCACTTGATGGGAGGATTTGCAGTGACTTATTTCAGAGCCAGAGTACATTCCCAGAATGAAAGAGGCCAAAAGACCGTTAAGTGTCTCATAGCCACGTGCTGTTAACCTTGCCTGTGCTGGAGTACGGACACGATCAAAAGTCGCTTCCTCCAGACAGAAGCATCCCATCCCATCCCATCCCATCCAGTGGCCCTTGTCCGCATGGCTGGTTGTCTCTGCAGCTAATTGCTCCACTGCCCCTTCAGTCCCCTGCCTCCTTCCAGTCCAGATGGATCAGCTGTCACAGGCTAGGTAGCCTCTGAGAACCGCTCTGTGTGCACCTGGCTTCCCTACCTAAGTCAAGAAAAGGCTCTTGAAACCCTTTAGTAGCATTTATATAAATTACAAAGCTTCATCCAGTACTTAAAATTAGCATTGGAATATTAGATCATTAAATTAATGGGATGTGATCGGTGTCCTCCAAGATCTCAAAAACATCATCCTTCTAATTGTTAATAGAAAACTCAGTGACTACGGGACAGGAGGAACAGTTTTGCTTATCTTCAACGTGCTGTGTGTGAGGGTGGGAATCATTACCTCTGAGCAGCACCCGACTTCGTCCACTTCCACGGCTTTATGAACTATTTATTTCCCATCTGCATCTCTTCTTGCTGTCAGTTAACCGTGACATATAGATTCCAACCTGAACCTTGTAAGGAAAATAAGAAGAAGGAGAAAAACTTTCTTGTACTTTTATGTAATTGTGTAGTGTTTCTTTATAAACTTGCTTCCAATGTGGACCCGCCTTGAAGAGATCGTGATGTGCCAGAGTTCTGGCAAAGAAAATACGGGTTGCTACCGGTCATATACTCAATGGTATTACACTTCTTCTGCTGGGACCAAAAGTTCTGATCAAAATTATTGAGATGATTTTTAACATTTTGAAACAGATTGCCCACACTATATTTGGAAAAGAAAATCCAAGTGATAGATGGGTGCACTTACAGCTTACCCCTCAAGTTTTTATTATAGTTGACATTTAGACAATTTTGAAAGGCTCTACTATTCTGTTTCATAGAAAAGGCAGTGCCACTCAACTCCACCCGGTGTTGTGGTGCGGTTGTAACAGTCTGGTGACGGATGGACCACCTACTCCCTGACAGAGTCCTGGTAAAGTGGATTATGCAACTCATGAGTATTTGAGTCCTGGCTGAAATGCCTCTGCTCGGGATGAGTCTCACTAAGGCGTGTGCTGTGGTTAAGAGGCTGCACATTTGTCCTTCTCAGATGACCAGAGAAAGGGCTACTCATCTGGACCAGAGGGGAATGGCGCTCCCTGGGCTTGCGCAGTGTGTAGCCTGCAGTTCTGGAGAATATGAGTTTCAGTTACTTGAGCGGAAGGTGACATCTTTGCCTGAAGGAGGCCCTGTGACGACCTTTGTCTTTTATGCCTTTAGGAAGGTGGGCTTTGCATTTGGCGGGGGGGGGGGGGGGGGGATGAGCAAGGCTGATGGTTAGGATTCTAGACTTCAGCCAGTCCTCTCCGTGATGGGTCCCACCTTCTAGTCTATCACCAACAGGGAGCACGGGCCAGGTACCCAGACACGTCTTGGTAGGCTACGTTACTGTCCCCAGAAGAGGTTCAAAAGGGGCAGGGCCCAGTGTCCAGGAGAAGAAAAAGCGACCTGCCATAGGAAACAGGGCTCAAGAGGGCGATTTGGTAAGAGGGTGTAGATGAGAGCATCAGGCGCTGGCCACAAGGTTGGGAGGGTGCAGGAAAAGATGCTGAGGTGGCTGAGCAGAACCAGGTGGCTGAGCAGAACCAACTAGAAGGCTCAGGAGCACCAGGCTTGGCGCACTGACCCCCTCCTCCCCCCGCCACACACAAACTCTCTCTCTCAGACCAAATGAACCAAGGTTTCTGGGATGGGGACAGAGGCATCTGGATGTCTTAAAATTTCCTCTAGGTACTTCTTAGGCACAACCCGAATCTGGAGCCAATAGACCAAAGGTGCTGTTGGGAAGGCAGGTGAATGTAGATCTGATAGACCTCCTGTTTGTTCCTTGGCCTGTCCACTTGACCATTTATTCACTCAGCAAACCCCTAAGAAGGTGTTATGCACACACACAGGGTTGAGCTGGGGATACAGCTGGGAACAAAACAGACCCAGTCATCTCTGTGGAGGAGATTGTCTCGGACAGACTGCAGAAAATTCTGCAGAAAGGGCTACATTACCAAAACGTCACGTCACAGACTTACATCACGTCTGTGTGTGTTACTCTAGTGCTCACTCTCCCTTCAATTCCCCTCATCTTCTTCAGCCTCATCTGCCAAAATACAACTGGTCACAACACAGCAAAAAAAAAATGTCAGAAATACCAGGATGCCCAGCTCTGGGAATTTCCATGAAACAGACTGTACATAAATACCCCATGATCAGGGTTCCTCCGCCTGGGCAAGGTGCTCGATTTGTGCCGTAGGAGGCCACCTGCTTGTGTGTCATCCGCTGGCGCCAGCCCACGGGTTGGTGCCAGGACACATGAAATGAAGTTCACCTGATGCTCTCTGACAGCAGCTTTCTGTTATAACGTGCAAATGAGATTAGGTTAAGGTAGAGGGCAGAGCAAATGGATGGCTTCAGAGACTGGTACCAGAATACTGATGGCTTTAACCAGAAGGTGCCCGGTTACGGTCCCGCTTGGGTCACTGGTAGTCATGAGTTCCTGATGCTGACGCCTGCGCGGTGGCCTGGGGGGCCGGGTGTATGGATTATAATTTGTGGCATTTATTGGCATAGAGCCAAACACTACGTTTGGATTTCTTTGACCTTCAGGAAGGCCAAGGCGTGAGTGCTTGGTGGAGACTGAGTGCACCAATTGTCTCCTGGGTGTCTCCTGTCCACCTTCTGAAGGTGTGACATGCACGTGGGCAATGTGGCTGACCAGGCTGCCCCCCCCGCCCCGCCACTGCAAGCCTCCCGTGGGCTGAGCGGCCATGACCACGAGGTCTCTCAAGGCCCCCTCGACCTCTCTCTGCCTATGAAGCGGTGTCATGTGACTTGAAACTACCCAAAGAACCATTTCGTAAGTGAAGGGAATCTAAAGTTGCCTCTGCCTCATTGAACAGCTCAATTGGCTTCAGAAGCATTTTCTACTTCTGTTGAAAATGTGAAAGCTCTCAGCTGCATTCTGGGCTTGAAGATTTTTTCCCCATAGTTTGGTAGTCAGTTGTGTAATAAACTTCAAGGAAACATCTGTGCACAACCCAGCAACATCGTAACCCAATGGCAGAGACGAAGGGTCACCAGAAAGAGAAGTTCAGTGCTATAAAGGTGGTATGCGTGGAGAGCTGGGCCTGCCATTGGAAAGCTGACCAGAGGCACAGGAGACGGCACAGAAACCACTGTCGCGGGGACTAGAGAGTGACCTAGGGATTTCCGCAGGAAAGCCACAGGTTGGGTTGTCGGTTGAAATGCTCTCTTGGAACTGCTGAACTTCTGCCCCAGGGCTTTCTTCAATGGAGGGCAGTTTGTTTCCGGCAGGAAGGAGCATTTCTGAAGGTTGTGACGGTTACGACCACAACAAAGCCAAACAGCTCAGAGATCCGATTCCATTTTTTAAAGTTTCCAAAGATTAAAAAGAAAAAAAACACTTTGGGGCTTAGCTAAAAGGCTAACGGGAGAAGCGAACTCCATCTAAGAATCAATCGCTCTGCTCAGCGACACCCTGTGACAGAACTAATAATTGTGTCCATGTAAAACCAGGCCCTCTTGTTACTTTTTAATGAAGTCTGTCTGACTCTGTGATATTTTTGGCCTAGGAAATGAAAGAGATGTTTTATTAAATGAAACTAGGTCCTACATAGGTAAAGTGTTCGACCATAAGTATGTAATCACATCAGGCAATAGAAAGAAAATACAAGACGGAGTCAGAGAGGCGGGAAGGCCTTTCACGGGAGCCTGTGCCCCAGAGAGGCTCCCGGGGGTGGGAACGGCAGCCAGACTCGCAGCAGACACGGCAGGAGTCCCGGAGGGAGGGGAGGATTGTCCACCTGCTCTGGACCCTGGGCCAAAGCGTGTGCTCCCTGCTGCGGGGAGAAGTCCAACGCTCCCCCATGAGCCACAGAAAATGGGGTCTGTTGGCAGGACCCCCGCGCCTCCCCTGCCGGCAAAGCCCTTCTCCTGCCAACGCCCTTGCTCTGTTGGCCAGAGCGCGAGTCTTCCTCTATCCTCCCTCACTCCTCTCCTCCCTCTCTCTCCTGCCCCTTCCCTCTTCTCTCCTCCCCCCCTTCCCTTCAGCATTGGAGAAACTTGGTGTAACCTCAGCCTTACTAGTTTTCACCCTCCCCTTGCCAAGTGGCCTGGAACCAAGGAAGCCGCGTGGTGATGCGTGTGGTGAGGGCACGTGAAGCGGCTCTCCTCAGGCCAACCCCTGTGTCCTGCTGGGCCCGGGTGGAACCCTTCAGCTGACCACTATTTTTCACCTTGTACACCTGAATGTGTGTGCATATAGATGTGTGTGTGTGTGTGTGTGTGTGCAGTGTATGCATGTGTGTGTGTGTGTATACAGGCAGGCTGTGTGTGCACGTGTAGGTATGTGTCTGTTTGTCTGATAGCACACGTGTGTGGGCATGCATGGGGCACGAACACATGGACTTTCGTGTGTACACAAGTGCGTGCGTGCGAGGGTGGACATGGTGTGGCACACACTTTCACGCTGATGGAGACGCACAGAGGAGGGCCTGTGGGTTCCAGGGAGCTCTTCGTCTTGGGTCTGATAAGTTGTCCCTAATGTTCAAAGGGAAGCATCCTTGGCAGGAATCCCTCACTCTGAATTGCACATTCAGATGCCATCATCACAGGATGTCTGGGAAGTTCCTTGGGGGGTGACAGTGGTCCTCTTGTTGCCCTCTCTTTGTTTGTTGACCTGGGAGAGGGGCAGAGGGCAAAGGAAGAGCACAGTGCAGAGCTCCCCTGTGCCAACTGGTGGGGGGTGACAGGCTTTCGGATCACTCCATTCCCAGGGCCCCATTTCTGTCCAAGACGGTGACAGGAGGTGTCAACGTGGGTGGGTGGCAGTGTGGGTGGGGAGGTGACTTGTGGGGAGAGGTCTTAGCAAAGGCCAGACATCAAAACCCACAAGCCCAAAATCAGATTCACCTTCTTTTTTTTTTTTTTTTAAGGTTTTGACAAAATTAGCTTTCCTCTTAACAGTCTGGGAGTGCTATCAGAACAGGAGCTATAAATCTGTCTGGTAGGGCCCTCTCTTCCTAAAATAGATGACAGAAGACTGCAGATGGGCGCACACACATGCGGCTCGCATCCTCTGCCAGGTGCGTCCCTTGCTCTTGGGTCTCTGTGTCTCTGGGGAGGCGGGGCATGAGATGGTGACATGTGCACTCTCCTCTTGTGGCCAGACCCAGGCAATGAGACAGCTTGGCCACCATCTTCTTCAAGGTGGCTTGGGCGGTGGGAAGGACACAGGTTTGTGCATGCCTAAAAGCTAGATTGAGGTCCTGGCACCGCGCCTTCCTGGCTGAGTGACTTAGGCCGCCATAGCCAACCTCGGTTCCATATCTGAAAAGTGGAAAAATAGTCCATAGCTTGCTGGGATGTCAAGAGAGTTTCTGGAGGTCTAAATCTGCACCTGTATCTGCACCTGCATCTCTGTCCCATCTCTAGGGCCTGACTGTGTGGAAGGCGCGGCCTTCCTCCTCCTTCTCTGGACATTACTATTTTTTTCATGTACATTAGAAGTAGAAGTCCTGTCCTAACCCCACTGACTCCTTGATCGGCTTTCTCCTGGTCTCTGCCAGCCAATGGTGGACATTCTGCGTGTGTCTGCGTGTGTGGGTGCATATAGATGTATCTGTGTATCTTTCAGATCTCATCTATCTGTCAATCATCTCTCTGTCAATCATCTCTCTTCCAGACATATCTATATCTAGATTTGCATATCTGTGTGTCTACATATAGAAATGTCTGTGTCTCTACATCCTTGTCTGTGTATCTTCCAGAATTCTTTTTGTTTTTCTGCTTTTGCCATTTTAACTCACTGCATCCTTGAGACATGGAACTCCATGGACCTACATTTATATTTTGTAATGTTCAAGTTGTGAATATTTTGTTAAAAATCCCCCTTGCGCTTCTGAAACTTTGCAACCGTTGTGTCTTTTGCCCTCGTTTGGGAGAGCTGTGGGACAGTGCTGAGCAACCCCAGAGGAGCTGGTATTTAAGGATGAGGTAGATTTGTAGCTGAGACACAGCCGTGTGTCACCGTGCCATCCCTGCATCACCCTGAGGACCACTGAAGCCCATGGCTGAGCACCCATAAGTTACCCTCACTGCAAAGTTTGGGGAAGGGCGCTGCTTTGTGGTCATGGATGGAGCCTGTGGCCACAGGAAGCTGAAGCAACCTGGGCCAGCTTGCAGAATTGGTGGGAAGAGAGTCCCTGTTGGTCACTGTTTCTTTGGCCCAGTGGTTTGAGCTCCTTTGACGTGAGACCTGAAGTTCTGTCCCAACCCAGGCTAGGAGGCCAGGCCAGAAGGAGGAAGTGAGAGTCCTGATGGGACGGCCGGCACCCGGGCCTGGGTGCTGAACTATCAGCAGCTCCTTACGTCACTGTGTTTAGCTGCCCTTGGATATTCTCATGCGTTGGAAATCAGGGCAACAGGGGCCAGGGAGAGGAGCAGCTGCTCTGTGCTCAGCTATTTAGTGTGCCTTTTGGACAGGTGGGATGTCGCAATGACAGAACCAAAAAAAAAGCCAATATAGTGCCAGGATCAGAAAGCACCAGCCTCTTAAGGGAGCTGGAAAGACTCTGTCACAGCCACAGGACCATGCCTGTCTTCCCTGGGCCACCGGAGTTACCTAAGTCCTCACCTCCTACTGGGACACGCATCCGTCATTGCTCTAACGCACTTCCACCTGCAGAGTGCTGTAGGAAAGTCCGGAGTTGGTGTGGCAGGTAGAAACAGCAAGAGGCACCTGGGCATTCTCCCAGGGGATTAAGATCATCTCCTGTGTCCTTGTCCTGGTCCTGTCCACCTCTCATAGTCCTGTGGGACTGTTTCCAGCCATTATACGCCTCCTCTTCTCCTTGTAGCTAGGACTTTGGCATCCATGTGGTTACCCACGGGAGGTGTGTGTTGTGTACCCTGGGTGATAAATATGGAACCATCTCAGCTAAGTCCCTCTTAGTCTCTGGAACTGGTGCTGGGACCATTGCTGTGAGCCCAGCCTGCCCAGGGCCTGGGGCCTTCACCCTGCAGGGCAGAACCAGGGAAGGGAACCATCCTGCCAGCACACAGCAGCTGTCTGCTCCAGGGACTGCCAAGGGAGTGGGATGTCACCAAAGGAGTGGGATGTCACGGCGCCCCTGGGGCTTATGTCCTGGGAGGCCACGGGTGGTGTTGCAGGTCTGTTCTCTGCATGGGCACGTCTGGGTCCACATCTTCTTTGCATTCATTGTGACTTCTCCACGTCTCCCAGGCTTTCTGATCTAAGCTTCCTCTCTCATCCTCAATCTTTAGATCTTAAATTGCTGGAAAATGCATGTTCGTTTATGTTACCAGTTTGGGTATTGTAGGCAATAGACACACCACCTTATCCCACAAATATGCATGAGTTACGTGTCCTGGGCCAAGGTTATGCTTAGAAGCCTCATTAGTGGGCAAGACAGGAAGGGCCCACGCCCTGCCTTTGAGTAGCAAGGCTTGTGGAAACTAAGAGGGAAGGTAAACACCCTGGCCCTGTCACCCAGAGGAGAACGTGAAGATGGATTTGGTAAAGTAACCCAAGGCAGCACCACCAGCAGGGAAAAGACACCAGCAGGTGAATCTCTAATTCGTAATGTGTATGGGGGGCGGGGCAAGTAGCAGAAGAATATTTTTCCGTTTATGTAAAGTTTAGAAACATGAAAAATAATCTGAGATCAAAAAATATATTGCTTCCAAGGAATAAGACATGCACACATGTACAAGAAAATAATATACATATATAAATGAGAGGTGCCTAGGGGTCTCCTGATCTGTTGGTAACGTCTTGTATACTCCACTTTCCGGAAGCAGAGCCTTGTTGTATTACACATGGTGCTGCCTTCGTCTCTGGACCCAACGTGCTCCCTCAGTTTCTCCCAATCTTAAGGAGCTGGATTATTCAGGATTGTACTCTTCTGAGATTTCAGGTCCAGATAGTGGAAAGAGTGAAGGTTTTGGTTGAAATAACGAGAACGGATTCTGAAAGAGAAGGAGCAGGAGGAGGGTTTTTCCTGAGGCTCAGCTTCTTGAACTGACAGTGCAACTGTCCCATGGGCCTGGCATCGGGGAAGAAGCACCAATCTAGCTGCACGTTCTAGTGCCCACCGATGGCTCTCTTTAGACTTCAGGTTGGGAGGAAAGATGAGCTCTTCTTCTGACCTGCAGGGCTCACTGTGAAACCCCGGGTCTTGGGACTGCTGTGTTCCTTCTGCCTTTCTTTGTCTTGCTTAACCTCCAAACTTCTGTCTCGGGATATTTTCCATACCATCCATTTCCATCTCACTCTGTAGATGCAATAAGGTGTGTTTTCTATCCCCAGTGGGAACTGCAGACAGGGCGCCCTCTTGCCTTGAGTACTTCCGTGTGCTGCTTCTAAGAACAAGAGCATTATCTTATAGAACCGCAATACAAGATTCCCATTGAAAACTGAACCCATCGATACAGAGCTGTCACCTAATCCACAGTTCATTTTCCAGTTCCATTGATTGTCCCAATAGTGATCCTGATGGCGATTTTTTGTGGTCCTGAATTTCATCAATTGTGCATACTGATTAGTTGCCCAGTTTCTCTAATGCCCTTTAACCTGCAGCACTGCCACAGTCTGGCTTTGTCTCTCACAATCTTGACCTTTTTAAAGAGGAGGCAGCTCCTTGCAGAGGGTCCCTGGGTGTGTGTCCAGCTTCCTCCTGGCAGTCTTTACCAGAATGCCACCCAGGACTGGCAGTGGCCTCTTCTTCCAATGCATTGTGTCAAGAGGCATGTGATGTTGGTTTGTCCAGTTATTGGTGGCATTAACTTTAATCACGTCTAGGTGGTTCTCCTGGAGAGCTCCACAAAAAAACTTCCCCACTGTGATTAGTAAGTCTGGGCTTGAGGAGTGATTTTAGACTTTGCAAATATCCTGTTACCATCAAAGTCTCATTTGCTAATTTCACCATTCATTGATGATTCCTGCCTAAGTCAATTATGACTATGGTGGCTATCAAATGATGGCTTTCGAACTCCATAACTTCTATATTTACGAGCTGGCATTCTGTTTCCTTTCCTGCATGCATTAATGTAATTAATCATTTCTATCAATATGGAGTCATGAATTCATATTTTATTGACAGTTACTGTCATTATTTATTTTGATGCTTGAATTGTCCTGGACTTGGTCACCAGGAACCCTTTCAAAGCTGGCTTCTGTGTTCTTTTAGCATGACCCTATAATTGATAATACTCATTTATTGGTGTTACCAGCTATTCCAGGCTTATCTTGAGTCTTTCTGGTTTCAGCCTTGGAGTGAGTCATGTCTCCAAGAAGTCCTTGTTCCTCCTAGTGGAGAATGGTGTTTAGAAACAAAGTTCTGACTGATCATGGCTTCCAGGCTCTCCAACTGGACGAGGTAGGTAGAATTAGGAGACATGATGCACATGCACATGCACATTTAGACAGGACTGTGTTTTAAGAGCCTTGGATTCCTTAATCCTCCCTAAAGATGACCTTCCTCCCAACAGGACATGTTCTCTAGGTTAAATTTTTTCCTGGCTGTCTGATATCACTTATCTTACCAGTTATCTTTCATCAGTCTAATTGCCTTGAGATCATTCGCCTGAGAGACATTGTGTTTTTTATCATCTTTATATCCTCACTGGCTAGGAAAATATCTGGTAAACATTCGATGCCCAATACATGTTGATAGGATTCAGGGTAGAAACTGGTTAGATGGGAGGAAGGTTGGGTGGGAGGGTGAGTGGGTGGAGGGATGTTTGGCTGGAAGGGTGTTTTGTGGAGAGTAGTTGAGTAGTTAGTGGAGAATGGTGAAATTAAGGATTATTGGGTGGTTATTGGTGAAAGCTGAGCAGGAGGTGGTCTTGATGTTTTATCTATCAATCATCTTTCTTCTGACACACGTGTATTCACTGAGTCCAGGTCCTGGTTCACGCATCAGTTTGGTTAACTGGTCTTACAGAGAGTAGGCGTTGGTTCATTACCCATTGGTTGTCTGAATTTGACTGTCAGGACCATGGTTGGATTATATGCCTCTGAACTCTTTGTGACCACCACCATGCTTAGTATAAAAAAGAACTCACTATTCAGCTTGTTAGTAGTTCATTTAGATAATAACAAGGAAATATTATTTCCCCAACTTAACTTTTCAAGAAAACTAAAACGACTAAAATGTCTTGTTTTTTTTTCAACATTAAGTATGGACTCTGTATTCTCTCTAGATGTACATTTGCCCTGAGATTATGTAAGTAACAGTCTCCTTGGTATTTCAAGAACGGATAGGCATTGTTTAATGCTGTAATTTTTTATGTAATTAGGAACAAGTTTTGCATTGGAGCTAGTGGCTAACATCTCACAATTTGGGGCCATTTTTGTGGTTAAAAAAGTAGTTTAGGTAGAAGTAATTTTTTTTTAGTATCTGATAGAGGCTGATATTGTAAAGTAGTTTCCTGTGATAGAAATGGTGTTTTGGTCAACAACAGACCACATGTACAGTGGTGGTTCTGCTGGGAATAGGGGCACACAGCTACTCAGGAAGCTGAAGCAGGAGGATTGGAAGTTCAAGGTCAGCTTTGGCGATTTAGCAAAACCCTATCTCAAAATAAAATAAATAAAAAAGGGCTGGGGTGTAGCTCAGTGGTAGAGCATTCCTATGGTCAATACCCAGTACTGCAAAAAAAATAGAAATAAAAATCAATGGTGGGTCCGTAAGATTGTAATGGAACCAAAAATTTCTATGGTCACAGCCCTCGTAATGTCACAGGGGAATGCGTTGCACTGTGGTGGTGGTGGTGTAGACAAACCCACTGTCCTGTCAGCCATGTGCAACCCAGCACACTTGACTGTGGGAAGTACCTAACACTGGCCAGTAACAGACTAGTGGTTTGCATCCTTACTATTTTATGTCAATTATAGAAAAACGATTACTGTACAACTGTTGCCACGTTACGCCTGCAGCAGGCCCGGGCATCTGGTGCTTCCCGTGGCTTTGAAGCATCCCAGGGGACATGGAATGATGCACCCTTCCCACCGCGGCATGTGAATCTGACACTCACACAGAGTCAAAGTCACCCAGAACACATTGCCACCACTGAGCACTGTGCACTGGCACCTTCTTATCCATGTTTAAAAATCTTCATATACTAATAAAATAAGCATCAAATTCTTCTCATGATGATGATATTGTGAAAAGAAAGGGAAGCTGACTTTCAGGACACATTTTCATCTTGGGGTCCATGATGGCTTCCAGTGTTTTTGGAGAAATTTCCATAATGGAGCCTTGGAGTCAAGGATGAGCGCTGCATCGTGGTGTAAGAGCCAGAGACGAGGTGCTCTGCCTGAGACCGTCTTTGTTCTCAGGGAGATTTTTCCTGGCCGAGTGTTTTTGTACAGAGCCACCAGGTAGCATTCCAGGTACCCAGCCATCGCACACAGGTGGGGTGGGACGGAGGCGGTCTGAATCGTAAAGCGCCTTTCTTTGAGGTCAAGTCAATTTTTATTCCTAATCTGCGAGTGAGGGATGAGAACAAATGACTTCTGAGTGAAATAAAGATCTCTTGGCCTGTCAGGATCTATCTTATCAGATGACGAGGTGGCATCCCTGTTAGCGGCGGGCAGTTCCAGAGTCCATTCGCCCCAGGAAGTGTGAACACTGGGTGCCAAACCACGCTCTGAGCGCCTGGGCACCTGGTTCTCGTTTGCTCCTGTCGTACATTCCCACTGGAGCCTGCCGGGTCCCACTTTCCTTCACTGGAGGCCTGGGGGTGTATGCCTGGGCACAGCAGAGCATTTCTTAATGGTGCCAAATGTGGGGTGCTGTGGCCCAAATATCCGAGGGACCCGTGTGTTTTCCTGACCCTCACAGGTGGCCTGTGCCGGGAACACACACGTTACTCTGACGTCTTTTATGGTCCATTGTATTGCCACCGTGGGAGAAAAATCCTCTTTCCCCGTGTTAATTTCTCTTTTCACAAATAAAACCAAAATATACGGTTCTCTGAGCCACAGTAATAAACATGGTGAGCGTTGGCTATAGCTTTAGAGAATTATTTTTTTCCTCTTACAGCAAAACCCAAAGAGGAGAGCCGATGGTATTTCTCTGACATTTTTGGACAGATGAATGTCTCTGGGCAGGGAGACGATGCCAAGGCCTGCGAGGTTCCTTCTCTTGGCTCGTTGGAAAGTTCTCTGGGAAAGCCCGTGTGCCTGCTCTGCCCGCTCTCCGGGGCCACGGAGGGTCATGTGAGCCCCCTTGGACCTCCGCTAGCCCAGCCTCCACCTGCCTCCCGTGTAGATGGGCACCTGGAGGCTCAGCTCAGAGGATTAACCCAAGGTCACGCAGCTCTGGTTTGTGGCAGAGCCAGAACTGGGACCCAGAGGCTTCCAGAATCTCAACATAAAGGGCGTGCATTAGGAACGGATTTCTGCCCCGCCTCCTCCCTCCTGTCACCTGATTCCCTGGCCGGAATCCAAGGGACGCTATCACACTGAGGCCTCTCTGTGGGTCCCTGAGGCCAAACGTCCCTCTTCCTATATAGTCACTGGTTCTTTTTTATAAATTTTTCCCTATTTTTATCGGTTCACTATAGCTGTGCATAGTGGTGGGGTTTCTGGTCACACCTTCCTACATGCACACAAGATCACAGTGTGGTTTGGCCAACCTGGCTCCCCAGCACTTCCCCGCGCCCTCTGTACCATCCGTTTTCCTGCAAATGACATCATCTGGTTCTTCTTTAGGTTCAGCCACTGGTCCGTGCATTAGGGCCCCTCGTAATAGTTCCATAGTCACCGTGCTAGGTTCCCAGGGCGGCAGGAGAAGGATCCCAAACCAAAGCTGCAGACATTGATTTTCTCCTAGTTCTGGAGTCTGAAATCAGGGTGTCAGCAGAAACATGCTCCCTCCAAACAACCTGGGGAAGAGCCCAATGCCCCTTCTAGCTTCCAGCATTTGGGGGAATCCTGGGTGTTCCTTGGCTGACAGACTCCTCAGTGTGATCTCCACCCTGGATCCAGATTGCTCTGTTTGGGTGTCTGTTTTCTTGTAGAAAGAGCAGTCCTTGAGTCAGGGCCCACCCTCCTCCATCCAGGATGACCTCATCCAGTTTGTAACTCCATCACATCTGCAAACACCCTGAGTCCGAGTAAGGTCCCCTCTGAGTTCCCGAGGGCTGTGACTTTCTGGAGGACGCTGCTCAGCCCTGTGCGGAAGGCAGCGCGTGTTTTTGAATGAAGGAGTGAGCTATTGAATGAGTGAGCGAGTGGTGGGGCGGAGGGCCCTGGCGAGTCTTCCCGAGGACCAAGCCGTGCCGCCCAGGCAGAATCCCCGAACGTGCACCTCAGCTGAGCCTGGCAGAGACCAGGTCTGTGCTAACCCGGGGGAGAAACCTCCCAGAGAGCTTTGCCCCCTCTTGAAAGGCTGCTCGGATCACTCTGCTGTCCTTCCCTCTGCAGAGTGTTTTTAATATGTCTATTTAAATGCAAATTTTGACTTTCTATCTGTAATCATATAAAATGCTTGGCACTAAAATTTTAATCAGGAATGTAATTTTATACAGAGGCAGTCATGGAGTGGTAGGCCGCAGGTAATAGAATGAGGCATCCCAGGCGGGCACCCTGGCACCTGCGTGCCGTGGCCACCCTGCCTCCAGGGGGCTGGGAAGACCCTGCCCCCTCGGGTGGGCACTGGCTAAAGATGCCAGATGCCTCAGGCTCCCGGGCATGGCTGCATGTGACTCCTGGTCTCCTTGTTCCATTGTCTTTACAAAAACTGAACAGCGCAACTGTGTTTTGTTGTTGTTGTTGTTGTTTTTCCTGTTCCCTCTGGTATCCTCTCAGCTCCACCTGCCCCAGTATAAGGTGAAGACTCTGTTCTCAAGCAGGCCGAGGCTCTGCCCAGCGTGTCCACTGTTTGGGAGGGGGCTGCCAGCGGCACATGCTGTCAGGCCCCAGCTCCCCGCAGCCTTAGCTCCATCTGCTGGGAGCTCAGAGGTAGCTGCCAGCCCTCCCTGCTCCGCTCGGCCTCCCCTCTGATGGGGGCTGGGAGCCATGCCTCTGGGCCCACTGTGGACTGAACAGTCAGACAACCCTGGGCCGTGGTCCTCCCCAGAACTCCACAGGCACCTTTCTGCATTGGCCTGTTGGCATGTTGAGAGGTTGTTGAGAAAGACTGGAACTGTCCCTTGTCCTTCGTGGCTCGGCTTGTCTTGGCAGGAGCTCAGAGTGTGTGCCTGCACCCTGACATAGATGGCACTGCCTGCCCTGGGGCCTTTGCAGTGGTCGCTCCCTGGTATCCTGGCGTGGATAGGAAGTGTCCCCCTAAGACTCATTTATTGAGTGGGGCTTTGGGGACATGATTGGGTCATGAAGGCTCTGACCTCAGTGGGTTAATCAATCCCTCGATGGACTCATATTGGGATGGACTTTTGGGAGTTGGTAGAAACTCTAGGAGGTGGGACCTAATTGAAGAGAGTGAGTCCTAGGAGGCATACCCTTGGGGACTTATCTACTTGCTGCACCACACCCCTGCTTTCTGCCTGCCATGAGCTGAGCACCTCTTCCCACCATGCCCTGTCGCCATGATGCCTTGCTTCACACAGGCCCACAGCAGTGGAGCCAGCTGGTGGTGGGCTGCAGCCTCTTAAACCAGGAGCCAAAATAAATCTATCTTCCTCTAAGCTGATTTTCTCAGGTACTTTGTCACAGTGACAGCAAGCTGGCCACCACACCTAGTCCTGGGTGCTCAGCCTGAATGTGTCCAGCAGACCGGCGGCCCTGGCCCTTCCTGATGGAGGCATTGACCTCCACAGGACGTGTGGCCTCAGTATCTTCTTTACTTTTCTTGCTGTAACTCTCACTTAGATAACAAACCTCTTGAATCGTTTCAGGAGAATTTTTCTTCCTTGAGTGTGAAAAATGGACTGGGGGCGGGATGAGAGGGTGGGCAGACGTGGACGCAAGAGGCAGGGTCGGGACCTGAAGCGCGGCTATCACGGGGTGAGGACTGACCCTGAGAATGGAAAGCGGCCACGGAGAGGAAATGACGAGGTGGACAAGAGCGCTTTCCACGAGGCTCCCGGGAAGGGCTGTCACTGTGTCTCAGGAATGAGGAGGAAGGAGGGTGCGTTCTCCTCAGAGGACCCGTTTGAGGAGACAGATGCTCAGCTCATTTTGAGAAGGCCGAGTTTGGGCTCCCGTGGGAAATCCAGCTGAGATCTGTGGACTGGGGCAGCCACAGGGCCGGTGGCCCTCGAGGCCCGGACGGTGCTTCCCTGGGAGAGAGGCAGAGTGAGGAGGCCTCGTGACCCACTGACCAGGGCCTTCCTGCTTGTGCCCTTTTGTCGTTCTGTGTCCCAGCGTGGGCACCGCACCATGGGGTCATCCTACCCAGGAGAGAGGACAAGGGAAACGGAGAGTCCGCAGGAGGGCAGACGAGGCGCTCGCTCAAAGAACTGAGCGTGAGCCTGTAGCCCCAGTTACGGGGAGGCCGAGGCAGGAGGATTGTCAGTCCAAGGCTAGCCTGGGCAGCTCAGCAGCACCCTGTCTCAAAATTTAAAAAAAAAATGAAAAGGGCTGGGGTGTGGCTGAGTGGTGGAGCACCCTGGGTCCAGGTGCCGTATGGGGCAGGGGGACTGAATGTGAGAAGAGGGGAGGAGGAAAGGAGTTGCATGGTGGAGACAGGGAGGGGAGGGCAGAAGGAGAATAATTCCCGTCAAGGGCTTCACAGAGGGAGGCCCTGTGAGGGCCCGAGGGATCCAGTGGACTGAGCCACCAGCATTGACGATGACGTCACTTGTGTTCATGGGCAGAGGCCAGAGGGGTGGGTTTGAGGAGACCGTGGAGGGTGGGAGGGGAGGCAGTTCTGCTGAGCTTTGCTCTGAAGAATGGAGAGCTTCAGGTAGGGAGACAGGGCAGGAATGAAGGGAGGGTCCCGGGTCAGGAGACAGAAGCCCCCCCGTCAGGAGTCAGGATGGAAAGACCCGGGGGTGGCGGTGGGAGCGGCAGGAGCGGCCGTCCACCTGGGGGAGCAGGCTCCTGAGGCAGCGCAGCTGCGGGAGGGGCCACCTTCCCTCTAGAGCAGAAGGAGCCACGTCTGGGTCTCAGGAAGTCCGTGAGCTTGGCGGGGGGGATTCGGAGCGCCTTGGCATTTGCTGCCTGTCTGAGGCGGGAGGCGTCTGAGGTGCGGGTTGGAGGTGTGAGGGTGGTCGACAGTGCTTTCAGTGGCCATCTGGGAGACGGGAGCAGAAATCCTCTCAGTCGGAGTCTGTTCCGAGTGCTTTCTGCGCGCCACACCCTTGGCATCAAGGGACAGATGAAACAGTCAAGTAGCACGGACATTGTCCTCAGGAAGGGAACAGTGACCTGGGGGGAGGCAGGCGGGGTGCGTGGCAGGTCCCCACACCACCTCTCCCCACCTGCATCAAGTGATCTGCATGGCCTGAGTTTTCTTTTCTCGAATTCAGCCACTTGAGGCTGGAACACAGGAAGGGGGACGCTGAGGGAAGAGAGGTGGAAGCACTGGAGGGCAGGCAGGTGGGTTCAAGTTCAGGGATGGGGTGGAGGGAACAAATGAGGGTCACAGTTAAGGACCATTCAATGGCGTCTGGGTGTGGAGAAGAGGCCCCTTTCTTCCTGTTTCTCTTTTCCCTCTGGCAGGCATTGCTACAGTGAATGTCCTTGAACAAATCTCTTTGGGAACATGAAAGTATTTCCCTAAAATAGATCCTCAGAGGAACGCTGGGTTCAGAGAAAATCGCAGAGACCATTTCAATCCGTACTGCCAAATCGAGGCTCACAGACGCCCCACCCCTGGTGGCACACCACTCCGCAGCATCCACACGCCTCTTCCCCATCACGTCCTTCGCCAGCACTGGGCATTATGGATCTTTCCTTTACCAATCTGACCAGCAACCAGAGGTCTATGTGCTTTGGTGGATTTCTTGTCCCAGCGAGCGTCTTTTGGATAAGCGTGCTGGAGACCCGTGGTGTGCAGTGGTGACTGGTTATTTTGGCGGATGGTTCCAAGAGGTGGTACTGCAAGGTTGGGGTGGGGGGCATTGGGCAATGGGTGGAGAACGTCAGACGTAAGCCCACAGATCTGATCTGGGAGCTGGAGAGGAAGGGGCGTGTTCTAGAGACACTTCATGAGCGACCCCCGATGGACCTCATGGCCTTCAGGAGAGCAGGAGGGTGTGATCGGGGTCCACAGAGGTCTGCAGAGGTCTTTCTTCTGCAGTTTGAGTGAAGATACTAAATTTTTAACCAGAGGATATGCAGAAAGAAGTTCAGGGTTGGGACCCCACCCCAGGACCCTGGCTCCACTTACTGGAATGCCTAACACTTTCCAGGGTCATTGAGTCTAAGTCGACTCCGCTTTGCTTGTGGGACAGGTTGGTTCACTTCTGTCATGGCTTTGGGACTGTAGGGTCCTCTTAGCTAGGCCAGGCATTGGGCCCTCATGCTGGAACCAGGCCTACACTGTGTCCCTATGGATTCCAGCATGCCCACCATCATGCCACCCAGCACCCACCTTAGCCATTTCCTGCCCTGGCCATTTCCAAGACGTGGATCTGGTGGCTGTCTCTGGGGCTGCACTGCAGACTCCCTGAGGGCAGAGACCAGGTCTGACTCGTCTGCTGCCACCTCCTCGGGCAGTGCTCTGCAGATTCTTTCTGCAAAGGGCCAAGTAGGAAACAATTCAGATGTGTGAGCTCTGCGATCGCTCTTACAACTCACCTTGGCCCTGGCACCCTGAAAGTAGCCACAGAAGGCAGGTGAACAGGTGGCAGGGCTGTGTTCCAATAAAATTTTGCAAATGATGCTGAAGTCTGATTTGCTACCATTCATCCTATGCTAATATTCTTGTGTACCCTGCCATGGTATTCTTGTGGTGATTTTTGATTTTTATTCAAAATTGCAAGAATCCTCTTAGCCCATGGGCCATGCATACGTGAATAGACTGCAGGCCAGTGGCCTGAAAGCCTGGGTTGCCAGCCCCTGTCTAAAGCACGGTGCAGCGCCTGTAGCCACAGCACCTGCCCCGTTAATAATATTCAGGGAGAAAAGGAGGAAGATGAGTCGGTTGGTTATGGAATTTTCTTCCTCCCACAGAGTGGGAAGGGATGGTGCTGAGTATCATAAAAGGAGTCATGAATCTGGTGTCAGGAGATCCTGGTTCTCCTAAGGAGCAGTGTGACCTTGAGCCAATTGCTCCAGCTCTTGGGGCCTCAGCTGTCATGGGGACAGCCTCCATTCTTATAGGATGGGAAGCACTTTACACTCCCCAAGCCCATTGATAAGTGCCCAGGGATTCCCCGAGGCAAGATAAGAAGCACAGCAGAGCAGACAAGATCTCAAGCCTCAAGCCCAAGTCAGTGAGCTGCGGCCAGCGCAGGGCTCAGCCAGCCACAGCGACAGCAAACTCCCCAGAGCCAGCAGGAGGGTTCAACGCTGGGGACCAAGAAGTTTGTGGAGGCCGTGTGGCCTGAGCCAAGGTGCTCTGTCTGACTCTGGCACCTTCTCCAGCAGGAGGGCGCAGGATGGGCTTCCCTACTGCAATTCTGATTAATCTTCCAAGAAGGTCTGACTTTGTTTCGAGTAAGGATGTTGCATTGGCCTGGGTGAAGTAGAAATCAGACCTACAGGATGCCATGGCCCTGGCCACACTGAAGTCATACACCTCTTGTCACACACTCTGTGCAGGAGCCACGTGGCCTGGGGGACACAGATGCGTGGCCATCTTCTGCACAAAGTCTGGGTGGACGGGCAGACCGTTTCCTTTTCCATCTTGCTTCCTTTATGTGGTTGGGATGAGACCAATTCACTCAAGAACCACACAGGAGGGAGATGAGCCGGTGAGTGCTCGAAGCCAGCACTTCAAACCCGTGCTCGAGATAGGAGCCGTGACTGTTGGGGAGTGGCCGCTGGCTTGCTATTTTCTAGCATGTCCCTAAATTTTTTGCTTGGTTTTGAAGGCATAATGGATCCTCTATGGCGTGCGTATCTGAGTGCAAACCAGAGCCCTCCCTCCAGTGCCCTTCCTCCGCTGCCACTCTCTGGCTGCCCTGAAATGTGCTGTTTCACCGCCATTCATCTCTCCTGATTGGTTTTGCTTTTCTTCTTTGAAGATGTTGCTAAATTTGCTTGTAAAGTTTTGTTTATTCATTGGTGCTCCGTTGAAAGGTGCTGGATCATTAATCTAACTATTCAAGGTTAACCATGCTTTATGCTGAAATTGCCTTTTATGGAACAGATTTCAAGGTTTTGCCAGAGTTGAGTGCTACCTCATTTTTGACATTTCAGCAATGAATCCTGTTTGAAATGTGATTTGAATCCAATCATCATCTTATTTGTGGAGGAAGATAAAAATAATACACAAATATTGCAGTAAAATCGCATCTTGCCCTGCCCCCTTCATGCATTTTGATTCAGCTAAGGCCTGCTGGGGTGGCACCCAACGATGTCATTCCCACTTTAACTCCGTCTCCCGCTCTCCTCCCTGTCTCTGTCTCCCTCTCAGAAGGTTTAAGTGCCTTCGCTTCATGTCTAACAGAGCTCTGCAGAGCTTCTCAGAGTTGTCATGGAGGCCGCGGGGCTCGCTCAGCTCTGAGCCTTGTTGCAGGAAGTCAGGGCGGGAGGGCTTCAGAGGTCTCCGACTGGTCGAGCTGGGTGACCACAGAACCACTGCTTTGACGGAACAGATGAGGGATTTCATCTGCCAGGCCTTTTCGTAAACATGCGAACAAGTCTACCAGTGCCTCCCACTCCGGGTGTTTGGACCCAGCAAGCCTTGCGGTTCCTGTGTTCCCTGGACCCACAGTTCCTCCAGGACACCCTGCAGGTCTTGCTTAGCCATGTCCCAGGATGCTGCTGTCTAACCGAAGAGCCTCCGTGCCTGAGACCTCGGCCACCCTGGCTGGCACCAGGCAGCCTGTCTTAATAAACTCCCCCGAGGCTGCGCCAGCTCTGTGGGAGCCGCAGGATATCCTTGGAGGACGGTGTCCCACCCTGCAGCACCCCTCCCTGTGTGTACCTGCAGGTCCACCTTCAAGTCCACAGCCTGCTCTTCCAGACGTTTCCTGCCCTCTGTTCACTCTGAGGCATTGGCAGGCTGGCGATGCTCAGCCTCCTCATGGTTTGACCGTAGAAGGTGCCCACAGTGTGGGCAAGATGCAGCCTCCACAGCTGACCCAGGCCTGCGTGTCTGCGTTTCCGTGTGGAGATCGGAGCAGGCAGCTGTGTGGGGTTACTAGTCCATTTTCTGTTGCTACAGCAGGCAAACTGGTGAAAACATGAATATGTTTCTTGCGGTTCTGGAGCTGGGAAGTTCAAGGGCATGGTGCTGTACCTGCTGAGGTCCTTCCTGCAGCCTCAGATCTGGTGGAAGGTCAAGAGAGCATGTGTGGGACAGAAAGAGGGGGCGGGGCCAAGCCTGAGCCAGCACCCTGGCCCCATGACTAACACACTCCATAGTAAGCATTACCCTACGCAGGGGGCCAGGGCCCTCATGACCCAATCAGCTCTTAAAGGTCACCCTTGTAGATACTACTGCAGTGGCTAGGAAATTTTGAAAGTGACATCCATATCCTGGCAGTGGTCAAGATGTGGGTCTGGGTTCAAATCCTGTCTCTGCCACAAACCAGCTGTGCTTATGTCATGACTGAACCTCTCTTGCCTCAGTTTCCCCATCTTAAAAATGGATAATAATAAACCCTGTGAGAACTCAGTGGGATGGGGCACGGGAAGTACTCAGCACAATGGCTCACACGTCACAGCTCCTCCACAGAAGTGAGCAGCAAGCTCGCTCTGAAACAGCAGACCCTGCGCCATGTGGGTGATGCACCCGCTTAGGCCCACGGGAGCTCTGTGTGGGACGGCTTCCCACAGCTACCCACGTACGAGCAGCTAAGCTTCACCCGGGTATCCTCTTCTCAGGACCACAGGCCAAACTTAGGGCAGCTCCGAGTGGGCAGAGCCTTTCGCTTGGGCAAACCCATACCCAGGCATATAATTTCTACACGTTGGCACAGGCCCTTGGTTAGCCCCAGAGACCTTTCCCTACAGCCTCTTTTCATCGGCTTGTTATACCCGGGCACAAGTGGGTCTGCTCCTCCTCCACTCATGGTATTCAAAATCACTCAACATCCTAGCCCCAGGAGGGGCACAGGCCAAACGTGAGGCCTGGACTAATAATGCTTACATCCTCGTGGGAGGGTCAGAGAAGCTACAAAACCAATACACAGAGAAAGAAAGGCGGCACCTGCACACTGCGAGATGTCTTCGAGAAAACTGAGACCTCACAGAGAGAAAAACAGGAAGTTCTGTCAATAGCTCCAGCTGCCCGAGTGGGATAGGGGGCAGAGCACGTGCTCGGCCATTCTTTTTGGAATAAATGTTTTGCGGGAGACGGGGCAATTTAGGTAGGGCATCCGCCAAGCTTCTCGGAGGAATGGATATTTGAAGGGAAATCTAAAGAGCTCTTCATGGGAAGAGGGAGAGGCCAGAGAGGAATGGAAGGAAGGAGGGGGGGCGAGCAAGGCAGAGAGCTGAGCTGGGGAGACCTGCAGGATAAAGAATGCCCAAAACAGAACGAAGTCAAGGTGGGATCCATCGTTCAAAGAAGAGGCTCAAGAAGCACATGGGGGCCATAGGATGGGAACGCAGTCTCTGGAGAGGAGCTCAGATGTGTTTAGACGTGCAAAGGGAAGTCACTGAAGGCTTGGCCAAGCCAGGGTTCGTTGCTGATTACCCGGGGCCCATGCCTCTTCTGGCTGGTGAACACTGGCTCTGACCTATGGTCTGTACCTTACCCCTCACCTCCTGCAAGGATCCTCACCCCTAATTCTCAACTCGGGAAACAGAATTTAAGAGCACTCCTCCCGGGGCTGGTTTGGGATCCACTCAGAGCGCCACGTGCCTGCTCTCGCTCTCGGTGGAATGTCACCGTCACTATGTACCCAGGCTTCCACCCGTGCACGTCTGATTGGCGGGTGCCTTGCTTTGGAGGGGAGATGCCCCTAGATATAAAAGGACTTGATGAGGAAGGGAAAAAGTTACAGATGAGAGGTGTAAAAAATAAAGCCATTAGCCTCAACTGGAGCTCGAGATTCTTGGGATGATAAATCTGCTTCCAGACTCATAAAACAGCCACCAGCTCAAGGCTCTGCGAAACAAAGCAAATACCCGCACTGCGCAGCTGTTCCGGGTGCCTGAATATTATATCTCCCGCACCCGGGATTCTGTTTTCCTCTAGAGTTGATCCCTGTTGTCATTAGGGTGTGCAGTGGCGCCCCTCAGCTCTGCAGCTCTGATCCAGCCCTTTACTTCTGTAAAGTGCCCAGCTACCCACTAGCACCGTGCCCCCACCCCATCCTGAGTCCTGTGACCTTTGATACAGTCCCCTTTTATCTCAGTGTCTGGGGAAGGAGCATGTGGCTTAGGCTAGACTCGTCAAACAGTGTACTTCCAGTTGTCACCGTTGTTGAAAACCAAGTCTGTGTATCTACCAAGACAAGGCACAGAAAGTCTATCGGACTTGCACACATGTAGGTCTGAAGCTGCTTACAGCCATTTTGGCACCATGGGGAGCCTTGGAATGAAACACATTCATGAAGAGCGTGAAGTACAGCAGAACAGAGAGAAAAAAAAACAAAAAACAAACACCAGACCTCATGACATTGTTTAATGATAACTTAATTTTTAAATTTATTTTTATAAGATTTATTTGTAATTTATTTTTGCAAATAAATCTTATAAAAATACTGAAGAGTGAGCCCCCTATCACTGAGCTCCACCTCTAGCCCTTTTTTAATTTTTTATTTTGAGACAGGGTCTCGCTAAGTTGCCCAGGCTGGCTTGGAGTTTGCAGTCCTCCTGCCTTAGCTGAGATCACAGGTGTGCACCACCACACTCGGCTTATAATATTTAATCCTTAAATTAATTTGAAAGTTGAAAGTGAAATCATATATATTTGTTTTGTGGCATCCATACACAATGGAATACTTCTCAGCCTTTTAAAAGAAGAAAACCCTAACATTTGTGGGCACTATGAATGAACCTGGAAGACAGGCAGAATACACCAGGCCCAGAAAACCCATCACCCCATGATCCCACTTATACCTAGAATGTAAAAAAGCCACACTCAAGACAGAGCATAGAATGGTGAACAAGGTAGGAGGGAAGGGGGTGTTGGGGATACATAGGCCAATGACATCACTTAAAAGTCCTGGACCTAGCCAAGCCTGAATCCCTCTGAGGCTTGGGCTACTCAGCTGTCTGAATGGTAACCCCCCACTCTTCTTTCTCTCTGAGCCAGCTTGGCTTTGCATTTTGTTCTCGGTTGCAATCAGAAGATTTTGAGCTGCTGTGGGTGATCATTAGTACTTCTGGATCACAGGGTGGGGGGCTTCTGGAATGTGCTCCTGGGGAGATTGAGAGGCAGGATGGCTTCCCTGGGTCCTGCTGTCCCTGTGGGCTCTGGCAGGGCAAAGAAGTAAATCAAGAAAGAGCACGGGCAGCGTGCGGGGCCCTGCCCAGGCGGTGCGCCTGCTGCCCCCAGCCACCGCACTGGCTATCGCAGACAGCCTTTGTTTGTTTAAAATGCTTTCAATCTCTAATCCACATCGCCGTTTTTCCCTGATAGTGCTCAAGAAAATGAGATCATTAAGTACACCCCAGGAAAGCAGCCACCTGGCTTTTGAAATATGAGATTTCTCCGCTTCCATCCCCCTGCGGCTTGATTCCCGTAACTCTGGAATGAAGGTCCACTTAGTCAAATGACTGCGATGGGCCCGGCTGTTTCCATCTTGGGTGGCTCGGTCTAAACACGGGGATGGTGGCAGGGCGCATTAACAAGTGGCGGAAATCGAATGACCAGAGCAAACAGCAGGTACGTCTTCCCCGTGTTAATCAGTGACAACCGCCCTGCTCAGACATTCAGCTCAGGTTGTAGCTGCCAAGCAATTGAACGTGGGCCGCAGGCTCGAGGGCTCTGGAGCTGGAGGTCGCACCCAGGAGAAATCAGGCCGTGGACTGGCAGGACTTGGAATAAAAATTGCGGCTGCCTTCGCAGGCTTGGGGACCAGGGGACCGTACCCCTCTGGGCTACTTACGTGTACTGCCATCTGAGTCACAGTCTCATCATCTCTAGCAGAAATATAATGAGACCGGCTAGTCACTCGGTGGCCATTTGGAAGGCCGGGCAACGTGTGCTTGGGCTGAACGGCTCCAGGTCAGGTGCCAGGTCTCCTTGTGACTGTGATCTGTCGGGTGCCCAGGAGGAGCCCTGGATGAGGACAGCCTGCGCTCTTGTTCTCTGAGTGGGTGCTAATCCATTAATCAGGAGGCTCACAGTTGCCGTGGGCACTCTGTGAATGCATCAGTGTTTCTATTTATGCACAGATGTATTTACATATCCATAAGCCTAAGTCTTTCTGTTTACTTCTTGGAGGGGCCATTATAATTCTTTTCTGGCTTAGAGGTAGAAAGTCAAAATCTGACCCCTGTCTTCCCATCCCTTGAGCCAGAATGGAGCTGTGGTCATATTTTTTATGCATCCAGACATTATTGAAAAAATGTGTTAAGTGAATTGAATGTGCCTAGAACTGAGTTAGCTTCTGGGAATAAAATAGAGAACCACACAGAGGCGGCCTCCGGCCCTCTAGAACCACAGTTTAGGGAAGGGCTGAGATGATCAAGTCGGTGTGTTAGAAGCCGATCACATGGTTGTGATTTAAATGATGATTTCAATTAGAAGAAGCTATGTGTTAAAGTCAGCGGGTGTGACAGTGAGCAGCAAATGAGTCCTCATGCTTAGAAGTGAACGGTGGCTTCGACACGAGATGCCATTGGAGCTGAGGTCTGTCGGGGGGAGGGGACATGTGGGAGTACCACTGGGAAGTGTCCAAGCAGAAGGACCAGTGGGTACAAAGGCCCTTGGGTGGGAACAGGCCTGAAGTGGCTCAGGAACCAAGGAAGAGCCCCTGAGCTTGTGTCCCAGTGGAGGAGGAGAGCAACCTGACGCCATGTTAGGAAGGTCAGTGGAAAACCCTCTCAGGGGCGGCGCCATGGTGTGTGAGGCAGGGTTGCGGGGCTGTTGGTGTGCTCCACCCACACATCTCACCCTTCTGGTTGTGATGAAGAAATCATTTCCAGATGACCAAATCAGGCTCAGTATCTCCCCAGACATGGCGGAATCTCCCTGTGGAGGGAGTCTCTGGAATCAGGCTTGCGAGCCTGCAGGAACGTTGGGTTTTTTTTCAGGCCCCGTGGAAACCCACTGGAAGTTGTAAGCAGGGGAGCATCAGGAGTTGATGGACGTTGTCAGAAGGTTGCCCTGGCGGCTGTGGACAGGCAGAAGGAAGGCCCTGGGGTGTTCTGCAGAGAGGGCGGGGCCGTGCCTTGATGGAAGAGGACATCCAGGGAAGCAAGTCCCGGGGAGCCTTTGGGAGAGGTTGGCAGAGCTTATTAATGGGCCAGACGGGTGGGTGGGGAGGGAGGGAGAAGATGAAGGGCAACTCCAAGATTCTTTAATAACAAATAGGGTGCCTCTCCCATGCTGCAAGGAGGGAAACAAATATCTATTACACCCATCGCCCTGTGCTCTAATAAATGCATGCACAGAATGTTTTGGCAGCTCTGAGGAGAGAGTGAATAATTCTTTCAGGGGAAGTCAGGGAAGGTTTCTCAGAGGTTGCAAAAGCTTTTGAAGAATAAGCAGGATTTTCCCAAATGGGGCTCAGGATCCTGGTCTATAATAAGAGGGGCCATGGGAGGTAATCCTTCTCCAGCATTTCAGGCTATTGTCAAGGAAAATGATGCTCCCAGGGACTCTGTCCCACGGGCTGCGGGAAAATAGGGGGGGTGTCCTTCAAACTTTCATCTTTGGAAAGATTGATTTTTAAATTGGGGGGACAAAACAATCTTTCACTTATTTGCTCAAAGCATATGAAAAGGTTTTGCGAGCATTTTCACTTGAAAGAAGACACCAGATCTTGCCTTGTTTTTATTTCAAAGAGACGTGTAGCCAGAAGAATATTTATGCTCTGTGTCTAGATCGTCACTGTTTTCTGGACCACGGATTGCCTTACGGATGTCATTTGTGGACACTGTGAATGAACTAATAGGAAAGTTTACTAATAGGAAAGCAATTTCATGAGACACTCAAGGGGCAATGAGTTATGGGTCATCTGTTGGAGCCTCAGGAACCAGAATCTGTGTTTGAAGGTAAATATCCTCATGTTCTGTGGTCTCTGAGACGTCCAATAGATGGTCACACCACCTTTGCTCCACTGCCAGCTCCGAGGGACTTCTGGGTTTGCAGGCCCTCGAAGGGGATGCAGACAGTGACTCATGGTGTAAGATGTTCCATAAATACTGGGGGACACTCCAGACTGGGGCCTTGAATACAAGCCAGGATGCTAAATTCCCTCCTTCCTTTTGTTGGGGATTAAAAAGCATCCCTCAAACTGACAAGAAAATTGGGTAATAAATTAATCGTCTACAGTTTAGTAAATATATGCACAATTGAAGTGGCATGCCAGGGGGCATATATTTTATCAGATTAAAACACCAGATGCGGGACCGAGCATTTGGTCCTCCCTCTGAGCCAGTAGAACACCACGCTGAAGCCTTTCATCGCTTCTGTTCGCTGGGTGCTCACTAACTCAGGCAGGCAACTCCTGCCTCTTGTCTTTATGGGATGTCGGCAATAAACCAGGACACAACCGAGCGGGGACCCGGACTGGGCTGAGCAGCGGGCCTCACCTTAGCTTTACTTGCACCTTTGTGTTTGAGATGCTTTAACAGAGTACATTCCGTAGCCAGATGCCATCTGCGCTCTGTCTCTTGGAGTCAGTATGGGCTTTATCCCGCATGTAGGTGCCAACGTGTCACATGACTTCCTTTTGCTAAATCAGATCTAGTGACTCTGAGCATCTGGACACCAGGGTGTTCAGCAGCTTGATCTGTGGGCAATGGGAGCGCACCATGCCAGGCCTGGGACGAGATGCCTTCCTCAATGCTGTGTCCAAACCCTCCAAGACCGGCCGGGGACCCACACCCCTCTCGATTCCCTTCTCAGAACTCCCTGCTCCTGCAACTGCCCTGTCCCTTTCCTCTGTCTCCTACTTTCCCTCCTCCTCCTGGAGTCCACTTGCTCTGTCTTTGAAGTCACCGTCATGCCGCCCCGCTACCCCATCCTGAGTTTGGGGTTTGCAAAAGGGAATGGCAGTACTGAATTCCTGGTGACGTTACCTTCGATGGTCCAGATGTTTTATGGGGGACCAGTCTCTTCTTTATCTTAATGGGAACAGCGCTGAGAGTAAAAGGGGGCTCATTTGAATAACTCTGCCAGGTGACCAGTGGGGCAGGAGGAGGACGAAACTCTGGAGAGGCAGCCCGCCAGGTTTCCAACAGGCGCCTTGGAAAGCTGCTTCATGTTAGAAAGTTGAGAAGCCCAGGCTAGGTTGTCACTCCCTGTGACCGACCTGCCACGCGGGAGGCAGGGTATCCTTGAGATACAGGTCTAACACTCCGAACGGCTCTTGGGGGCCCGGGACTCCTATCTCCAGCCCCGGCCCTGGATTTGCATGCCGGGGACTCTGAGTTCAAATCAGGCTCAGATGTAGGCCTGTTGTCTGACCTTGAGCAATCTGCTGAATCCCACGGTGTTTGTCTGCTCATCTGAAAACAACAGGGACAGTGCTGACCCAGGCATATCGTGGAGATTAATTAGTTTCTGAAGTGCTGAGATCAACAGATGAAAGGCTTTGAGTGGAAATTATTTTGTTTTTAAAGGAATAATCAATGTGTGTGTGAATCAAAGAGAACTTGCTGAACTGAATCACAGGCACTAGCTGCTGGTGGGAGGGGGGGGGGAGAAAGAATATCACTGCTTGCCGAGAACCCTGCATTCACCCCAAAAATAGCAGTGGGAAAATTGCTTTTTCTGTGATTCGGGAAGGATGAGAAATTATGCAAAGGAAAAGAGCAAGAATAACAGGAGAAGATAGGCAGCGAAGACACATTGCAAACCGACTCTCCTGGATAAACAGCTAGGTACCTACAGAGGAAGAGGTGCTCTGCCAACTGTCGGCAGTGAGGTCTTCGGCCAAATGCCCGCCCAAACAAGCCGGCTCAGCCACCATCTCCAGAGAGGTCCGGTGACCCCCATGACCTTGGTGGACAGACCAGGGTGAAGGGAGAAAGTATCCATTGACCAATCCCCAGATGCACACACAAGGAGCCATCTCTCAAAATGACGTTCACTCTCTTCATTTGACTTTTCTCAAATAACCATTGTTTTGCCCTATGATGTACAGATGAAATGAGAATCAGTAATTAAATGGCCAGCCCTCGGCTATCGGGTTAGGTAGTGATACAGGCAGGTTTCCCACCTTGGGGTGCTGACCCCAAGAGCCTCATCACTCTGCTACAACAGGGAAATCAGGAAGAAGGTGGCAGTTCCCAGATGGCACATGGAAACAGGAAATATCCTACGGGTTACAGGAGAATCAGAATGAAGGCAAGATTTTTTTTGGGGGGGGGGTCCAAGAAAATCAAATTTTATGACTATTAAACTAATGCCTTTTTATCATCAACATGGTGGAAAATGCCAACAACACTGAATTTCAAAATCACCCAGAGTCCCCCAAGTCAAATGGAAACTCTGTCAAAGTCATGCTTTATTTCTTTTTAGTCTTTTATGCATGCATTTTTATAACACAGTATGTTCAAGCCATTCAAAATTCTTCTCAAGTGTAGTTTTAATGGCTTCCTAACTTTCTACCCTGTGGCCATGGCATGGTTATCTTGGAATTTTTCCTTATATTTTTATTTTTTAGATATTCAGGCTGCTTATAGCTTTTCACTTTTATAATCAACTCTTCAATCGATATTTTTATGTGCAAAAATATATATGACCATATATAAAGTTATTACCTCACTACAGACGTATAGAGTTGGTTTACTGTGTGCATAAGGATAACTATTGTAATGTTCCTGTCCCATAGCGCCAAATCATTACCTTCAGTAGCGGGGATTGAGCCCAGGACAAGTGAAGCAAGTGGGTCTACGACTGAGCCATGTCCTCAGCTCTTTTTATTTTGTTTTCAGATGGGATCTCACAAAGCTATCCAAACTGGCTTCAAAATTGTAATCTTCCTTCCTTGGCTTCTGGGGTAGCTGGGTTGGCAATGTGTATCACCAAGACTGGCTAAAATCATTCTTTTGAAGTTCACTAGCTTTTTGTCAGTGAAGGATAGGCTCACTGTCTTTATTATGGCATAGATAGATAGATAGATAGATAGATAGATAGAGATATGTAGATATAGATAGAGATATATAGATATAGATACACATGTATATACGTATGCCATAATTTAGACACACACGTGTATCCAATTGTATACATTAAATATGTCCCCTTTTTACACATATTTCAATAAAGCTATTTTAAAATGAGCATTCACTATATTATTCTTAAGGCAATAACAGGCCAGTTTGATTTGGACTCCACCTGCCATAGATAAATTCTCGACAAAATAAAAATCACCTTCTATTTGATGGTGCTTGACAGCAACCATAGGCTGTTGATCCTGAGAGGGACTGCAGGAGTAGTAGTGAGAATATCATGCACTCGGCATTTACCCCCAGCCACACCACAGTCCCTGGGTACAGGGCAGAGGAAACCAAGGGCACCGTGGTCTAACGGGGTCTGAGAAATGGCAGGATGAGTTGGGCTGGTCCAGCAGTTAGAAGGTGAAGGTGGGGGCTGTGTAGGTGGATCAGAGAAGACGCTCCAGGGTTACTCTTGGTTGACTTCTGACATGTGTATGTATGAGAGAGACTTGGGAGAGCTCCTGGGGTACCTTAGACAGAAGGTTGGAAGAACTGAGCGGGATTTTGAGACATTACGCAGAGCACAGGATGTAGAAAGGAGGTTTGCACCAGGCCAAGGTAGGTCCTGGGATAACAAAAACTCAACACTTCTCAGGGTAAGATCACAAAATCCAGGACCCAGAACGTATCATCCACAGTGCTGCTTATCAATAATTATATTATTAGATCTGAGAAGAAGCAGAAAAACTTAACCCATACTCATGAGAAAAAAGCAATTGTTCATGAAATGACCAAGGTGTTGGAATTAACACATAAGGCAGCATAAATTTGAATGGTAATATAAAGGAATAAGTATCATTTAAAAAGTGAAATTCTTAGAATTAAAAATAAATAGTTGAGATCACAGGCTTTGCTGGATGGGCTTCACAGCAGAACGGAGACAACACAATGGTTCAGGAAATTTAAAATACATTAATATAATTTATTCAATTTGAAGAGCAAAGAAAAATCATTTAATGTTTAGCAGAAGCTCAGTGACCTAGGAGACCATGAGACGTAGTACCGTCCACAGGAAACTGGAGCCTCAGGAGGAAAAGGACAAGGTGACGGGTGAAGTGTGCTTGAAATCTCCCTGAGCTTGGCGAAATACTTCCGAGTTAACATGTAGCTCAGGGAAACTCAAGCAGGGCGAATATGAAGAAAACCACACCCTCATCTTCCAATCCCAGTCACAATGATAAAGACAAGAGAGTAAAAACTGTAGAAAACCATCAGAAGAAAAAGAATCCCATCAGGGAGATCAGCAACTGGGTGAGCAGGTGAGCAACTTCTCATCCAAAATGAGGGAGGCAGGAAGACAATATAAGAAACCTTAAAATGATTAAAAAAGTAAGAGATCCATCCATTGACAAATCTACTGTCTATACTGATCCATAATCCAGAAATCCACCGTCCCAAAATGCCCTGCATGGAAGTTAACTTAAAGACCTTTTCAGTCTAACAAAAAATGACCTCATCACCATCGGACCTCTGTTCTAAGACCTGTCCATTTAGGGAAAACCTTCAGGCTGAAACTTGTGTCTAAGAAAATAACAAGGAACACTGGACATGGTCAATATGACAGGAATCTAAAAGGCTAAGATGTTTTTTGTTTTTTTGAAAATGCATATAACTATTTAAAGTGAGAATGATATCACTGCTGTTTGGATAGCTACATGCAAAAAGAGAGTGCTAAGCCAAAGTGAGACTTAAAGTTTCTTACCCTTGAGATGCAGTAGCATAGTATTGAGGCGAAGCCACACGTGCTACGTTAAGGATCAATGTTTAACCCATAGAGAAGAATACTGAGAAGGAGGATGAGAGGAGCAACTGCAAAACGGGAAGAAAGAAAAATGGAAAACAAAGAGCAGATGATGAACATAGTCTGACTATACCAATAATTACACTAAATGTAAACAGACCAAACACTCAGATTAGAGGAACTATATTGTCAGATTGGATTTTCTGAAAAGATCCAACCATAGGCAGTGTACAAGATACCCACTTTAAATACAACATATTTGAAATAAAAGGACATAAAACTACATATAGATACATACATGTATCTTATACACATGCATACCAGACCAGACAATCCCAAGAAAGCCAGCAGAGTGGCTGTATTTTTAAAAGGAGGCTTCAAGACCACTGGTGGAATTGCCTGAAATAAAAGGGTGTCTCATAATGAAAACAATATGAGCTCATCAGGAAGGAATAACAGTCATCAGTGTTTACGCCTAACAACCGAGCCTCAGATAAATGAAATAAAAACTAATGGACCAGGAAAAGGCTAGTAGTAACGCAGATGACTTGAACAACACCATCACCTTGACCTACTAACTTCACAGGTTATTTCTGAGCCATTCTCAGCCTTCACTTTCCAATCAGCCAGGCCAGATTCCACATAAGATAGAAGTCTCTGTCACTTCTGATAACAATTACTGTGACAGTGGACATGGTGGAGGGAGGCGCTAATTAAGATTTAAGGTTAGGACTACTATCTGAGAAATACATTAAACAACACGTGACACTGATTTTCCAGAGTAGGACATGATTCTTTCTTGAGCAACTGTTGCATTCATGGGATCCGTTCTACGTGTGTCTGGTGAACTGGCCGGTCACTGGGATGGGGAGGCGGTGGTTCTGATTTCACTGATGAGAGAAATATCCTTAGAGAAGTTAAAATCACAACTGACGGTCATGACCAAGCCAGACTAGCCAACTCTGTAGAAGGACCTTTGCCCCCGTCCTCTGTGTCCTTGTCCAATAGTGGGACATGGAGGAAGGGTCAGAAGGGAGGCCTGGCAGGAGAGAGACATCATCAAAAAGCATGCGTCTCTCGGTCCTCTCCTGAAAATGGAGGATGCACACATTCATTCATTCACTGAATTTTCCTTCGTCCATGCAGTGCACCAAGAGTAAAACTGGACATTTAGGAGGGACCCAGCTCCCAGGTCACTAGGGTGCAGTAGACTTCGGAAGATACCCCTGAGGAGGGGTCCACAGGAGATAGCTGACTTCTTAAGTTGATCCATCCTTTGCTATCTAAGGTAGGAGGAAGTGAACTGGATGCTTAGGTTTGTTCTTCTCCAAATGAAACCCAAAGAAACCAGCAGGTTTGTTCTCTTTTTCTTTTTTAAATGCACCTCCACTGGAATCCAATTCCCATCTGCTGAAGGGTGGTTGAAGTAATAAATACAGTGTTTTTCTCCAAATGGTACCCGTACAGCAGCAAAGTACTGCTTTCTGCTCAGGAGTTTTTGTTTGTCCTTGACCTCTACATTTACGTGGGGTGGCTTCCTCTGCCTCCTCCTCCACCATCCACCCAGTACCCGCAAACACACGCGCACACTCCCCTCAATTAACGGACATTTCGAGAGCGTAGCTCCAAGAATGCATTGTTTTGAAATCATTGGTAGACAAATGCATATTTAAATATCTAATCTCTCTGCTTCTTTTTGGGTCTCTGCCTTTCCGCTCCGACTGTCGTCAGTTCTGCTTGCCTCTCAATTCTGGAACCTCAAACACCTGTGGGAAGAATTGATGTGGCGCAGAGCTCTAATTGTGATTGAAGCAGGGAGCCGAAATACAAGGGGGACTAATCAAAGCTGCTGTAGACAGGGTGCTCTGGGATGAGCACACCACGGCTCAAAAGGCTCCATCTCGTCTGTGGGTCTGTTTGTCTGTTTATTTGTCTGCGGGCCAGAGGCTCTGCCGACAGGAGTCCTCTGTCCTGGGGTCCAGAAGAGCACTGGGAATGTCAGCTCTTCCGCCATCGATGCTGGGCTACCAGGTGCCTGTTCAGAATCTGCATCTCAACAGGACGCCCAGGCAGCTCCCGAGAGGGTCAACTTTGAGGAGACCTCATCAGATGACCCCACCTGCCGCTGGGTGCCGGGAACCTGAGCGGCAGCAGCAGCGCTCTGGATTGGCCCCTCTCCCTCTCATGTAATCAGCGGCAGTGCTGACGAGCCAGTGGATCTCTAATTACTGGACTCTCCAGTGCTTCTGGAGAGGACTCCAAAGACCCGGGAGCAGAGAGCTCTGCCTTCATGCTGCTGATGGACGTGTGGCCCTCCCAGGGTCCTCCTGTGGGAGCCAGCCCTCCTTGGCCTGTGGTGGAGGAGGGGGCTTTCAGAAGGTGATCAGGGGTTAATGAGCCTGATAGTAGCTTTGGAAGAAGAAGAGAAGCACAGTGAGAGGGAGGCTGCTGGGGACCAGGGAGAGAACCTCACCAGAGCCAACCAGACTGCTGGCCTCCAGCGCAGAGAGAGTGGACTCCTCTTGTTCGAGCCGCCCAGTCTGCAGTGCTTTGTCATGCAGCCCAGGGAGTCCATGGCAGCCTGGCTACACACAGTTTTCCTTCTAAAGAGAGAGTTGGTGCTGCAAGTGAGCATGGCGTCCCCAGTCTGTAGCAGGTCTCATCAGGGTGGATTATTAGACATCGACCCTTTTTCTTGGTGAATGACAGGCCCAGTTTATTGGGCTGGGGATGTTGAACTTTCCATGATCAGACAGGGAGAGTGCCCGGTCAATAGGGCCCTGCCAACCTTGGTCTTTCCCTGGATTCTCCCATGAGCTGGAGTTTATAGCTGCCTTCTGAGAACTTCACATCACTGCAAAGAGGAGCAGACCCCACTAGAACCTGACAATCATGTGTGGATCTGGGGGCAGGGCAACCACCAGGCTAGAGATCCCGGGACACCTAAGCCTTAGCTGGTCCCTGCTATGGGAGGAAATGCTCAGCTGGCCAAGGGTAGAGGGAACTTGGCATTGGCAGAGGGACCCCCAAGTAGCCTTCTGCTCTATCCCAAATCTCCCTTTATAAGCTGAAGTTGATTCTAAAGAAGGTTCTAAGGCCAGGAATAAATTAACTGCTAAACATTTATGCCGGCATCTCTCAACGATCAAGGAGCCTGGTGTGAGCCTGCTTTTCTCCTGTTTTAATAGAAAACTTATTGTAAATTCCGCCATCTACTCTACAACGCAGAAATGTCTATCATCGCTATAAATGCCATTCAGACTCCTCTATCAACACAAGAGCAGATGGCTGCATTTTTCTCTCAGTTAGAGGGTGATTTGAGGACAAGCTGTGCCTCCTGGAGAATTCACTTGGGAGAATCAATTTGTCATGATAAGTTAGGTTGTGCTGCAATAACAAATTGACTCCTAAGTCTCGGTAGCTTCATATGACGGAGCTTTTATATGTTCAGGGTGGGTTGTCCAGGCTGGGTTCCAAGGAGTGACTCAGGGATTCAGGCCGTGGAGACTCCACCGGCTTGTAAGAACGCAGCTTCCTCAGCCGGGGGTGGGGGGGCTGGAGAATCGGGCAAGGTTTAACGCTGCTTTGGCCTGCAAGGGAAGCTCCTCGGCCAGAACCACTCGTGGGGCTCTCCTTGCACAGAGTGACCAGAGCCCTTGACTCCTGTAACCAAAAAGGTGAAGAAAAAACAAAATGAAAGAAAACAGGACCTCAAAGTGGGCCCTTCTGCAGACAATCGCAGCTCCCAAGACACTGGAGCTGTGATTTGGGAACTTGCCCGGGCTGCTGCTGCTGTTGGAGTTGCTGTCCAAGAGTCTCGTGGGGTCTGTTTAATTCATAATGATCACTAAACTCATGTGCTGTATCAGGGAGGTCAGTGGGCTTTATTCTAGAACGCATGGCTTACCCTCCTTCCACAGACTAGAGCTGGAAGTGCATTGGGTGAATTACCACATATGCTCAAGGACACCGCCCCCTGAAGAGACACACAGACTCTGTGTAGGACAGTGGAATCCAGGGGACCAAGGGACTCAGGATTTACCGCCTCTCACTGAAGTCCGACGTCTCCACTGTGTGCTGGGGAAGCGCAGGGTCGAGCTGTGAGTGCACCTGGTGACTTTCCCAGATGTCCTAGGAGTAACAGCTACGTGCCCATGATTTGTGGTGGAACAGGATACTCAGTCCATTTGGCATTTTCCTAAGGACCTGAGGTCCTCTTTATCAAGATAGCGGCCACTAATTCTAGTGCAGCCTCCTATGCCCTGGGGGAGTGCTGGCTCTGACTGCATTCACTGCTTCCTACAGTCAAACTTTGAGAGCTCCACAGAGGACGTCAGACATGCCTGGTAGCCTGTGCCGTGCACCGTGCCACACTCTGCCAGAAGAACGTAAACTTTAGACAAATATGCAAGTCATTAATGCCGTTTTGCTATTAACAACGGGGAAGATTGAATACTTTCCCCGAGGAGGGGAATAAATAACTCTTCTACAGTTATTTGGTCATTTGGAGGCCAATTCCTGCTCTTTTTCCATTTGAGAAACTATTTTTGGAAATTGAGTTTTTTCTTTTGAGGCACATTATTGATACTGGGCACCTCTGCAGTAATAGAATTTTGAAGAGCTCATCCTGTTTGCCTCGTAAGCCAGTTCGTGCCTGAGTCTGGAAATGACACTGAGCATCAATGACGGTGGGACCCCCAGAACCCCGAGCCTGCGATATTGCAAAGGGTATTTGAAGGCCACGCAGAGTCTCTGGACATTCAGGAGCCGTTCAGAGCAGGGGAACTTGAATGACCCACTGATCAGAGAGCCAGGCCTGAGATGACAGCCGCGTGCTCACCTGATGGCGGATCCACGTCCTCCCTGAGAGAGTGGGCAGACAGCCCCTGCGCCTTCCTCGTGTTTGGAGTGGGGTAATAATGCTTGCCCAACCGGCTGGGCCAACAGGGCTGCCGAGGTCCAAATGGAATTTGCTGTTTAGAGAGAGGTTTAGAAAACCATGAGGTTCCCCAGAACTTGGTGCCGTGACTGGATATCAGTGAGAGGTAACCTCTGCGAGCCTGCGGTCAGCCACGTGGCAACTCCCAACCCCTCTCCCTCCTTCTCTGTGTCTGCAGGTCTCTATGTGCAGGCCATCCGCATGTGCTTCTTTTCGTAATTACATCTGTACCTTCGTCTGAGTCCATACCCATATTTAACATACCTTTACACACACACACCTTGATCTTTTGTCTGTATCTACTCTGGGTCTCCATCTCCATATCTGTATCTTGATGCTTAACATATACATATATCCATGCTGACGCTTTTATCTTCGTCTTTTGTGCATAGGCCTGGTCTATACCTATCTAAGCATGCACGCACACACATAGAAAAGATGCTGCATTGCACCCTGGACAGTGGGAAGACCGTCACACATAAGCCACCGCAGTTTTGACTTGAGCTCCCAGGAGGAACTTGCTTTGGACGAAACCACCGGGTATGAACTGCAGTTGTGATGCAGGGTGATGACAGGAAACTACCAGGTCCAATGAGAGACTCCTCCCAGTGGAGACCATCTGGTGCACAGAGGAGATAAAACACCAGCTCACGGACCCTGACTCAGCGTGTGGTGTCCATACATGTGGACACCAGCCTCCGGACTGGTCCTTGCTATGTTCTGAACGCGTGTCCCCTGGAGTCCTATGTGGAAACCTGCTCTGTGTTGCAAAGGGAGGCCCAGCCTCTGGAGGTCATTAGGTCACAAGGACAGGGTCCTCGTGATAGTGATTAGTGTCCCCGTCAAAGATGCCAGAGGGAGGCTCTTCATCCCTTCCTGCACAGGACACATGCATGAAAGGCCATCCCCGGGGACATGTCCCCACGAGGCACTGACTGGGTTAGGACTTCCAGCCTCCAGAACCCTGGGGAGGTCCTGGCCACCCAGTTACAGCACCCTGAGCAAACCAAGAAAGTCCCTCAAAGAAGAGGCCTAAAAAAAAGAAGGGTTGTTGTTTTTGTTTAAATAAAAATAAGCAGGGTCCTTCAAGATACGTGTCTTAAGGAACGGGGACGGGGCAGCTCTAATCTCCTCGAGGGCTGTACCTATCCCACCATTTCCTTGACTCTCCCGGCCCCGATTGCTAGCCTGTTTTAATATATTGAAATCTTCGTCTCCATCGCTCTAGCCCTTTCCTCGGTGGGTGGCTCTGCCCACCTCTCACCTGGCTGGGCTGTTCTCTCCTACCCTGTGCTGGGAAGCAGACTCTGGGCCTTGCTTGCGGAGCCTTCTGGAAGGGGTGAGCGCAGCTGGAGTCAGGTCAGGAGAGGCTCTGAGCCCCAAGCGCTCCTCCCTCTCGGCCGGCCATCACAGGGCTGTTCTGTTGATAGTCTCCTTTGTTTTGGCTTTAGCGAGTTCTCGTGGTGAAGGACCCGGTGCTCCAGTCTGGACTCGCAGGTGGAACTGAAGGGGCACGGCTGTGTCTGCCTGTGGGTCCGATTCACTCCTGAACATGGCCCCCCCCAGGTTTCCTGGGGCTCTCTGAACCATCACCAGCATGCGGTGTCATGGTCTGCTCCCCACCGCCTGTGACTTTACTGAAGGTAGGAAGCCCCTCTGCTATATTCCTGGACCCCCCTTAGAGGCCTGCATGTCCCTGACACCATCAGTATTTGCCGTGTGAATTGATAAACGGGTTCCAGGCATCTCCCTGTGCACTACTTGAAGTCCTCATGTTTTATAACCCATATAACTTCAGCAAACACTTGGAAACCACAGAACACTCGATGGATTTCCTGTTCAGAAGTGAAGATGTGCTGGGGAGTTGATTCAACCAGTGGGCTCCACAGCGTGCGTTGGGGTAACTAACGTCCACCCATAAAAAGCTCCGTGTTTTTTTTTTTTTTTTCAAGCTAAGACACATAACTTAAAACATCTTGTGAAACTTTTGAGAAGGAAAGAATTGAGACGAACAAAATAATATGGTCCCCAAACGACTGTTGTAGGGAATGGAAGAAAAGACTTCAGGTGAATCACAACCAGCTGCAAACCACTGTCTTTGGCCAGCGAGAAATTGATATTCTTGGGAAGCCGAGGGGAAATCACAACCCACAAGTGACTCTTCCCTTCCCAGAGCTGTTCGTGCGCCACTCAGTTTCGGGAGATCTGAGATAATCATTTTGTCCTTGAGAGTCTCTCGGCTGTGCTCTTGGAGGGTTTGGGTTTAAAATCTTAGGATTTGATCCTGCTCAAAACCGGGAGGCCTGCACACCTGCTAAGCATCTGCAATCAGCCCTGCCCGGCGTCAGCCCCGCCCGCCTTCCCCTCAGATCTGTCCTCTGCAAGGTGAGGGGGGAACAGGAGCCGAGCTGGTGGGAGAAATGCCTGTTCTAAAACCACCCCGCATTCCTAGGGTTTGTTTGGGGATCACAAAATCGGCAACTTTCTCTTTTTTTCTTCTTCAACGCAGTTTAGAGTTTTAAGCATCCTAAGCCTGCGTGCGTGTTGGTGCATATGAATGAGCTTTTCCAGGGACAAGAACGCAAAAAACCCACAGCCATCCTTTTCTTGGGGTGGCCCGGTGACACTGGGACCCAGGGCTTTATCTATTTGAGGTCCTTGTGCAAGGACTGCTATTAAGACCAAATCGTGTGGCCGCACACCAAGGTTGCTGCCTCTGGGTAGGGGTGGGGTGGTGGCTTACAGGTGCAACAGGACTCTGTGTGGCTTCTGGTGTATTTGTGAGAACTGGTGCAATGGGTATGCATGTAGGGGACAGACCTGGAGCTCAGGTGGTGAGCACCCGTGTCCTGCTGAAGTCCTCACGGCTTTCTGAGCCTCCATTTCCTCATCTCGTAACTGGGGATAAAAAGGGCTCAGCCCCCCAACATTTATGATTGGCTAAGGGACTGACCCTGTGTTATGTGATTATAACTCCAGGACGCAGTCACCGCTGTCTTTGTCATCTCAACAGAAGAGGAGACTGTGGCTCCTATTTGTCATAGGAGATGCCACCAGTGTCCCTTTGCTGGGAAACCAAGACTGTGACACCAGCTGAGTATTCTGCAATTCACTTCAACCAAGACCCTAACTTCCCCCAGCGAGCACAGAGCCTGCGACCTAAGAGCCCTTCACAGGGCTGACCCCAGCCCAGAGGCCGGCTGTAAGTCTCGGGTGTCCCCAAGCTCCCATATTTCTGCCTGGCCGACCTCAAATCGGGGACTTTTCATAATCCCACTCCCATTTCAATCATTTGCTTGAATGACTGACAGACTCAGGAAAACGTAATGCTGTGGTCATCATTGGTTTTTGAAGGACACAGGCACCAGATGAAGGAGACCCAGGGTGGGGTCTGGGAGGGTCCGGGTGCAGGAGCTTCTGCCTTGTGGAGCCAGGACACTGCGCTCTCCCAGTTCCCTGGGCTATTTCACCACCCGGGGCCACTCCACCGAGCCTGAGCTCCAGAGGGGTCATTATGTAGGCAGGACACATTAAATCCTGTCCATGAAATAGAACTCAGTCTCCACCGAGAGGTGGCGCTGGCCCAAATTGGCAACCCTTTAATCTGGAAGTATGAGGTTGCACACGCCCCAGAGACACCCATGCTCACGATAGAGAAGGAAAATGATTTGTCCACTCCCCACCACAAACGAGTGGAAGAAGCAGAATTCCCACCCAACAGTCAGAATCCACTGCCCTGTGACCAACCTGATAGACGAGTTCCGGGTAAGTACTATATTTTATATACGTACACATATGTTCCATGTAACATAACATGTACCTAAACTGTGTATCATATATACACACGTTATGCCTATATTAATGGAAACACCACAACGAATCAGAGATGCTCCTAGGAGGCAGGAGGTGACAAGAGTCCCCAGCCAGAATGCAAATGGCGCTCGGTTATGCTTAAAAACTACCGTTTTCCAGCAGTAATAATTCTGGAGTCCTGGAAAAGTATCTCTTCCTTTTAAAAGACCATGTGGGCAGCGGTGACCCTGAGAAAGGAGCTCCTTCTCGTGTGGACTGATCAGAGGGGCTGTGTGTATGTTTACCACTTCTGTTTCTCATGCTCCCAGTAAACACCTGCCTTTGTTATTAAATATTCATCTATCTTTCAATATGATTTTGAGTCTCATGGTAATCTCTGAGTTTCTCTATTTATAGAAAACTTTGAATATCATAAATATTAAAATGTCCTATTATCTACATGCAGAAGCAGCTCTATGGCCGTAGAAATTATGCAATGATTACTGGAACTCTTAATTAAATTTGGAAATAGATAAATAATGGATAGGGATGCCATGTATCGTTTAAAAATGAAAAGTGAAAATTAGCTTTTGCTGTGACGCCTGCTGTATGCTCTCAACTGTTATTCAAGAAAGTTCTCATGACTTTGCTCAAAATAAGCAGCCGGTCGTTAGAGGTAAGCCTGGAGCAGTGACCGATTTTCAGATGTAGTGATTAAAATCTTACCTTAATCAAACAGTCCAAGTCGCCCTGTCGGAATAGTCAAATATTGGGTAATATCCATATTCTCCAAGTTAAAAACTTGATTCTTGATGGAGAGAAGGAAAAGTCACCAAGGAAAAATGAGCTTGTGTGTTGGACAGTGTCCTGGAAGGCTTTGGATCACTCCTGGTGCTAAACATGCCCTGGTCTGCTGGGACCCCGTGCTCCATGTCTGCCCTTACACCACCTGGTCTCTGGTGGCGCCTGATTGCTCAGTTTACCATGCCCATGAGCCCCCGTGTGCCTTCAGATCTCCATGGGCTCTCATCCGTAAAACTCGTCCTCTCCTCTAGGATTTCTCACACTTGCGTTCTCCATGGAAACTCTCACGGGGGTCTTTGAAGCCTCTTGGTTTAACTGTGCCCCTAACAGGAAGAACTCACCATGCTGGGATCCAGCACAGGTCTGCCACAGCCAATCACAGGTCTCACGTGCCCCTCCACGTGTCCGGTTTCATTTCCTTTTAGAAGAAATTCTAGTTGCAAGCACTGCTGCTGGTTTTGTGTTTGCTCACGAACATGCCAGGTGCTGACTTGGGTTCCTCAGAACAGCCTCAGGACATGGATGGCTGAGCGGGAGGGAGTCTGGAAATGCAGACCCAGCACCTGCACTGCTGTCCCCTGCAGTTCCGGGGCTTGGTCTCTCCCTGGGTGGTCTGCACAGTCACCCTGGGATACCCTGGCCTCAGATTCCACTTTTATCATGTTGAGCACAATACAACAAACCCTCTTATTAGGAATCTGTTGTTCAGAAGGAAGGAAGGAAAAGAAAAGAGGGAGGGAGAACGGGAAGGACAGACATGTGGTTTGTGAAATGATTCCAAATGGATGTTGTGAATGAGAGCAAGTTTATTGGGGAAAAGAGAACCCAGGCTCTCTTGAGGTGGCTACTTGATGGGCAGGAACAGGTTAAGAGCCAGCTAATTCTCGGGCTTACCTGTGACTCTCCAGTGCACACCCATGATGCCACTGCTGGACGTCCTTCTCTAGGGGCAGAGTTAGGGCCAAAGAATCCAGGAGGCAGAGGAGGGAATGAGAGGGTGGGCACCTGCGTCTTAGAGGCTGAGCGTGTGTCTGTAGGTGGACACAGAGGGGAGGCGGCTCAAGGGTGAGGAGCAGCAGTGTGTGCAGAGAGCAACCAGTCCTGTGGGGAGAGGGGAGCCTGGGCCCTCGGCCGTGGACACTGCTGGTGCCTTGCTGAGCAGGGAGGAGGATCCCACTCCATCAGGGCTTTTGCTGATGCACATGGGGCACGAGCAAGGGATCGAGGCACAGTCTGGCCAGCTTCCCGGCACTGTGACAAACACCCAAGATCATCAACTTATAAAGAGAAAAGGTTTGTTTGGACTCAAAGTTTTGGAGGTTCCAGCTCCATGACTGGCCTTGACCCCTTGCTTTGGTTCTGTGATGAGGCAGCACGTCGTGATCGGAGTCTGTGATGGAGCAGAGACACTGCCCCAAGGCCAAGAAGGAAAAGAGGCAAGATCAGGAGACTGGGTCTCACGTGCCCTTCAAGGGCATGCTCCAGTGACCTAATGACCTCCCAGAGGCCACACCTCATAGCAGTTCCACAGCCTTCCAATCACGCCACCCTGGGGACGGAGCCTTGACCACGCAGACCTGCAGGGAGCATTCCAGATTCTCAGTGCAGGCAGGGGCGTGTGCATTCCCCTGAACGGGCGGGTCCCGGGCACCGGGATGCGTGTGCATGTGTGTGTGTGTGTGTGTGGATGCAGTTTCCTGCTCCCTTCTCCGGCATTCCCTGCAGGGCGTGTAGCACATCTCTTCCTGAGCATCTTCCATGTTCTCAACTCGCCCTGGGCGTGAGAATTCTGGTGGTCAACTTGGCAGATAAGTTCCTGTCCTCCTCAGTCTTACGTGCTCCTGGGAGAGAGGCAGATGTGAACAAGCAAACAGCTAAATAAACCGGATAACGTCTAGGAGTGACAAATGCACAGAAGAACATGGAGTCCCGCGTAAGCTCCCGAGGCGAGGGTCTCGTTCCGTGGACCTCTGCCCAGACGTCCGGTGCAGTGTCTGGCAAATAATAATACTGCGCGCGGCGGGTGCAGACCGTGTGCCCGGCACCGTCCTCGGGACTACAAAATAATATATCCTCCCTTCAAAACCGCTCCTCGGGGCAGAGGTTCTCAACCCGGGTCAATTTTGTTTTGAGGGGACATTTGGCAATGTCTGCCTGGAGACATTTTTGGTTGTCACACTGGCGGGGACTGGAAGGGCTGTTGGCATCTAGTGGACAGAGGTCAGGGCCATGGTCAGCACCCCAGCCCTGGTGTCCGCGTTGCCGAGTGGAGAAGCTCTCGAGAAGGGTGCTACCACGGCTGCTGCCGTTTGATAAAAGCACAAGAGAAATGTCCAGGTGGCTGACGTGATGCACCCGAGACCGTGTAGCTGGTCCCCTTGTGACCCTGACAGTGTGTCTGTGAGCTTCGTGGGTGAAGGAACGGGGACGCTTGTTCTGAAGGCTGATGCAGGGACCTGGGAGTCCCCACCAGCGTGAGGACTGAGGGTCATGGGTGAAGGTGAGTGGCGGGTGTGACCCGCTCCGGCTGGGGGCCTGGGTTCAATCAGGAACTGGGGATTTGTTGTCTGGCTGGTCCTGTCACAACACCCCATTGTTAACACCTGCCAGCCCTGTCAGCCCCAAGGCTCGCTGCTGCTTCAGACACGAGCCACAACAGGTGTGCCAGATATTGGGCCATTAGCGAGCAGTAATTCCACGGCATGAATATTTATCATCCTGTAACGAGGCAACAAAAGCCGTGTCTACTTTCTAGAACGAGGTGCAGCACCGTCCTCAAAACCAAATTGTTCGAGTTTCTCATTTATGCAGATGAGGAACGGCTCCTCTGTAATTTTCCATTAGGTGGATTTATTTTCTCGGCCTTCTCCCCATCACCACACAACCCTGGCAAGGGCTTGATTATATGGAGCCGGTGAGATCACCCAGCAGTGTACAGACCCGAAGCCTCTGGTTATCAAAACATCCATTCTCTACCTGTTCTCCCAACCAGCCGCTCTGCAGGGGGCGGTGCCCAGGGCGATGGAGAGAATTTCTGGCTTCTCACTCTTAATTCCCTTCCCTCCTAATTGTTCCCTCTTTCCTTTCCCTTATCCTTGTTGTCTGCAGAGAAGTTGAACTGAAAATAAGGAGAAGAGGAGAGAAGCCAGAAACATGGAACTATGAATTGAACGAGGGCTTTCCTGTAAGAGGGACTGTAAATTTTAGGTACTGAGTAAGAATCCCAAGAACTGGGTGCTTTTAGGGGGAAGGAAAAAACATGAATAGAAAACATGCACTTCTAATAGAAAATGCAGCCCTACATGGTGTCTTACCCCCCCACGGGGCCATCTTGGGGAGATGATTGGGCTATGTAGACAGGCAGGGGACACAAACATGCCAGGAATATTGGATTTAGAAACCAAGTTGGTTGCCCCCATTTCCAAGTCTATCCATGACCCATGAAATAAGGATGGATTCCCAGTAAGGGTGCTTGGCGGTGTGTCCTGGGACGTGAGGACGCGCCGCGTCTTTCCATGCCTACGTGGTGATCACTTATGCTACCGTCTCTATCTTTACACTTGATCAAATAAGAGTTTCCGTTGGTTAAATATGAGTTTGCTCATTTGAGTGTTCAACAAAGAGGGCAGTTTTCAGTCTCCTTTATTGCTGCTTTCCTTAGACTAGTGGTCTACATCCATAGAATAAAGCCTCCTAGGAAAAAAAGATGGGTTTTCCCCCTTAAGGATTTACCAGTAATACCTAATTTTTAGAAGGGGCTCAGAAAATATTTGCTGGAAGAAGGATGGATGAAGATCAAGGCTAACTGAGGGACACAGGTGAGGCCGAAGAGCAGTTACACAGGACCAGAGGGTTCCTGTGACTACGTTATACTGATCGCCGACATTGGCCAAGGACTTTGGGCCCTGTCATGCATTATGCCACTTAACCCCATGAGGGAAGCACACTTATTTCCCACGTTTTGCTGATGGGGCACCGAGGCCCAGGAAGACTTGTATACCAGTAGCTAGCAAGTGGCTGGGTCCAGATAGACACCAAGACGGTCTGCCTTTAAACAAACTTACCCAACCGTTCTTATTGCCATCATGGGAAGAGAAGAGTCTTTCCTAGCAAATCTCCCAGAATAAGGCAGCGCGATAGGATAATGCTCTCAGGACCTTGCCTGTTACCTGGGGGGAGTAAAGTGGGGTGAGCAAGGGTAGCTCCTGGGGGGTTATCTGAGTAGCCCCTCAAATCACCCCTCAAAGGGGGAGACTTCCAATTCACATCCTCCGTCTTGGACAGCTGTCTTTCTGAAAGCTTGATGAGTCTTTCTCTCCTTGGAGCTTTGTCCTTGAATGTGACCCAAGAGCCAGGAAGCTGTTTTAATGTGACAGATCCATTGCATCGTGAGTACTGGGACCAGGAGAAAAGTGACGTTGGAAGAAGAGTATGGTCTAGAACCTCCCCCAGAACCTACGACCGTTGGCAGTCCTCCCGCCGTGACCATTTCTCCCAATCTGGGCAGCTTTCCAACCATACCCGAGGCTGTCTTTGCAACAATTCAGTTGTTTTTCTATCAGGCCAGTGTGATTTTTTTTTTCCTTAAAATTTCTAAACTTTTTTCCAAACCTCGAATTTTCTAAAATGCTTGACTTCTTTTGCAAGACCTCACTCAGACAGACACCCTCTCTCTCAGGAAGTGCTCCAAGGGTTCCTTGCACTCCTCAGGAGTGTGCTTGATTGGAAGTGCACAGCCATTCCTTGTGCTCATCACCATGGGACAAGGGTGTGGGAGGGAGTGTGAGGTCCTGCGGTGGGGAGGGGCTTTACACTCTTCCTGCCTTGTCTTCACCCATGTGTCCCTCTCCATAGTAGCCGCTCAATAAACGTGGAAGGAATGAAAAGGGGAAGGAAGTGAAAGCTGATTCAGGTACATTTTCCTACCCAGTTCTTGGAACCGAATTCCTAAGGAAGAGAGGCAGAGGAGAAGGAAGAGCTCCGGCAGGCCCCATGCCAAGCTCATTTCGCAAAACGTTCAGATGGATGCTTCCCTGTGCGCTCTGGTAGTGGAGAGCCCACCTGTACCTCTGGGACGGCGACAGGCGTCCCGCCACTCTCCTTCTTCACAGGCAACGTGACACTCTCCAGCCCTGTGCTGTGTTTTGCACACGGCGCACACACGACAATTTTTGCCTTGTTGAGCCTTTAAAACGCTTATTATCTCCGATTATGAAGGCAAGCTGTGCAGGGTATAGGCATGATCTCAAACTGAGTTAATTGAAGGTAGAGGTCAGTCAGCTTCCTGAGCCATCAATCAGTCCAAAGTTTGCTTGTTTAATGCACAGAGTCAAAGAAATGATACCCGTCCGCCCCCTCCCTGCCCCTCAGGGCCGTCAGGTAGATGTGAGGTTCCACTGAGCTGTTAAAAATCTTAATGGATCCCACTGAGCTGTTGCAGGTTGTTTGTGACAATCACTTAATTTCCTCTTTTTTTTTTTTTTTTTTTTGCAGCTTTACTATGATTTTAATCTTCATTTCAGATTAACCACATAAAAGCCTCCATGTCCTTCCCCCACCCCCCCGCATGCCTACTTCAACTCTGTAATCGATGAAAGGGAGAATGCTTTCCCCTCTTCTTTAGAAGCCCAGCAGAAATGTACCTTCGGCAGAATCACATAGACAGTCGTTTCTCATATATGTTAAAAGTGCATTGTTGCAAGGATTCTCCTGGCGAACGCCTCTGAGTGGTTGGGTGGCGTGGGGATTTTTTTTTTTCTTCCCACTTCTTCGTACTTTTTTAGACTCTCAACATTTTCTGTGATGAACATGTATCACTTTTACAGTAAGAATACATACATTAAAGAATTAGCGTTTCCAACTCAAGGATGAACAAAGGAAGGAAAGGCAGCCTTTTGATGAGACGTTAAGCTGGGAAATTCTTCAACATTCAAAGGGTGGGGGCGCACATCAGGATAAGAGGGAGGCTGGAAAATTAGCTTGCGACTTGAAGGATGGTCCTTATTATATACAATGCCACTGACAGCCTCCGTTCATCACATTTCTCATTTTGAGCGTGTGGGGTTTGCTCATAGGAAAATTCCCGCCGTGTGCTACTAATTATTTCACTGCCATTCACTTGCACAACTGACAGCCTTTGAACCAATATTACCTCTGAAGGCAGGGAAATGATTCTCCGAGAGACAATGGATGAGAAGAAGACTGGGGGAATGAGGAAGGCTTATTTGGCACTCACAGGAGGCTCGATGCCTGGGATGAAGCTGAGATAGTACAAGAAGTAAACAGAGTTGTCATTTAGAAGGCTGGACCCGCCTTCAAGGGCAGTCACTTTAGACCTGGAAGCTAGACAGCAGAAGGACCGTCGTCTTCCAACGGCTCTCTGCTGCAGTGGGAAGATCTTCTGTCTCTGTGCTGTGATCTTGTGAATGCACTATTCCTGAATGGTTAATGGCTACCCAAAGGAAAATGTCATTTCTACCCCAATTGGTAAGTCAGTCGAATAGAGGCCAGATGTCAGCAAGCATGGCCATGAGTGGACACTGGGGTCAAGGAGCCCAGAGGCTGCCTGATACCGTTTAGGAGCCCCCGGGCCCCCGTGAAGCACTGGTTCAGACTGAATCCTCTCCTTGGGGAAGTAAGAGAGGGCAGCCCGCATCCCTGCTCTTCCCTGTGGAGCTGGGCTCTGTGGGAGAGGAGCCCTGAGCCCTTTGTCAGCTGCAGATTTGATTTTTAAAAGGGGAATCTGACAAATCATGTTGAATGAGAAAAGCGTGTTACGTGAATACCAAGGTGTTTGCACATCTGAGGACCACGCGGTTTTATTGAAGGGAGTTCTACTTTTTAAGGAGGTTATGAATTTTGAATCAGAGTTTTGTTGTCAGGGGAATGCGGCTTAGAAGGAAGGGAATGTACTTTTTAACAAGATTTTCAGCAAACGTTGACACATTCATTATGGTCATGAACATGGAGGTGGCTCAAATATATTTTGCATAATGTGGAAATAATGCTGCATTCTGTTTGTTCCTGCTGCCCAGCCCCACCCTGGATGCCACTGGCCGAGGAGAAAGCATGGGTGCTTTCGAGAACAAAAGAATGGGGGTAAATGTATCAGCACACTCATCACCACACAGGGGTCTCTCCATATATCTTTTGAATATTTACGTGTACCCCGCCTGGCTTTTCTCTCTGCCTGCGTTATCCACCATAAACCAAGTCAGACTCTTATGTGAAGGATCTCTCCCCTTCTGGCGAGGCCCAACCCACCCCAAGTGCGTGCCACGCAGCAAGCAGCTTGGTGTCTCAGCTTCCTCTCTTGCAGCCCTGTGATTTCCCAGCTCCCCTTTCTGATCGCTCATCAGCACTCTCGGGATGGATTGGGCCGATACTCGGTACTTCCTTAGAAAGGCCACTGGGGAACTTCAGGAGCCGCAGGATAAACCTTGCCATTATCCCAGTAAGAAGCGGGCCTTCTTTCCACAGGACAATAAGGGCGGGCGAGGAAGAAGGAGGACACTGGTGCTGTGGGGTGCAGGGGGAGGCTGGTGCACCCAGGGGCGCCCCCTGCTGCAGTGTCCTGAGGGGTCAGCTGGGGTAGAGCCATGGGTGCTGAAGGTCCCAGGCCAGGGGACATCAGCAGAGAGCCAGTGGGCAGCCAAATCAGATCCACACTTGGGAATGGCTAGAAAGTCGTGGGCACAGGCTCCAGGACTGGGGGCTAGCTTGCCTTCTGTGAAGGTGTCCATGTACCAGGTCAGGCCTGCATGTCAGGGAGACAGCAGAAGCTCCCTGGCATTGGGGGGGGGTAGCATTTTAGAGAGCAAGTGTCAAAGCTGTTGAAGCTGTACCTTATTCAACCCATTTTTTTTTCCCATTTACTATATGCCAGTGGTTCTCAATGATGCCCCCAGGGACATGTAGCAATATATGGTAACATTCCTCATGGTCTCATGGTCAAAACTGGGGGAGGGAGGCTCCTGACCTCTAGTGGGTTGAGACCAAGGATGCTACACCACTGACCCTCCACAGAGAACTGCCTCCAAATATTAATAGTACCAACTGCGAGAGGGATGATCTTTTCTAAGAGGGCTGTGTGTGTGCACATGCGTGTGGGCAGGGTAGGGGGTTCGGGGCTATAACTTTGTGCAGAGTTAACTACAAGGATGTTCACTGCAGAGTTGTTTATTTATAGTGTTTAAGAAATAAACACCCTCGATGTTCAACAATGGGGATTTGGAAAGATAAGTTTGGTTCTCCTCTGCTCCGACGAAATGACCTTGCAGCCAGTATAGCTGCTGCTTCAAGAAAACTGTCGGTTAGTTTAATGGCCAACTGTTTAATGGGAATAAACGAGTTACCCAGCACAATTTGTTATAAAAAGGTACTTCCAGGTATTTATGTTTCTCTGCATCGAAGTCAATACGCAAAGCAGAATACAAGAAGGAGGCACTCTTGAATGCTCAACTCAGATGTGGAACACGTACGGGTGAATTCAATATTGTCCCTGGATGTTATTAAATATCCTCTCGACTTTCCACAAGAAACACACGTGACTTTAGTATGGCAGCAAAGTGACTTTTAAAGATATATTTTGTAAAACATGAGGCTGTAATCTCAGTAGCTGAGCCAGGATCGTCTATTGAGGGTTTCTTTTGTTGCATTAGCAAGTTAGACAATACATTTCCTAACGCAGAGCGGGAGGGAATGTGGTCAGGGAAGGGAGGTTTGGGCCCACGGTTTAAGGGTCAGTGGCTAAGCACCATGAGACACTCTCCAGGGCCCCTGTCTTCTCCCTTGCCCATCTGCTCTGGCTTCACGCCTCTCCTGGTGTTGGCCCGTGTTTACCTTCTCACCCGCTGCCCATGCCTCACCATGGCACCCTCTCGGGTGACCTGGGCTTACACGTCAATCAGCACTTCTGGCCCCACCAAGGGAAAGTGAGTTTAGGTCCATGATATGTGACTTCTTCCTTTTTCCTTCTGCAAAGGAGATCCTACTTGTTTTAAAGCCGGCTCGATGGACTCTGCAGGTATCCCTGTGGGGTGGGTTTGTGTGGGTTGGTTCATTCCGCAGATCCAATTTGCACCTGGGTGTTGGTGCGGGTAGAATTTGCGAAGTTGACATCAGTTTCAGAAAGGGGTGCAAACTCCCTCCCCTCTGGGGTAAAGGGACCAGTCACCGTTCCTCTTTCCTTTGTTTTATTGAGGTGAAATTTGCATAATGTAACATTAACCACTGTCCAGTGTGCCTCTCCATGGTACTCACTACCTTCACATTCCAGAAGGAAACCCCGGGGCCCTGAGCGGTCTCTCCCGTGCTCCTTCCCAGCCTCTGACGGTGCAGCGTGGACCTCACAGACCTCAAACCGCTGGATTTGAGGAACTTGGTTTCAGTTGGATTCTAGTTTTTCCTGCGGCTACTCTCCACAGCTCCCCCAGCACACACAGAAAGGCAGACAGGCACCCAAGGAAATGGGGAAGTGGGGAGAGAGGGAGAGAGACGCAGGGAGGGTGGAGAGGAAAGAGACAGGGTGGGAGAAGGGGAGGGTGTCATGGTCGGAAAGACAGGAGGAGGATGAAGAGGAGGGAGCTGAGGAGCCAGAGAAGGGCAGGGTCCGTTTCCAAGGAGGGAGCCCACTCCTTCTACACTCAGCTCAGACACCCCTCGACACCCCGGAGAAGAGATGGAGACTCGATTTGGAAGAGCTGTTCTCAAATTCCACCTGTGTGGTTCATCTCAAGATCTGCAGGAGAAGAAACGGGGAGCACTAGGTTACCTGTAACGCCACAAGTTCAAAGCCAGCCTCGGCAATTTAGCAAGGCTCTGAGCAACTTAGCAAGACCCTGTCTCAAAATCAAAATTTAAAAAAAAAAAAAAAAAGGAGGAGCGGGGCATGCTGGGGATATGGCTCAGTGGTGCAGTGCCCTTGGATTCAATCCTCTGTACCAAAAATAAAAAAGACTCCTGCCGTGCTTCTCCTGGGTCTGCCAGGAAGGGGCTGTACACGTGCTGAGCCCGCGGGTGTGTGGCACCCTGAAGTCCTTCCATTCACATCCGGACACCAACTCTCCATCCGCTTTTTGACTCTCCAGTTTTTTCCCTTGCTGAAAAACCGAGTTTCTTTGACTTGAGGGCAGGTGACGGGGAACCACAGATGGAGCCTGCTGCTGGCGCAAACTTGGGAAGGGACGCTCTGCTGGAGAATGACGCAGAAACCCCGTGACCACCGGAAGAGACTTTAGTAGAACTCTTTTCAAGTCCCGAGTTAGCTCTTGCGTGTGTGGGTCTGGCCGAGTTGGCACATGTGCCCCTGCGGATGGAAGGTACTGCAGCGGGTGCCAGGCTCCCGAGGACCCCAGGAGATGAAGGAGGACCAGCACTTCTGCATCACCTTTGTCATCTCATGTCCTTCTCCGTGTGTCACGGGACCCTGGACTCCAGTCCACGGGAAATGCTTCACACACAGTTGGAATGTGCTCCGCGAAGGGGGGAGTAGCTCTGAACGCTGAGCACAGCCTCTTGGCGGGATTTTATGGGATTAAAGTTGGGGCAAGGATTTAGGCCACTGTGTGGAGAAGGAGAAGGGAGATGGGGTGTGATAAAGGGGATCCTTGTGGACATGGAGCCCACGATCTGTTCCGAATGCTCTCAAATGCTCCTGACACCTTTGTGCTAAAAATAGAAACAAAACCCCACAAAAGTCAAGGAAGATACGGAGCTATGCAGTATTTTTTGCCACAGGTGTATGACCAGTGTGACGTAATGATTGAAGGCATAAACTTTTAAGTCTGTGCTGCTGGCCCCTCTGTTTCCAGCTGTGTCATTGGGAGCAGTGCAGTCCCTGGGCCTCAGTTTCTGCATCTGTAAAATGGAGGAAACGGATCACTTACAGGTTCATCATGAAGGTCTCAGGAGCAGATGTACGGGAGTGCCTAGACACAGGCTTGATGCATAATTAGCATTCGATGACTGTGCGTCACTGTCACCATTACCTATGAGCACCCATTTTGCCACTTTTGATGAGAACTGCATTTACTGAGCTGCATATATGAACATACGTGTGTATACACAGTTCTCTGAGGTGATCCATTGTTCTGGAGTGCAGAGGCGCGTGCTGCGATTAAGCAAGTTGCCCCTCTCTTGCCTCGATTTCCCCATCTGTCAAGCGGGGGAAGTGCTGCTGCTTTATGAGGCTGCTGCGCTGACTCCAGGAGTTTTACTCAGAATTCATTATTACCTCCCTCCTTATCATCATCACCACCATTACCACTTACCTGGGAGGGGCTTCGGCCCACCAAGAAGAGTATTCTTTCAGCTACTCAAAGAAAACAGACCTTCGCGTCTCTGCGGCTCCTTGGCGTAATCGTTTACATTTTGTATCAGGCAGGATCTTCTATTTTTGAGTCATATCGGCAGGCAGTCTGAATTAATTCAACACACAAATGAGGCTGTGATGGCTTATTTTACCAGAGATTTATTAGCTTTATCAAATCATCGTGCAGGAAATAGTGAAGCCTGGTCTGAGATTGCAGTGTGCCTCTGCTCACAGACAGGCCACATGCTCAGACTTGTCGGGAGCTTGGTGGCGAGGTGGCGAGGTGTACCTGCTCTCTGTGGCTCCCTGAGGTGGGGGGGCGGGTTGGCCCACCCTGCCCTGGCAGATGGGCACCTGGCAGGCTGGGTGTTAGGAGCTTACTCAGTTATTAGCTATGAAATGTCATGGCTGCCTCCGGATTGCCAGCCGTGATTGGTGCTGGGTTTTAATGATCGTCAAGTCGGTTTCAAACATTTGAAATGTGTCTGCGGAGAGAGCTTTGGGGAAAGGTGGGAGAAAATGTCAATGGAAGGAGCAGAACCTCGGGGCAGCCTCACACTCAGCACTGGCCTCCTGGCCAGCCTCCTGCCAACGTGGGGCTCCGTGGTGACCATTTAGGAACAATGACAACTGTTGAGAACCCGGTGCCTGTATGGACGCAGCATCCGCTTCTCTCCAGATCCCTCCTGCGGGCCCTGGTGTTTTCTGAAGAGCGATACAGATGTTCATGAATTCATGGGCAACCATCGAGTGTTTCCTCGTGGCTCTTTTGGTACAATTTCCATGCCCACTGTGTGCTAGTTAGGGCTTTTTTCTCTGGACCACCGGGGAATCCAAAGCCGCAGAATTGGGTCTCTACTCTTCAGGATCCAAAATTCTGATAGGCGCGCCCCTCTGTGGTGTCCCAGTGTCCAACAGCCACAGTTTGTGCAGTGGAAGGAGGTGGGTGGATGCTGTCGGAGAGGTGGCTTGGGGATGTGGGTGCACGGGGTGGCTGGGGGCTGACAGAGGCCAACCCACTGGGGAAGTGCAGGTGAGCAGAGGAGGGAGGTCTCCCAGGCCCCAGGAGCAGCCTGGGCGAGGGAGCAGTGTGGCCTCTTTGGGAGCTGGAGTCTCGGTGACTTGTGCAGGGCAGGGTCCAGAGGAGGGGAAAGCGCGGGGGTCAGTGGAGGCAGCCGGGCTGTGCACGCTGCTCTGGGAGGTGAGGACCTCAGGGGAGAGACAGAATGACCAGGAGTTGGAAACAGGGTCGTCTGCACTTTTGGAAGCTCACTGTGGCCACGGCGTGGACGGCAAACTGATGGGGCGACTGGTTAGGAAGCGACAGCCGTGTTCCAGGTGGGAGCGGTGGTCGGACCACGTCAGGGGCTGTGGGTTTGGAAAGGGGCAGATGGATTGGGATCAAGGCGGGGGAGAGAATGGAGCATCCTGTGGTTGTAGTGCAAAGAATCAGCATTCCTGGTTACAGTCCAGGTGAGCCAGGCAGGTGCCAGGGTGCCGATGGAGAAAAGGTGGCAGAAGGAGAGCGAGGAGGCCTGGAGACGAGGCTTGTGCAAAACTTTGTAAGGGGAGGCAGGAAGGACCCAGTGGCATGCCTTGGCAGGAAGCCACGTGTTGCCCCTCGACACAGACTGGAGTCTTGGGAGTCGTGGTGAAGTCTCCTGCATGGGCAAGGGTCAGAGAACCTGCAAGCAGAGAAGTCAGGGCTTCTGCAGGTGGTGGAGGCGGACTGAGGGGAGGCGAGCAGGAAGCGAGGTCGGAGGGTGTGCGGGGCTGTGAGATGGCCAGAGGCCCGGCACTGCAGTGGCTTGGGCATTGGTCTGAACATGATGGGAAGCCAGAGCCCAGGGCTTGGAGCCTCTGGCCCACCCTTCCCCCACTCTGTGACTTAGAGCAAATCACTCTCGGTGCCTCTGTGTTATCCGTAAAATGAGGCTGAGGCTGGGTTGACAGAGTTGCAATGATTTCACACAACATGTGTGCAGGCCCTGGGAGACACGCCGGATGCGTTGTTCCTAATCAGTGAAGTTTCCATTACCCTCATTCTACCTGGAGTTTGTGACTTGGAATCTTGCAGGAGCCCGAAGTGCAGTGAGATCCTCCCGTCACCTGGTGATGAGACTCCATCGGCTGCTGGTCTGCAAACAGCAGGTGGAGGCAGAGGCCAGGAGCCCACCGGAGGCTGCTGCAGTGGCTCAGCGGGAGCTGGCGGTGCCTCGGCCCTGCATGGGGCTTTGGACACAGTGAGAAGGGCCAGGTGTTGAGTAGACGCAGCTGCTGGGGTTTGCCGCAGAGTGGGGAAGGGGCTCGAGGAACGGCAGGGGCCCCAGTGAGAAGGGGCAGCTGGGCCTCTGGCCTTCCTCATTCCAGCTGTTAGGCAGGCAAGCCCGCCACCTCTGTCCTGTCCCACAGACTCCCACCTCCTTTCCCCTGGGTCTTGGGCAAGGCGGCCACTTTGTGGGGCCAGAAGGCCAGCCTACGAGTGAGCAGGGTGGGCCATTCCCAGCCTTCCCATCCCTCCTGCATCTTTTCTGTCGCTACTTGAACCAGTTGTCCCAAACTCAGTGGCTTAAAGAAACACAAATGCATTACCTTTTGGCTCTGGAGACCAGGTTTCTGGAAGTCACACTAGAGTTCCTCCTGCCGTCCAGGGCTGAAACTATTTCCCACCCTGTCCTGGTTTCTAGAGGTGGCTGCATCCCTTGGCTCATGCAAGGCACATCATTCCTACCTCGGCTTCCTCCAGCACCCCCCCCTTCCTCTCTCTCTGACCTCTTCTAAGATGATCACGTCTTAGACCCTCATGGGTGATGCAGGTACTCTCACCTCGCAGCTGCCTTAATTTGACCACACCTGCCAGGTCCCTTTGCCTACCAAGGTCACATCTTAGGGCAGGGTCATTATTCCACCCGCCACATCTCCTGTGGCCACCCCAGCTTTGTTTTGGGCTTGGCTTCCCTAACCCCTTTCTCTTCTCGTTGGCTCTCCAGGCTCCCAGCCTTCCTCTGGTTGGCCTGTCCCGTAGCTGTGGATCATGTGCCTGACTCTCCCCTAACCTGAAGCTGAAAGCCCTAATATATGAATTGCACATTAACTCATTTAACTTAATTAGCTAATGTATCTAATGCACACAGCATAGTGCCTGGCACACGAGAAGCAACTGCTAAAATAGGACTCAGTCTATTCTTGCAGTCTATAAATACAATTTGAATCATGATTCTGTCACTCTGCTTGCAAGCTAACTCCGGGTCTGAGCCATCTGTAAATTTGATAAACACATCTCTCAGGTCCTTCTTCCCATTGTTGATAAAAGTGTCCAAGCAGACAGGGACTCTGACTTGGCTTTCTAACAGCCTGTTGACTGTACGTACCTATTTTTTTTTTTTTTTTTACATTTTCGAGGATGCTCACAGACATGATTCCAGTGAATTCTTCTCTCCTACCAATTTGTGACTGATGCTCCTTCGTTTGGCATTTACTAAGTTCTGCTGTGTGGAAGGCAACCCAGGATGCTAACTGATAAACGACAACACGAGACCTGCTCCAAGGAGCTTGTGAATCATGCTCAAGAGATGTGTGTACGCTGCACAGCTGCTCCATTTGTTACCGCTCTTTGGGAAGTTCAGGGATCTGCCAGGAGCCTCTGCTCTGGCCCACATTCCTCATCTCTTCACAGGTGCCCCGGCATCACAGTGCGCTCGGACTTGCTTTTCCTCTTATGCCCATTTCACCCCAAAGCATGGCCTCCCCTTGTTCCGAGTGGTTTTGGGCTTTAGGGTGGCAATCTGTCATATCGTGGTGTTTGGGATCCTCTATGGCCCTTGGGTGTGCATTGCACACACGTTGATAGACGCTGCGGTGCTTGCCCATTCCCAAGGGGTTTGCCTTCTCTTCTGTCCCCTTTAGTGGCCTGTGAATGACTTCCCCTCGTCCTGCAATCATAACATTTGGGAGTTTCCTGGTCCCTGGGACATGATGAATCTGGGTCTAGATTATTGATTCTCATCCAAGTAGGAGCTGGAGCCTCTGTGGCTCATGGTCATCCGTGTGTAGATGGACTTCCCTCGGATGATCCATTCTCCAGGTTGCAGTGGACCATTCATGATTCAGTGATGACCTGGACCCCGACTTCCTCTCGCTGATGTTTTCCCACGATGAGTTTCACTTCCCATTGATGATTTCCCTCCTCTTTGATGTTTGGAGGTCCTTCTCCTGTGTGTGGGGGAAGGGTTCACAAGGAAATGACAAATGGCTAAATCCTGCCTTCTCTCTCTTCCCCCTTAAACTCCATTTTGACTGCAATGGGTGAAACTCAGACTCCTGGAAGCAGAATGAGGAGAGCAAAAAAAATATGGACAAAGCTTTAGAAAGAAAATGAGCATTTTCTCTTCTGGTTAGAGAGATAAATGCAGGTCAATAAAGTTAAGTAAATGTTATACCTGTTGGAAGGATGGCTCTGACCACGGGAATACAAGAGCCACCCTAATTAAAAGTGGCTGTTTGGTAATGCATATCTCGAATCCCTAGTGGAAATTACTTTCCTTTTTAAAAAGCCTTCTCTCTGCTGGAGTATTTTGTACCCCCAGTAGCCATCAACACCTAAATACCTGCAAGAGGCACTCTATTTCCCTTCTCTAGACTCTTGCTCAGAAAACAGATATTGAATTCCCTCACAGATGACACAGCACCACGGCTATTTTAAAACACACATTAAACAATTTTGCCAGTGTCTGCATGTTTTTCTTCTTCCTTTCATTTTCTCTTTTCAAATTTTGCCTTGTGAAATTCTGTTTAACCACATAGGTCCGGGTTCAAATATTCCTTTTCCTGGGGGGTAAGAATTGCCACCCTACCCCCGGCTTCTTCTTAGTGCTTACTGTATTTGCAATCAATCAATCTCTATTTGATTATTATGAGCCCGATCACTATTTATCTATAAACTTAATCACTCTGTATTCCTCTGTTGATGCTCCTACGGGTTATGCCTTGCACAAGTAAAGCGTTTGTCGCTTGTATCCCCAAACCCCACGGAACTTCTAAGATTCAGTAATAACTCAGGGGCGTCTTTGATGGAAAAATGAAAGCATGCAGCACAGTACATGTGTACGGAGCAGATTAGGGCTGTGGGAAAGGTCACACTTGTTTAGGAAGTGACAGGCCTGGTGACACTTCAGCAAAGTGACAACACGGGGCGGGGGACTTCTGAATTCTCTCCCCAGGCCGTGGGCATAATCATCCTTCAGTCCTACGGCCTGGAATCTGAGATGTCTATTTTTGAATTGCTATATATAGAGGGAAGGAACGGTCCCTTGGAATGTGGAGTTACTCAGTATTTTTGGCTCTTTGGCTATTTTCAAGGTTCTTCATCTGGACTTAAAAACCAAGTTAATAGGCGATCCTTTCCCCTCATCTCCTGCAAGGACGCTATTTTAGGAGGAGATCTGACACCCGAGGGCACCAGGGAGCAGCAGGCTGTTTTCTGTCTTTCAGCGGGGACGGCCCTCCACCGCGTCCTCCCTCACAAGCTCCAGAAATTCCCTACTGACCCGCTTTTATTTCATGGAGTTTCATTAATTTAAAGCTAAATGCGTTTTATGGTTTTAAAGAGGTCTGCGCAGAACGGAGCGCCCAGAACATGTTTCCCTTTAACTCGTTCTGTTTGTAGCTTCAAAGCCCAAGTTGGGTTCTTTTTCTCCCCGCCCCCCACCGGCCTCAGTGGTAGGTTTTGCTTGGCGCATGGCCTCAGCACCCGTTTTGACATTAAGGATACGTCGCAGCCCATCAACACCGCCTCAGCTCCCTTCATTGGGTCCAAGAGCTGGCATCATTCTCCAGCCGCCTGTCGGTCACCCCCGGCAGGTGCCCTGCAATGGGGTCATTCTGATGGGACGAGGGGGCTGCCCCGACTTGAGCCGGGTGTCAGGAAGCCATGTGAGGTGGCTCCTGAGCCATTTGCCTGGGGAACACCTGGGTTGAGAGCCTGTGTTTGTACCGAGGTCTCAGGAAAGAACATGTCACTTACTGATGTCTCAAGTTTGGAAGAAACGTAAGAAGCCCTACAACCTCAGAATGAGCTCGCGTGGACTGAATTTCAGACCCGTGCTACGTGCGTACGCACGTCGTAGGCATTGTCTCAGTACTCCCTATCGAGCTGTGTCCTTGGTCCCATCTTAGAGAGGAGGAGAGCGAGGCTAGGGAGGTGAGTGTTCTGGGCAAGCCCTTTAGCTGATAGGGGGTGGAGTTGAGGTTTACAGTCTGAGGGTCCCGCCAACCTCCAATGCAGCTACTGCCACTCCATCTCCCAAGGTCTGGCCGGATGCTCTGTGAAATGCTGTCAGTTGGATCAGATAAGGACTGTCGGCCGTCTGTGTTTGGTTGTGGACCTGGGTCCTCAGGAGTTAGGTGCTTTCCCTTTCTGGGAGACCTCAGGACTTAACTTGGAGTCCGACCTCTAGCTGTAACTTCTTGGAGCCCTGGGAGTGGAGGTAGGCGTACGAGTTATGGATGCGGAAGGTAAAGTCAAGGAGTGCACACGCGGCCGTTCCCCAGGGCTCTGCTGAGCATCCTCTGGGAGCTGCGAGCTCCGTGCAAGCTTCTGCGGGGGGCGTCCACGTGGTCCGCTGAGTGCCCAGGGCCCCCCAGTATTTCATCTGGGCGACCTTCGTGTCTGTGTTCTTAGCCCTGCGGGTGCTTCATGGGGGTTTATCTGGAACTATTTTCCGAATTCCGCCTCTGCCAATGCTGCCGGTAGGTAATGATCCTTGGCAAAGAGCTTCTTCCTTTTGCATTTGCTGCTGGTGGCTTCAAGGTCTGTACCCTCTGAACAGTCTGAGCTTCTGTGGCTTTGAGAAGTGCCCTGCAAATGGACCCCAGGGGGAAATCCATCCAGCCCATCTTTACAGGACAACTCTGTTGTAAAAGCCCTCCCACTCAGGGGCAGCTAGGTCCCACGTGAGCCTGCCCCTGCCTGGCAGCCGGAAATTGGTGTTTTTCCTGAGGTCAGCTTCAGACTGGCATTGAGGACGAGGCTCCTGAACGGGCAGATAGCACATCCTTCAGGCCCTGATGAAAGATGCAAATGGAGCCCTCCGTCCTGAAGGTGTGATCCGACACTATCCACCCACGGTAATGCCGGTTGTCAGGACGGCTGACCTCTCCCTCCCGGGAGCCTGACAGGCGTGATGAACATCACCGCGGCTCTCCCTCCTGGCTGTGCCTTTGCTCAGGACCAGATGACGTGCCTGGGCAGGTGAGGGTACAGTGGAGGAGTGAGAGCCGACCCCTGCCTCCCTTCTGCCCTCCCCTCAGCCTTCTGGAGCTGCCTGGCCGTCCAGCCTGCAGTTTGGGGGAGGGAAAGTGTTGCCTGGAGTTCAAGGGAATATGCTCTTCCTGATTCCTGGACAAATTGTTTCCCCAAACCACTATTCTCTCATGTGTGTGTGGCTCAGAGCTACTTTTAGTTGCTAAGCAACCCACAAGCAGCTGTAGACCACAGTGTCTCCTAGAGATGTGGGCACGTTATCTGGGCACCCCCACGGCCCCGCACTACTGTGGCAGATGCCCTTCCATCTCGCAAACACACACCCACGGACCAAGATGGGCATCTGACCCAAGGGCAGCTCAGACGTTGCACAGAGTTGGGCTAATCTGATTTCCTCTGGACAATTTTGATGAAAAGGTAAAAATGAGAGTCTGAGGGTCTGGAACCAAAGTATCATAGAATCTGGAGCTCAGGTGGCCCTTTCTAAATATGTGCATGTTGATGACGAGACTAAGAAAGGTGGCCAGCATGAAGTAGGAGACTGGAGAGGTGAGAAAGGAGAAGACAGGGATCCTGGGAAGGGGGCAAAGTGAAGAGAGAGCTCCCATCTCCATCTGCAAGATGGTGGGGCTGAGCCAAGGCGGGGTTGGTCCAGATAAGAGAGCGAAGACCATCTCCTTGGTTGTGTTTCTCCGTGAAATAAGCCAGAAGGAGGCAGGGAGCCGAGAGCTGAAGGGAGCAGGCCTCACAGGTCTCCAGGGGACCTGGCCCGAGCGCATGGTCTCCCTGTGGTTCTCTGCCCGACCCTCTCTCTCCATTCTCCATGTCACTTCATGTTCTCACGTCTGCCTGGCTGTCTTCGCGCAGCAGGAATAAAGCCCACGTTTTGTGTCTTCTAGCTTTAGCCCTTGGAGAGAGAATATCTGAAAGCGCTCTCAACCCAGGTCCAGGGAAGGGGACCTTGCTGAACCCCACCTCCAGCAGGGGTGGTCGGGGAATCATAGACTGCTGTTAGGGTGGGTCCCTATGGGTATGGCAAGTCCGTAAGAAGGTGCCGCGAGGCAGGAGTTCCACGTGTCGGCCAAAGAGTGGCCAAGGACCCTCCAAAGAGTGGCCGAGGAGTTCCCAGTGGTCTGCCAGCTCTGGGAGCTCCTGAGCCCCATCATCTACCAAGGGTCCCTGCCAGGCTGCTGGGTGACAGAAAGGGGCAGTTACTGCCCAGCCCTGAATGAGCCTGAGAAGAGCAGGAGGACAGACCTTGACTCAGAGGTGGCCCCTCAGAGACATTCCTGCGTCACTTTGTCACTGACAGGAGGAAGCTTCCCAGTGGTGTGGCCATGGGTATGGTACGTCTGCTTAGCAATGAACATCCTTCCTCTGACCTCTTGCAGGTGAACCCCCATTGGCAAGTCTACGTGGGTAAGCAGAAGTCACCAAATATGATTTTTTTTGTGACATGAGCTGCTCTTTCCTAACAATCCAGGATTTATTTCCATTATGTGCTCTCAAGAAAGACTTCCCTTCCACTAGTCCCACGAGCTTCATAGGTCAACACATGGTCCAAGAAGGGGGCTCCAATAGGTCTTTTAACAGGGACTCTCAGATTTGGGGATCCGATAAATATGCACATTCCCGAGTCCCACCCTCCGAGGCTGTGATTCCCGTATGGTCTCAGGAATCTGCTGTTGGAACAGGGTTTAGAAATAAATTTGTCAGGGTACCCTCTGGGGGATATCACTTTAATGCTTCCTTAGAACGGAACTCAGCAAGCAATTCCCAGACCCTGGTTTTCTCTGGAAAATTGCTGCTGGGCCCTCGCGTAGACCTGGGTGGACCACTGCAGCCCTTCCATCTCCCATCCGTGTCCGACCCCAGTTTTTCCTCTCCTCCCCCTCTGACCACATCACAGCAGAAACAAAGTGGACTCAAATACTCTTTCTTTCCTAAGAAGTTTCCTCTACTGCCGACCTCCCTCCCGCACCCCAGCCAACCGCACCTCCTCTGGGGGCTTTTGCATTGTTTTGCTTTTTGCTTGTGAAGCGTTTGTCCCCAGCAGTTCTCCGGGACATGAGGACTTTTCTGACAGTCTCTCAAGGATGTGAGCTGGGGGCTCAACAATGCTCCACGGCACCCAGTGTGCTCGGCAGCTTCCCTCCTGCTGCTGAAGGATGTCCTCACCAGCTCACAGAGGACAGCCACGAGGACCCACTTCTCACCGAGGACGCAATTTTAATCAGAGATTTATAAAACCGGAATAATAGAGGAAATTTTTCTTCGTTTACTAAATTGTTCTTGAATTGATTCATCCGTCCGTCCATCTACCCACCTCTCCACCCATCTGTCCATCCAGCCAGCCAATCAGCACTTACAGAGTGCCCATGTATGTTCCAGACCAGAACCCAAAGTGACCGCGTAGACAGTGTAGGCATTCGGAAGGCCACAGTGTAGTGGTGGGGACCTCCTTGTAAACAGGTCATGTACAGTGTCAGAAATCTGCGGTGCCAAAGTCGTCCTCGTCCCACACTGTGCCCTCCCCAGTGTCTGCCGCACTGTGGACCACAGCTAACCCAGTGTGTGTGTCTCTTTCCTGGGTTTTGACGCTTTCCTCTGAGCAGGTTGTTGACTCCACAGGATTGAGAATAGTGCCTGCTGTCCCTAGACCTGGCACAGGGGCGGGCACACTGCAGGCTCTCCAGGCCTCTGAAAGCCAGTGTTCCAGGCAGACCACAGTGAGAACAGGCCAAGCAGACAGAAATGCAGACTGGGGTACAGAGGAGAGAAGGGAAGGGGCAGAGAGGCAGTGGAGGGACAAGAGCAGTTGGTCTGGCTACCGAGTCAGGTGCAGGGTCACGGTGAGCAGAATGTTGGAAATGGCCCAGCCGACGGGACCCGCTGGAGGGCTGGGGCTGCACTGGGCCGCAGCAGAGTCGCTCGGAGGTTGGATGCCGGGGAAGGGAAGGGCCGATTTCCGTTGCTTGGGTTTGTCTCCAGGCCCAGTGGAGACTGCATCGGAGGGAGGGTGAAGGTAGCGGGAAGAGTGGGAAGCTACTGAGGATGATCCAGGCAGAAGGGGCTGCCATCCTGATGAGGAGAAGCAGAGCTGGGCCCCGTGGGGGAGTCTTCGTGGCGGAGGAGAAGAAGCGTGATGCAGAATGACTGTCCCGTCTCCAGCACGGGGTAACAGGGTGGGTGAGGGTGCACCCCAGAAAAAAATGAGAACCAGGGAGAGGGGGCAGCAGGAGTGAGGAGCTTTGCAGGGGGCATTCTGGATTTTCTGTAGGGGTCCCGGGGGTGTCTCATGGAGATATCTGGTCAATGCCGTGTTTATCCCTCCAAAGCTGGGGCCGGGGCGCTCTCTGCGCCCAAGCTCTGGCATTGGGCCAACTGCGTGGGTGTGGTTTTACTTGCCGTGATCATGACCATCCAGTGGGACCAGGTAGAATCAGGAGCCAAAGACTGTGGAAGGAGGCAGCTGAGTCCATGCCTGAGCAAGGAGGTCCTCTGTGGACTTGGCCTCCTTGCCGGGCCCTGTGGGATCCAGCCCCCCTGGTGCCTAGCACAGCTCACTCACGGTCAGTGCTTAAAACGATCTGCGTGGCTCCTGAACACTTTCCAAATTGCAATGCTTCAGAAAGGTAGGGGATCTGGTTTAGAGGACCGCCTTGTTTTCAGAAAGTTGTAGATTTTGAACTTTAAAAAAAAAATGTTATGCACGAGCCGTTAAAGTGGCACAGAATGGATAAGAACTTATTTATTTGACAAATATACTTCAGTGACTCTTCTGTCCTAAGATAAGGGGACATGGCTGGGGGGGAGTTGCGGCTGGTCACCTAAGCTTGGGGAGCCTCGGTCACCTTGTCCATCACATGATGTAAGAATACCCACCTTTTAAGATGGCTATTCTAGTTAATTGAATTTGCTAGCAAATACCATGGATATGGAAATGTAATCTTGTCATCTACTCTGCATATAGCTGGTGATATTTGCTAGGTAGACTCTTCTAAATCATGGTGCTCGTGTAAAGCCTGTAATATGATGAGGGCTAAAGTAAACCGAGAGTCAGGCATGTGGCGGGATTACAGTGACGTTTGTTACCTGCGCGACTTAGCCACGTGACTGGGAGGGAGGAGCTCTCTGACAGCCGAGCGTCATATTCCCCAAATCTCTGCCAGCCTGGGCAACACAGAGCCCCTGTCTAGACTACCAATAATCAAGGGTTTGTATTTTCTCTGGTTTTCTTTTTTCAGGAGTGGGAAAAAAAAATGTATTTTCGCTCTTTGTAATTTCAATTAAATCAAGTCTAGGAAAACATAAAACGCAAATCACATTCTTCTTCATCGGGAAAACTTTGAAAAACCGTTTGCACACCAGATTGCAAACTGTTAAAACTCATTCATTAAAAGTTCATGGTCTATTGGACTCTCTCTCCTTCAAGCATGGCATTATGTACATTGCCTATCTGTGTTTACGTGACAGATTGTCTAACAGATTTCTGGTACAGTACCGTTACGTGGTCTGCCAGGAAGGCCTACTTTGGAACCCGTGGCCGTGAGAGAAGTGGATTTGGAAATGTCATGTTGCTATCTATGGGATAATTTAGTAATAATGGCCTAACAGATCCCTCAAGACTGATGATTATATACCTGTTAGAAGTTAATTGGACTATGCAGAAATGGGGTTTATATGAATTATATGTTATAAAAATTTGGTAGCATCGAACGGATTGACAGAGCGTTCTGAAAGCTGGTATCGACTTTCAATCACTTTAATGTGCAGGCTGTACTCGCCAGGCTCCTTGGCTGGGGTTGTCTATCAGGATAAAAGGGCCCATTTTTAGACCATGTACTAATTCTGGGACTAAGCAGTACAAACAGGCATGCATATTGTATATCCCTATGCACATGGGCAAATCACATATTTATTTACACTGAAAGTTTGATGATAACGAGCCTTAAAAAAAAATTAGAATTCGTAATCCAGATTTCTAAACCAGCCTTTATGCTCCACCAAATGACGCCCAAGAGTTATGGGGAGGCTTTTATTTTTAGCGCTCAGTAAATTAAACCTTTTATTCATCATTCTGAAAGATGACGGTAAAGAGGAGAACATTTGGTCTCTTTAATTTAAGGAAGGGGAGAGGCAGCCATCCCATCAGCGTGGACCTGAGTGTCAGGGCTGCTTGTTCAAGAGGAGCGGAAGCCGTTGGTCTCCCTCACGTCCGTCACTCAATTATCGGATCCCACAATGAGACGTCTCTGCCAAGAGCCGTGTCTGTCTTCCTCCTGCCCCTCCCTCCTCCCTCCTCCCACTTCCTTCTCTCGCCATCATTAATGAGAACTTTCAGCAGGGTGGTTTGAGCGTTGTGCGGTTCTGATGGCAAAAATATTTCCCTTAATTTGGTCTATTTTTTTCTGAATAATTTATCATATATATATATATATGCACATGTACGGATCTGTCTATACGAGTATGCATTGTGTGTGTGTATAAGCGTATGAGTGTGCATGTGTGTGTGTGTGTGCCCGTGCCAGCACTTGGGACATTTCTGGCAGGGGGCACCAAGCCGGGGAGGGGAGGAATGTTCCGCTGTGTCTTGGACCGTCCCTGCCAGCATCACCCCCTCCCGACAAATATCTCCAGACATTTTTTTGTGTGTCCTCCAAATGTCACCTGGAGGCCAGCATGTGCCTTGATTGAGACACTGTGGCACAGACTCGTGGGGCTGTCACTGAGGCTCCCCGTGGAGAGACGGTTACAGCCTCAGCATAGGTGCCCACCTTGGATTCATTCTGCAGGGTTTTCCTGGGCCTCCGACCCACCCGTCCTCTTAAATGTCCCCCAAATGCAGAGTCCATCGGTAGCCCCTATTTTTCTCCTGGGTCTGGGGAACATATTTCGTTTCGAGTTGAGAGAAAGCAGCCATTTGCAGTCATTTTAAATTTGATAAAGATTTAATGAGAAGAGGGGGAAAAAAAGACACATTTTCATAAACTGATTTCGGCAGCTGTGTGGACGGTTTTATAGAAAACTACTTTGAAAAAGAGGGTTAGGGCAGTCGCCCGGGCAGAAAGAGGGAGGTGCTGCAATTGTGCTTCATCAGCGCCTGGGATCAGACACGTGGGGCACCCTTACAACTCCTCATTGATACCTTAGACCCGGGGGACAGAAGGGGGCTTTGGGGGAGGGGGGGTGCCGCGTGTAAAATACCGTCGCTTCTCTGACGGTTCCTCCTGGAGTCCCAGGATTGAATCGCTCTGTCTTGGCTCAACATGGAACAGTCACCCTCCCTCGCCCAGGTCCAGCCCTGAAGCCGCTGCGGGGCTCTGGGTGCTGCCAGGGCCTGAAGCAGTGATTTGCAGGAGATGCTGTGGTCCTGCTCTGGGTAGAACATTCCAGATTGTGGTTCTCTCTGGCAGCCAGCATCTGGCGAGGCACAGCCCAAGGCTCTGCGACACTGTTTGCTTTCTGTTGATGGTCGCCGAGAGCTGAGTGGTTTTATTTTCTATAAACAGCTGCTTCCCTCCGCTTAGCCGGATCGGAAGCCTTATCCCGTCCTCGCTGCACCCCGGGCCTGGCGATGGGCACTGAGACGTGCAAAGAGTGGTATTACAGAAAGAAATGCCCTTCTGTCTTTCAGCGTTTGGGGTTAAATTTCTGATGTTGGATTCTGGAGTGTCCTTCTGAGAGGGATCGTACCAAGCCTAAAGGAAGGGAGGGCACGGTGGCCAGTGTTTCATTAGCAACGTGGCCCCCGTCTCCCGTGAGACTCCTGCTAATGAAGGTGGCTTTCCCCTGCCCTGGGTCAGTGGCAGTGTGGTAGGCGAGGCACAGTGGCAGGGATTCTCAGAGGACTGTGTTTTCCACGCGTTCCCCCAGACGCCGCGAGACTCGAGGCCATCAGAGCCCAGTGCGTGGTCTGCCTGGCCTTGGCTCCCTCCTGGAACTGTCCCTTTTAGATTGCAGCTTGGGGCAGTAGCAGGAGCCAGTATCTAAGGACATGGCCAGAAAAAGAGCTGTCTTTTGTGTCCGTGTCAGGGTGTGTGTGTGGGGGGGGCATCTGAGATGAAGGCTTCAGGACAGAGGCTAGAAATGCAGACCTGAGACCTCCCCGGAGGGGGGTCCATGTCCCCATGCCACTTCTTAACCAGAGCACCCACCCTGACTCCTGGAAGCATTGCATTCTCATCTGTCACCTGAGGGAAAGGACAGTGCCCACATCAGAGCAGGGGGAAGTCCCCCTACACCCCGTGAGGTCACCATTCTCCAGATGTTTGACACAGGAAAAGCTTCCTTCTGTCTCTGCCTCAGGAACGATCCTGCTGGTTGGAACTCATGGTCCATTGTCACAACACAGGTGCCTGGAGCCCTGCACATCAATTTCCTTCCAGGTCGGTTTGTAGGAAAACCAGGATGAAACCCCAGCCCCCCACAGCAGACCCGGAGGACCTTGTGCTTTGGGTGTCAGTGTGAACTGCATCCGTGGCTTCCGTAAGTTTCCTACTCCCGTTTCTACCCTTTAAAATTAATTTTTGAAACTTTTTCCGTCTATTAACAGGATAAATAAATCTACTTTATCTGGCTGTATTGTGTTTGTCAATAGGAGCCAACGTAATCCTTTCTGGGCCCGAGGTGGCAGGAGGACAAGTAATAAATAGGTCGAGAAATATATGTGGCCTGTGAAATATTGATCTTGTCTTATTCTTTATATCCCCTAAAAGACAGGGGCCACACACTCACGGATACCCAACCAGATAGTGTCACTGAGAACAAATGGGGCCACTTAAGACTATCCAGAAGGGTGGGGACTGCCCTGAATGTGACATCCCCTCCCCCGAGCATCCTGTCCCCGGTCCCCCTCTGCCCAGCCTTCCTTCCACCAAGAGGCCTGCTCGCCGGTTTTGCTGACGCTCGACCTACTGATATGATCGTTTTGTTTTGTTTTTTTGAAAGGAAAATAGCATGTTCTGAAGTGACCTAAAAATGCGTCTCACAGCAAGCGCCGTGCGAGCGCCAGACAGTAATGGTCACAGCGATCCCCACACTAGGAAGGGGACTGTCCACGGAGCACCAGCTCTTCTGCTCAGCTTGCTTTGCCCGGTTCTGTCCACTGCCCACCCCAGGTGTGAGACCTGTTCTCTGGTCACCTGACCCCAAGGAAAAGGGACACGATCCCCTCCCAGGCCGGCCTCCCTCTGCTTGGCACTTCCGCCCTCAGCATTCTGGGCGTGGCTTGAGGAGGTGCTGCTGTCCCCGTTGGGGACACTGACTTCACACTCAGCGTCACCTGCCGTGGACACCTTTGCTGACCACCCTGTCCTGGTCTCCTTCCTTCCTGGGCTCTGGCACCATGATTTGTAAGCCAGGACCTTGGAGGAAAGACAAGGCCCTGGAAGGCATCCACCCTGAAGATCATCACCCGATCCTAGAGGCAGACTCGGACGACAGGTGGCTCCCAGGTTAGCCTCTGCAGGGGGGTTGCTGAAATGTGTGCCTGCGTGTGCCTGTCTCCCTAGCTGTGCAATCCTGGGTAACAGTGAACCTCTCTGTGCTGCCGTGGCCACATCTGTGGAAAGGGGAAACTCCCTGTGCCCCCCATGGAGTTACACGGTGGGTATGAGACGGTGGCCATCGAGCTACCAGCACAGGCTCAGCACCGGGAGCTGACCATCAGGCACCAGCCAGTGTTCTCTGTGATTATATAAACTGTAGGGACCAGTATTGTTTTTTGGGGAAATACTCAGGCACCTGAGTTGTCTTTCCTCTGACCCTTACGTCCTCCTCTCCAGGGTCCTCACTCGCTGGTAGCAGGTCCTTATTGTGCACCTGCTCTACTTGCAGCTCACAGTGGACAGAGTCCTGACTTTGAAGCTAGTCGTCCATACCCACGTCCAGTCTGGCCGCCTCAAGCCCCATGTGGCTGACTGTTCACATTCAAATGCAAACCCGAGCGCCTTGGGGGGACATGTCACATTTCAAGTGTTCAGTGGTCACCTACGGCCAGTGGCGGAGAGCACAGGTGGATGACTGTGCTCGTGTTGCTCAGACAGAATACACGGTCGGAAGACTTCAGCGTGGAAACTCCATGTCCCGTGGCTGCAGGCTGGAGGTCCCAGGTCCAGGTGTTGCCGGCTTGGTTTCTCCCGAGGCCTCGGCCTTGGCTTGTGGGTGATGTGACCCACTGTGTCCTGACACTGTGTGCATCTGTGTCCTCCTCTGCTCCTGTACGGACACAGTAACACTGGATCTGGGCCCACACTCTGGACTCCCTTTTCTCCCTCCTTACAAACCATGCATTCTCCCTGGCCCTATTTTGTAAGAGTAGGAAGCCATCTTTACCCCTCGGTTTATGGGGGCTCAGAGACCTAAAAATGGGGAGGACTCCCCCACATCCAGATGGAGCAGGGACAAATGGAATGGGAGGCCAAGGAGGGAGTCTCAGCCTCGCCCACGGTGGGGGAAGGCCGAGAGCAGGCACCTCTTGTACCCGGAGCCTTGACCTTCCGCAGGTCCCCTGAGGGACAGCAGTCTGACAACAGCACCTGCCTCCGGGAGGCCGGGTTCCACCAAGGCTGTGTCAGTCACCTGAGTCCACTGTGAGTGCAACCTCCACACGGTGACGCGCTCCTGACCCTGCTCCTGGATCGATCCTCCCGAGAGGCCTCCCTGTGCCAGGCACACCACGCAGGCGGGAACTGGGAGCGCCATACATACGTGATGGCTTCTTAATCAAGGGCTGGTGGTCTCCTGCATTTCAGAAAGCGGGAGTGGGGGCCCATAGCTGGGAATAGCCATCCGCGTTTTTTATTTTCTAGTTCTGAAAAGGATTTGAGAGGGCTCAAAATAGGGGGGCAGGTTCAAAAAACCACCAGATTGTTAAAACAAGAGACTGCATAGCCTTTTGAGGAAAGGATAAGAATTCGAGGGAAGAGAAGAGACGGCGAGAAGACACACAGAGGAGTCTGAGCACTTCCTTTATTCAAATAACTAAGAGTTCCTGGGCAAGCCAGGGGCGGTGGTGCACACCTATAATCCTTGGGAGGCTGAGGAAGGAGGATCACAAGTTCAAGGCCAGCCTCAGCAACTTACTCTACTTCAAACAAACAAACAAAAAACAAAACAAAACAAAAAACCATCGAAAGGACTGGGAATGTGACTCAAATACCCCTGGGTGGTTCAGAGTCTTAGAGTAGCTACTGGATTTTAGCAGTGCTTATATCTAAGAATTCTGATAAAGTGGAGAGAGAAAGAGACAGACTTCGCGTCTTTATGTGTGCTGTTATCTTGCCGTATTCCTCCAACAGCCGTTTACTTAACTCCTACTCTGTCATGGGGATTTTGACAGATCCTGAGGAATGGGGGTGGGGGGCAGAGACAGATCTGTGATTGAGACCAAGTCCTTCCAGGGGAGGACATGGCCTGTGCAGACCTACAGGAGGGGCAGCTGTGTGGTTCTGGAGCAGAAGGGGAGCCCTGTGGCCGAGGGCATGGGTGAGCATGCCTCTTGGAGTTTCTCGGAGATGGCTGGAGAGCCATAGCCAATGCACCTGGAGAGAAGTGAGGGCCGGGTAACCAGGGCTCTGTTAAGGCGAGTTAAGGAGTTTAGCTTTTGCTTTAAGGACAATTGGGAGCCATTGAAGTGGATCAAATTTTCCATTTAGAAAGATAACTGTCCCTGCAGTGTGGAGAATGGATTGCGGTGGAAGGAGCCAGGAGAGGGACACTAGTGAGCGGGCCGGTGCAGGGGAGAGACCATGGCGCCGCTGGGTAGGCGAGACAGCGGCAGGAGTGGAGGGATCCGAGGACCCAGGGGCTGTGAAGGGAGCATGTCCGCTTATTTAACTTGTGGATTAATTGCAAACAATGAGCAAAGGTAGGAGAGGAGGCATCATGGAACCTTCTGGTTGGATGCGTGTGCCATTTAATAAGACGGCCAAAATAGGAAAAGGAGATCAGATATGGGGTCCTGGTGAACACATGACGCATGGAGGTGTGATGTCCGAGGTGTCTGGAGGGTAAAGGGCAGCGGAGTGCATTTGACCGAAGCAAGATGGATTGGTGACACATTTGAAAGTCTGGAGTACGGTTTTTTGAGCCGTGGGAATTGGGGCTGTCATCTATGCAAAGTCCAGAGAGCAGTAAGGAAAGAGGACGGAAGAGCTCCTTAGATCCCAACCTTGGGAGGTTTTTCCGAGAAGAACCCACGAAGTCTAAGCACCAGCAGCCGGAGATGTCCAAACCCCAGCGGGAAATGGGATGTTAATGGAAGCAGAAAGAAGATTCCATCGAGGAGCCGGGTTACGGTGCTTGGGGTCCCGGGCCCGGGGAAGCCATGGCGGTGGGTGAGACACTGGAGAGCACCCTTAGGAAGGGAACACGGAAGCTGGCCCGTCTCAGGGGCCTTGCGTCCTCTGCAGGTGTCCTTGAATTTCTCAGAGTCTCCCTGCGACCCCTTCGGTCTGACACAGAGAGAGAAATGTGCTCCTGGTGAGGCGCTGTGAGCCCCCCACTGCTTTCCTGGGTGTTTTAACGGGGGCTTCAATAACCCGGGCCCTGGCTCCCACCGCAGCCCCGAGTGCCCAGGATTCATTATGTTGCTGGGGGATTCACAGGCCGCCCAATTAAGGCTCCATTTTATGTGCCTAGTTGAAATCCTGGAAATTATGGCCTCTTTGAGGCCCAGGAGTAGGTGCTGGTATCTGTTAGGATGAAGGATGAGATGGACCCCAGTGATTTGCTGTCCTTCATCTTTGATCTGCCTTAATGACCAGAGAGTAATTAGTCCATTGTTGTGCACAGCTAGGTGTCACAAATGGAGTCGTAAATTCACTGCCTTAAAAAAAAAAAGTGAGTGTAGGTTTCTCCCCTGCAGCTTGGTGCACACACGACTCGAGCAGAGTGAGAGGAAGCCCAGGACGCCATCTTGGGGATGAAGCACACTGTCACATACGTGCACACGCACACGCAGGCACACACACACACACACACACACACACACACACACGTGCCCCAGCTTTCATAGGGTTCTGTTCTCAAAAAAAAAAAAATTTAAAATCATCCCTTGATGTCATTTCTAGGCATGATTTTTTTAAAAAACATAGAAACCGGTGACAGGTAGTCCTGGGGAGGTGTGAGCCAGGGACTGGAAGACCCGCTGGGGATCCCTGGTGGCCACCGAGTACAAGGTCCCTCCTCCTGCGACACTACTCTGCTCTCCCGGGCCCTGGGAGTTGTACTGCTGCCTGAAGTTTCTACGCTGCTTGGCATCAGTCAGGGACACAGAGGGAGCGTGCGTGCCGGCTCAGGGGCCCTGCCTTCACCGTCTGGCTCTATGCTCTGCTCTTGGTTTGACCTTGGAAGAGATGGTTTTATGCCTCTGAACCTCCGATTCTCCATCTAGAAAGTGAGGGTTGTCATAGTGCCTGCCTCACCAGCTTATTAAAAGGATGGAGTGTAAAAATGTACCGAGGGCTTAGCATGGCCGCAGAGAGGCGCTAGGAGCTGGACACGCTAGCCATTGTTCCCACGTCTGCACTGTGGCAAGCCCAAGAATCCGGTACCCACCATTGGCCTCTCAGGGGAAGAGAACAACGGGTGCACTGCACGGTATCCACTGAGCTTGTCAGACTGTCCCTGACAGAAGGCAAGTACACCTCTTGGCAAGTACACTCGTGACCTAGGAACAGAGAGGTGACAAATGCCATCTTACGTTAAATGAATCATGGCTGCACTCTGGAGTCGAATTTCTACTACAAAACACGTAGCCCCACGTGCATCCTGTCCGGGCAGAACTGCTGCTAGCTGTGTCCCCGCATCCCTGCGGGTAGGCCACTTTCCTCTGTGGGTAGCTGTTTTCCTCCCAGGACTGGATGGCGGGCTGGGTGAGCTGCTTGTTGGCTGAAGACCCCACGAGGCCTTCAGTGCCTTTGAAACCGAACTTTTACATCAGCCATCTCCTTTACCCAGGACGCTCACTGAGCCGACACGCCGCCCTCTCCAAAGAGTTTTAATTTTATGCCTCTTTCCTCTGAAAATTTCATCACACCAAAGATTTTAGCAAGAGTCAAACTTCTGGGAACCATTTAAACTGAAAAGACACCCAAGAAATAAAATGACCATGTGACGGACAGATGACCAACCTAAAAACCTTACCCGGAAGACCTCCACTTGGACCGTCTGCTCCTTCTCCAGTGCTCCTTGGGTCTTTAAAGACAGACCGTCTATTTATATGTCTAAACAGTATGTGGTGAGCCTCCTTGAGACTGTCAGTTTACAGTCCTCGTCCTTGTCAACAGCTGTGTGGCCTTCCACAAGAGAAGTGGCCTTTCTTTGCTGGGACTGCCATGACAAAGGACCACAAACAACAGAAATGTCACTGTCTCCTGCTTGGCTTCTGAGACTGGATTGCCGAGTTCAAGGTGCTGGCTGGGCTGCTCTCCTGGGCTTGTAGATATTGGATTCTCCCTGTGTGCTCACGTGGTCTTCCCACCTCCTCTCCTTACAAGGATGCAGGTCAGATTGGATTGGGGTTCACTTTCTGGCCTTATCTGAACTTACCCAACAGAAAGAAAAAAGTACCAGAACTAAAGAAATATATGCAACACATTTATTAGAGCAACATTTATTTTGGCAGAATAGAAAACAAACAAATCCAAAGGAGAAATAGCCTAAGAGCCATCAATAGGAGGAAGGCTGAGCCAATAATGGTGCGTCCTCATGGTGGAATATCATGCAGCCAACAAAAGAAGCCGGTAGTTGCTGATATTGGTAAATATATGGGTGATGACAGAGCCCATCTCCACATCAAGTCACATTCTGAGGTACTGGGGGGTTAGGATTTCATACGAATTTGGGGGGGACCCTATTCAGCCTGTGACATAAGCATGCATAACTCATGTTTCAGGTTTTTCAATTAAATTTTTTTTCTTACTTTTCAGAATGAGCCACATTTCAATAAATAATCCATCCATGACACTCACCTAACTAGATTAAACAGAAATGTTTTATTATAATTCAGAATTTCATTTTTCCCCTTTCTCCCCCCCCCCCGCCCCGTCCACGTCAGAAATGACTGTGTCTCTGAGTAGGAATTTAATAACTTGATTCTGTTTTGACGGAGATCTTTAATAGATTATTTTTCTCCCAGTGGCAATCTGCAGATTAATCGCATCATTTTAGTTGAACCACAGAGCTGGGAGGCCTGTTGTGTTTAAGCTATCTTTGTGCTTATGTACGGACAATCGTATCATCCAATAGAAGGACGTATGCAATTATATTGGCTTGGTTGTAATTATGTGGGTATTTTAGTTGTTGGGTGCGTTTAATTATGCTTTGTTAAGCGGCCCGTGTTAGCTTTCAGTGGGGCAGACTCCGGCTGGATTCTCGCCAAGAGACTTGTACGTTCAGTGTTCCGCGCGATGCTTTTTCCTGGAGGCAGAGAACAAATGGACATTTGGGCACCGGGGTCACGACTACCTTTCCTTTCTGTTTCCTTTAAAAAAAAAAAATCTAAATGAAAAGCTCCAGAGACGGTTCTGTCCTTTTAAAAATCCTTCTTTCAGTGACTTTAAATTAAAAAGTCATTCATGGCTTTTTTTGGAGCCATTGTCACCCCACAGAACTATCTAAGGCAAATCAGTAGGTGGCCCCTCTCCACTACCCCTCCAGCCCTCCGTCTCAGCCTGAGAGTGGCAGAAGTCCCAAGGATGCGTTTTCTCTCTTCTCTGTCTTTCCTTTATGAAACGAACATGCGTGTGCACACACTTGCTTTTTCAGGATGGACTCATACTCCGCATTCTGGTGAGTCCCCGGCCTTCTCACATAGAATGCCATCACCCATGGATATACACCAATACCAGCAACTGCCTGCTCCTTTTGATGGCTGCATGGTATTCCACAATGGGGATGCACCGTCATTTGCTCAGCCATCCTCCCCTTGATGGACCTTGAGTTATTTCTCCTTTGGATTAGCTTGTTTTGTATTCTGCTAAAATATATATATATATTTTACTTCAACAAAAATTATCAGGTTTCTACTCCAAAATCACTGGAACAATTTGCAGTCTTCCCAATTCTGTAAAGCACCTGGACAGCACTACATATTAGGGATATTTTAAAAATTATTGAGTACAGATATGGCACATGGTATGCTGATGCTCCTCACTTGCAATTTCCTGCCCAGTTGTGATACAAGTTGTCTTTCCTCCTGTATGAACTGTGTGTGTACAGGTCTGTTCCTTTGCAGCTGTGGATCTGATTACTTGTTTAGGATGGTATGTTATGGCGTGTGAAGGCTGCGCGGCTTGGCCAGCTACACCAGTGATAAGTAGGAGCCATCATTTACCCTCTGATATTTCCTGCCGTGTCTTTCTCAATGTGGACATTTTTGTGTGTTCCTGATCACTTTTATAAATGACTTATGAGCTATCCTTCCCCTATCCAATTTTTATAAAAATTATCTCTCTCTGTACTTTCTTAAAGTTCTTTACAGTTTAATGCCTAATCTTGACATTTTTTTAAAAAAAAAATTTACCTGGAATCTGCTTTTTAAAAATCGAGTTTGAAATGGAGCATGCATTGTTTCTCTTGGAATCACAATTCAGCTGACCCAACAACAACCTATATTTAATATTCTACCTCTTTGTTTGTTCCATTCAACTATTGACTTGCTGTTGCCTGTTAAAGAGCTCTGCTCATTAATGCCCATCAGCCTTGTCATGTGGTAGTAAAATGACGTAGGAAGCCAAGAATCCTCTAAAGAATTGGGCAGATCAGACACTTTGAATTGAGTTTCTTTGGGGTGGGAGTAGCAGGAACCCAACTGAAGTATGTCCAAGCAAAGAGGAGAAGTATTAACTTTCAGACCTAGAAACTCCAATGGTTTACCCAAGTTGATTGGATCTAGCAGCCCAAATGGTATCACCAGGATGGGGTCTCTCTATATATCATGTAGCTCTGGTGCCGCCATGTTGAAGCTGGCTCCACCATTATGCAGTGGGAGGGTGTGTATTAATCACCTCCCCCACACACACACTTACCCAGATTCTCTGAACAGCAACAGGCTACAAAGCTGCATCCCATGCCCATCAACAGACAAAACCCCATTGTGAGAGGGATGTGAGCTCCTTGTTGGCCTGACCGACTCGCATGCCCACCCAGAGGTAGGCGTAAGACTGACTCTCCAGCAACCATCCAGACAGAAGCTTCTCTCATAGAGTGAGAGAGAACCACTAAGAAAAACCTCAACATTTCCAGAAAGAGGGGGTGACCCTCTGGTAAGCTCAAACTAGTGGTTTTGTGTATACTTGATTCGATGTGGATCACATTTCCATGTTATCCTGAAAGTCCACTCAACCCTTTAAAATGGAGTCTTTGTGGCACACTCATTGCTGTTACCAACCAGTCTTTTACCAAATTTCAGCCATTGGGTGAAAGGCGACTTTTCCATTGAAGTGGGAGCCCTCTTAATATTCTGCACCTAAATTTCTCTGGTGTCCAGAGAAATGCACTTAAAATAAAAATTAGATACAATGTTTATGTCATAAATAGGAAAAGATCCACAAGTCTGGCAATAGCCAACTTTTCCAACAGCGCACACTAACAAAATCTTACACACCAGGGGTGGGAGTACAATCTGATATAACCCTTGAAGAACTGTTTTTTTTTTTTAAACAAAAGAAGAAGATACAGTATTTTTTCCCAAGGGTGGGGTAGCCACTTTTATAAATTAGTTCTATAACACAAATATTTTCAATTGATTTATCTTTCAATAGCCACTCCAATGCAAAAAAAAGTCTCCATGTGAAAGCATTTGATGTGGCATTATTTACAATATCAAAGTCAGATCCTGATCTAATGAATATTAGTCTCGAACTGATTACAAAATTGCTGTCTAGAGTACTGCATTTGCCTGACATTTGAATAAAGGGCAATTATACATTTTAGCATCAGAAAACTGTTTTGATGTAAAGAAAACAGCTCCTTCATGAAGATTCAGCCCTAAAATCACGACCGTAGTCAGTATTTTGCAGTAGTTCACCCTAGAGTGGCCGGGTCACCTCTCGGGTGCTTTGATCACAACTTCCATATGGATTACAGATCATATTCCAAACATTTAATGACTCAGCATGAGCGTTAATCACTTTGCTGAGTATATTTCACCTTTTCTCCTTCCTGCAATGCTTGTTTCAGCCCAGGCTGACTGGAGAGCAGTGCGTCTGAGGCAGGGTGGGCTGAGTGGTTAAGGAGAGCTCATCTCTAGCAGAGGTCCCTGAGGATGATGCCTCCGCTCTCATTTCCCAGCTCTGGTTCCCTGGCCCAAGTCACTCACCAGTCCACTGAGCCCATGTCTTCTTGTGTAGGAGGGACCTCATGATCATGATCTCTTAAGTCTAGCCAGATCCTCATGGAGAGCAAGAGAATAGAGACAGTGTGCTCTCTCGGCCCTCAAGCCCTGTGCACCATGCAGATGCTGTTCTTATGGAGTTGTCCTCAGGGATACTCATCTCTAGACTCTCCTGGTGAGAATAGGATTTACCCAGGCAACGTGGTTGTCTAAAATTGTAGAGTTACGGAAGGAGGCAGAGTAGGGAAAAGAAAAAGCATTGGGTGGGTGGTGGGGGGGGGGTTGGTGTTGACATTGATTTGTTTAATGGGAAGACAGAGGACACGCTCCCTGTACCTTCTGCACATGAAGGTGCTATTCTTTATTTTGGCGGTGGCCATAAGACTGTAAGAGTCAAGCAGACACAGTGGGTTGGCTCCCATCATTCCCAAGAGTTACCCGCTGTCTTTTATGCTCATTTCTGTCTCGGAAGACTTCGACAGTTGGACTCTGAAATGGAGCTCCTAGGGCTCAATTTCTCAAACCCGTGTGGAGAATGGAATGGTGGCTGCTTGGCCTGCGCTATTTGGTGCTCTCGGGTCGGAGCCTCCCTGCTGGGGGCTGCACACACATCCTTGGGCTCAGTGGTACTGTGGCCACTTCTGCATGAAGGGTGGAGTTGAGTAGCTGCATCAGAGACCATATGGCCCACAAAGCTGAAAATATATACTGTCCTTTTACAGGGGGCGAAAAAAGTTTGCTGACTTCTGATGTAGGCCAAAGTTTGATTTGAGTCACTGTTGCATAAACAAAAGACTTCAATTCTATATGCATTTGTGTGTGTGTGTGTGTGTGTGTGTGTGTCCTTTAAACTTGTTAGTTAATCCTTGTCTTAACCACAAAAGGGTTTTAAAAAAAAAGTCAAAACCATCATCACCTTCACATCGTCAGATCATTTTCAAACATTTCCAAAAGCGTACTATGTCCCAGCTACAGAGCTAGGTGCTTTAACACATGTTATTTAAGTTCGTAATCCTCTCAGCCACTTCCCGAACTGGTTGGTATTAAACCCATTTTAGAGGCAAGGAAACAGATGTTTAAGAAGATTTAAATAACTTTAAATTTCTTGGAACTCTCCAGAGCCAGAATCCAAACTTAGATCTATCCGAATCTGAGCTGGTGGTTGCTGGGCGTCAGGTGACTGATGGCCTGTCTCCCCGGGACTTTGGACCGCTCTATGGCAGGAATCATGGGAATGGGAAAGCACGCAAGTTCAGGAAGGTATGAGGCATGAGCCCAAAGAGTTTGAATGATGGCATGTCACTCAGGGGGGCCATCGATCTGAGAGTCTAACAGTGAGACTACAGAATAAGACAAGAAAAAAGGTGGATTTGACTCTAACAGATTTCTTGCGGAGAAGTCCAGATAAATGGTCCTCATTTGGGATCCATTGTTCCCACACTATGTGGACCTCACTACAGTTCAATACGATTGATTTATGTATAGCTTTCAATTATTAATAGGAATTATACTTAACGTCTCATCGCCATTCATACAAATAACGCTAAATTAATACGGTTTCAATGGGCTAACACGTGTAATTGTTGTAGTCGCATTAGGAGCTTAGGTTGCACTGATGGTAATGCTTACTTTTAATACTGCTGTTGTTATCTTTGTAGTTATTATTTGTATTTAGAAAGATGACGTACATATTGGTAATATGGATGTGTGTCCCACCCAGATTCACCTCCCCTCGTGGGGTGGTATCTGGAGCAAGGAAGCCATTCGTGTGAAGCGAATTTTAAAATATTGCTCTGAAATTTTTTGCAAAGGTAGAGCCCTGACTCCACAGGACTAGGGTGCTCACAAGAAGGGTCACCAGAGAGCTCTCCTCTTTCTTGTCCGTCACATCCACCAGGGATGGAGTTGAGGTGGCACAATGAGAAAGTGGCTGTCTACAAGCCAGGCAGGGCGCCCTCTCCAGACACCGTCCTTGCAGCCCGTGATCACAGACCTCCCAACTCCAAGACCGTGAGGTCTTACATGTCTGCTGCATCTGCCGCCCAGTCTGGATACGTCCTTATAGAGCCAGAGTCCACTAATGCTGTCCTGGCCACAGAATTAGTCCTTAGTGGAATATTTCATGTTTGCACCGACTTTTATATAAACCTTCACTTTTCACAGAATGGACTGAACCTAATAGAAAATTCATTTAGTTTTCCATGAAATGAGATCAGATTTTCATCACGGTACATCTCCATCCTTAGAGGTATAAAATCATGTACAGTTTAGCATAGGCAGTAAATTAGCTTAGGGTTTTGTTTTGTTTTTTTCCTTTTTCATGAATAAGGACTTACAGCAAGTCTGGATCCACTGGCAGAATTACCACGTTACACTGATGGTGCAACTTTAAATGTGGGCCCCACCACTGGACTACACTGCCTGCTCTGCACAAATTGATATATATATTTTTTAACAACTCCTGAAATGATCTTGTAAAGAGCACAATTATACTTTAGGACATTGCCATCTGTGATGGGACATTTAAAACAGAATTAAGCCTGGAGATCATGAGTGACGCTTTGTTGTCACTCCAACCGTAATTGGTACAGTGCCTTCTGTTTTATTAAAAATTCTGATAGGAAATTATTTTGCCACAGAATTCTCATCTGTTAAATAGCCCTTAAGTGAGTTTTTTTGTTTTGTTTTGCTTTTTTTTTTTTTTTTTTGCACTTGGAATGACAAAATCATCTTACCGCGAGTGTGGGTTTCAAAACATTAAAATGCTCTCATGGATCTCTGGACTGTGCGCAGGTGCCGGCCTCTCTCCTCAGGCTCCTCTTCCTCTACGTGTCTCCTGGACCAGATCCCCGGTGGCTGAGAGTGGGCTGGGCACCTCGTTGACCCCTGGGGGAATCCTTTTCTAATACAGGAGCAGCGAGGTCTACGGGAGGAAAGGGCACGCGACACAGTGCTGCTCACTGCGGCCCCCACGTGGAAGTCCACTGGGCCCAGGTCACTGGCCGACCTTTGTCCAAATGAGATTGAAGAGGTCCCTGGCGGAAAAGAAAGAAGAGAAAGAGGAGGTCGGGGGTAAAATGTGGATTGGCAGCCCAGCAGCTGTAATAAAACCGTGGCCTGCCTGCGGGTCAAGCTCTGGCGATGCCCCCAAGGAGCTGGGTCCTGGGTTCCTATGCACAATCCCTTGGGAAGGTCCCACGGGAGACCAGACTGTCCTTTCTTTAAGGGACCAATATCCAAAAGGTTTTGTCCTGTTGGGAAGTGGGTTTGCACCCGACGAGGCATTGGTTGGACTTCACAGGCCTGCTGTGTGGGAAGAGGAGGGCCCACCCCCAGGACAGCAGACCCCACCTCCTGCTCAGGTGGACCTTCTCCGCGCATGCGCATTGCCTGGGATGACTGGGGGTCACCGGCTGTGTTCCTATGGACTTCTCGTCCTGTCCCCTCACCTTCTGGTGTCTCGGGTGAATGGACATAATTGAGATGGCAGTGGGATATCTCAGAGAGGAACCTGCAACTTCCTGCAGGAGGCCTGTCTCCCAGGTCGCCAAGTAGGGTCAGGCCCCCTCCAATACCTGTGGGGACCTAGAGGGCCGCAGAGTCGCACACCACAGCCCCTGCTTGTATCTCAGGGAGACGGAGCATTTAGCAGGCAATCAGCGACCGTCCAGTGGTAACCGGTTTGCCAAGTCAACAGAGCCCATGTTCTAGATGACCATGTGCCCCGAAGAAAAACCCGCCCTAAGCAAGCGTGGCACTTGGTTGTCACACACTCATCAGACATTTACTTAATGAGAACGCTGTCTGTCATCACTCTTTAAAACACAGTGCTCAGACACCTGAGGGAGGTGGGGGCCGGCGGCTGAAACCCTGCCTGCAGCGAAGGCACAGGTCCCATTGTCCAATGGCTGGCGAAGAGTGTGCTGGCGAGGCCAGCGTTGACCCAGCTGGTGAAGTGACAGTTTGCTGTTGCATGAGCTAAACCACCCCCACGCCTTGCACTGGCTGTGGGTAGTAAACTGGTGACGATGCTGACATATGAAAACGGCACGGCACAGTCCTGACCTCAGAGTGTTTATTCAAACACCTTCCAGGACTTGATTAGGAGCTGCACTCTCCTGGGTTGACCTTGACTTTAAAAGCATGGATATCAGCGTCTGTCTGCTCTCCCAAGACCCCAACCCTGCCCAAGCAACAGTTCTCTAGGCGTGTGACCACTCTCCCCAGGGCCAGACCAGTCTGTGCAGTGGTGTCGATGGGAGGAGCTCTGTCCAGAGCTTCCAGTGCCATTCCCAACTCAGTGTCCAACCTGAGCCTCTTACCTTTCCAAGTATTTATCTGAGGCTCCCCACTGTGGTCATTGGTGCCACCATTCAATCAATGACTTGTGACAGAGATCCAGGAGTTAGCTCTGATTGGGGTTTTTTGCTTTACACCATCCCCACTGATCCATCTCTTCCAGTCCCTCAGCAGGTCCTGTGGATTCTGCTTATAAAATACTTATCAAATCCTTCCATTGGTCTTTGTGCAAATGCTCCTCGTAGTCCCTGCTAAAATGGAATAAAGAATCTGCCAGTGGGTCTCACCGCTTCCAGGTGGCCCTTCTCTCCAGACAGTTGACAGCGACCTTCCTTACACTGACTGGGGCGCTGTCTTCGAGAAGTCAAGTCCAGATACCCTAGCATGACATCCAAGCCCCTTCCTCATCTGCCCTGTGCCCACTTTCTCTGAGTGGTCTTCAACTGTCCACTCTGCACATCAGCCCACCCAGGCTCTCCTTTGTGCCTCTACCCAGCTGCTTTCTCTGGCTAGAGTGCCCTTCCCCCTTGCCTGAGTTGAACACACTCCTCTGCATCCTTGAAAACCCAATGCATGCCTCGCTACCCTCTGGCTCCCTGAAAACACGCCTTCTGCCTGCGGGCAGAGCCAGGAGCCTCCTCGGCCAAGCAGACACACGTACAATTGGATTAGCTGTGCCGTGTCACTTGGCTCAGTAATTATGATACTAGTTCTAGGCTAGTCCCATGTGTCACACTTCCTGTCTCCAATAGACTCCTTTAGCGTCGTGTTTCCAGGTCTCACAAGTGTTCTGGAACACAGTAGGTGCTCACGTATGTAATGTCAGAAGAATTAGTCTGTCAGTTGTACACACGTGACATTCTTAGGTAGGAAGACGTGTGCTTACGGTGGGAAAAAACAAAACACACAGAACCTCTAGTGCCAAAGCATTTGTGTTTGTTGAGCATTCAGTGTCTTGGCTGTGTCTCTGACTGGCCCACCAGCTCTGCCTCATGAAAGTCCCTGAGCCACAGGGAAGAGGTTGATTCATCTTGGGATGTTTTGCTTTTCTGCAAGGCAAAGGGACCTGGGGACTCCTCTGCAGGCTGACGGTGTCCCGTGAAGTCCGAACCACGTTTAGAGGATGGAGCAGAGGTGGAGAGCGCGGTTGGGACCTCCGAGGAAGTTGACTTGCATCAGAAATACACAGGGCAGGGGAGGGAACACGCACGGAGGAAGAGAGCCTTCAGTAGCCACGGCAACAGCTCTCCCACCTCTGATTCCTGTTTCTGCTTGTCCCCTCCCGCCCCCTCACTTCTCCCAGTCCTGTCTCATCACTCGTCTCTCTTAACCATCATCAGAATCCAACACGAGGCTTGCCCCATCTTCAAAGTCCAGCTGTTGAAGCTTCCAAAATCCACATTTCTGGGAGAAGCTCCAATTTGACCAGAGGAGGGTGTGTGTCTGACCCTCGTCCATGGGCAGGGGCTGACTGAGGCGGGACTGTGAGGGGAGCAGGTTCTCTAAGAGATCCTTTGGGGTAGGGCCTGTGATTGGCACCTTCACAGCAGACATGGCGGAGATGCTGGCTGAGCCCCATCACATCCTGTGGCACCAGCCCCTTCCCGTCTTGTAAACCCTACATAGGGGTGCCCCTAGCTTGCGAGCCAGCCCTCTCTCCCCTGATGTGCTGACTCAGGTCCCTAGGACTAGGGGCCAGGTGGTGCCCCCTAGGTTCTGTGGGTGGCATATTTCTGACACGCGGGGGGTGAGGGAATTTGGGGGAAGAGTGACCAGCTGGCTTTTGCACAGCTCTTCCATACTGTCCTGCTTAGGGACTCTAGGGATCCTTGTTCTGGGAAGGCAGGCGTGCCCTTCAGGGAGATCGCCAAGCCACCTCTGGCAGCTTTGCGATGTCTCTGCTGGTGTGACCAGTAGTCACGTGTGTCCTCTCCCTCCCTTTTCTCCAGGGCCCCAGAGCTTGGAAGTGACGTCTCCCCCCAGCCTCAGCCTCCCTGCCCTCCTGACTCCTATTTTCTGGTCGCTAGTGAAGCTCGCAGTTCTTGGAGGCTCTTGCTGGGTGCCGTGCGTGTCCACCTCACTCTTGAAGCCCCACGGTGCAAATCAGATGGCGCCAGCTCCATCAGTCTTTGAATGACACAGAAGCAGGAAGCAGATTTGGGGAGCGACAAATGCCAGCTACCCCGAACTTCTCTGAGGCCCCCATCTCCATTCCCTCCTGGGTTCCCACAGAGCGCTTCCCGTGCAGCCGTTACGTCTCCATTTCCCACCTCTTGTCTGTCTGACCTGCTAGGACAGGAGCCTCCTGGGGGCTGTGGTTCGTCTGTCTTGCTCACCTACGGGAGAACTGAAGGTAAATAGTAATCTTGCAAATAGAGACCTGACCCCTGTCCACGCAGCTATCTGCTCAGAGCATGCTGTGGCCAGGGGGCAGCCCAGGCAGGCAGCGGAGCGAGGAGGACTTCAGGGTGCCCTGAGGACTGCTGGCCGGAGCAGCTGCAGGTGACGTAACTGCTTGGTTGGTTGGGGGCACCTGTTGGATTTCTATGGTTGGTCCTAAGTTGGACATGGGGGCAAAAATTAGGGAAGCCTTGAGCTATGGACCAGTCCTGGCTGGTTTGGAGCCAGTGCTACAGGGTTTCCTTGGCCTCTGGGACAGTGGGCAGGCAGAGTGGCCCGACTTCCAGCGATCCTGGCTCGGGGACAGCAAGCGGCTTCTAGCCTGGCTACTGTAGATTGTGCGTTGGTTTCCTGGGCCATCTACCGTGGCCATGGTCCATCTGAATATCCAGTCTCTCATGAGGAGAGGGAAGAGAGAGAAAAAAGGAAGGAAAGATAGAGGGAAGGAAATAGGGAGGACAGGAGGGAGGAAAGGAGGGGGAAGGAGGGGAGGAGGGAGAAAGCAGGGGGAAGCCTGGGGCCCACAGACCCTCTCGCACCCTGTAGTTTGGGCACTGAGCTGGCTTCATGTGAAAGAGTGACTTGCCCTAGGGCTGCCATGGTGTGCCTTTCCAGAACCCCAACCAGATCCCATGGCCCAGACCCAAGCACGGGGAAGAAGAAGGAGGAGATGCTTTCCTTGTCATTTGGCCAAACAAGAGCCACGGGCTTTTCAGGAGGCACTTAAAGAATTTTTAGTTTGCAATTGTGCAGAAGCTGTTGTTCAGGTAATTTAACATTGATTTTAGTTTAAAAGGCAATTAAGACAAAATGGGCAGCCACTAGCCATTTAGGTTAAATAAGCTTAGGTTTAAATTGCTCCCATTACCACCTTTGTTCTCCGGGTTGAGCTCTCCTATGCTAATTTAGTGTGCTTTGGTACGGTGGCCCAAGTGGGACAGGACAGGTGGATGGAAGAGCAGACCCACCAGGGGTTGGTTACCGACAGAGGAAGGTTTGGCCAAAAATTGTTCCCAGGAGGAGATGGACTCTTACGTGGCTTCTAGGAATGGGGATTAGCATGACATTCCAGGGTTCTAGTTCCTTATATTTAAAAACCTAAAAACGGGCTCACTTTTTGAATCATCGATTTCAAATCAAGGTGTTTCCTCTGTAAATAGGAACAGAGACAAGCTCATTTGCTTATGGTGGAGGATGTTCACTGCAGTGTTGTTTAATAAAGGACAAAGAAACTTTGTATCATTTGGGTAGAATCCCAAAATTGATGTTATAGTTTTTAAATTGCTGTTAACAGCTGAGAATGTTTGTGATACATTGTTGCAAAGTACAAAGGAGGGCGAGGCAGTTCAGATGATGTCCCTTGTGTGTGTGTGTGATATTTTAGTTATGTATGCAGTGAAGAGACCTTACGTGGATAAATTCACAATAAAATATCGCACATGGCTATCTTTGGTGAAAAAAAAAAAAACAGCCTTTTCCCGTGTCTTCCAAATTTTCGAATCTCTTAGTAATAAATACTCATTGGCTTTATAATTATTTTAAAAGCATTGACAACTGCACTTGTTTACTGTAATGTACCTCTCAGGGGGGTGCATAACTCGTGCCATCTCATAACTGGTGCCATCTCAAGGAGGAGGGTTCCTGCCCACGCTCAGTTTGAAGGAGTGGATCAGATGTTTCCTGGGAATACTTCTTCTTGTTTAAAGAAAGTGTGCTCTGATTCCTCATGGAGGGTCATTCACCTGGTTCTACCTTATGGTCCTAAATTGAACCATTCTATAGGGCACACCTTTAAAATATGCTCAGGTGATTCGTGCATTTGTCCATTCAGAAATGTGGTCATTTACGAGGGACCGGTGCAGGGCTAATGGTGTCCATTTAGGAACATAGCCACAATAGGCCCACCAGAAATCATCTGCTGTCCGATCTCAATGGCTTCATTCAGCTCACCTTTCCGAATGCAATGGGATTATGAGGTGTCAGGACAAAGGAAATCATTAGGTCCCAGTGTTCTAATCCTGCAAAGTCCCAATGTGGTTGCTATGTAATTTTATGTGTTTTTCAGGTGGAGCCTGCTTTGTGCTTTTCTATAGGAAAATATTTTCAAACTGGTAAAGAAGCAATATGACTGCATTGTGAGGCAAGTCTCTGTAGGTCATTACCATAACTTCCAGCAGAAAGGATAATCTACGCTGCATTTGACTTTAAGGATAGATTGATTTTTATAAAAATCTTTAGTGCATTGAGCCTTAGCATTTTTTCTTCCTATGAAGAAGCAATTAGGTGCTGGAGTTTAAAAAAAAAAAAATGTTAGGCAAAATTTGAAACAAGCCATGATGTTTTTCCTTATGAAGTTTTTATCATCCAACCTTGGAAGGAAAAGAGAGCTCCCAAGGAAGGATGGCCATTGGTACAGTGGGCGTCACCAGCACCCAGAAGGCCAGGGCCCCTCCCTTGTTCTAAGTTCGTGTCTATTTGGAAAATTGAGAAATGCAAGAAACAGGTAAAAACCCAACAGACCCACACTCCTCCCTTCGAGAACTCCCCACTTTGAGTGATTTCTCCCAGGGCTGGGTGTGCACCTACAAGTGCGTGGACACACAGACACACTAAAAGGATGACACCTGTACCCTCCACACTGAAGACAGCACACACCTTTAAAATGTTCACACACGAACTTTTAACAAAAAGCATGCATACGTGTGTGTATACACGTAGACGCAGACACATTTTATAATGAAATTAAATTTCAGAGCTTGGATCTGTATACATGTTACCTTTCTGAAAAGTATCAAACGAACATAAAACGTACTCTTCAAGAAGAAATAGAGCTCTAAACCTTCAATATCTGCATCAGTCTCTTCCCTCTTTCCCCGGAGATCACGATTTCATGATCTTGGGGCTCTTTGTTCTAGAACAGGAATCAGAAATTCTTTCAGTCAAGGGCGAGATAAGCATCTTGGGCTTCTTGGGCCATTTGGTCTGCAGTTGAGTAGAGCAAGAAGAGTCGGGGGCTTTTGTGCCAGCACAATCCATTGGTGGGTATTGATGTTTTCTTCATATGCCTCAATATTGTTCTTCTTTTTAAAAAAGGTTAAAAAAAACTATTTAAAATACAAAAACCATTTTAAACTAGTGGCCATACAAAAACAGTTAAAGACTGAATTTGGCTTTTGCTTTGTCTTCGGTCAAGCCTGTGTGCATCTGTTCTGATCTGTTTTCTTAACATTCTCAAGTACTGAGATATTTACAAGAAGTCTAAATATTATTTTGTTGGTGCACTTTCCTTCATAAATAGTATTACAATGTGTAAGGCATTTATAACTTGGATTTTTTTTCTCAGCATTTTTACTGAGAAACACACACACACACCTGCATTCTGTAGTATCTTTACGTTACACATATCCATACCTATACAGCTGTCCATTTTTCACTGCTATATACTATTCTACCATGGGACATGCCCTATATTACATGTCCGATGGGTATTGGGCTTGCCATCATTTTTTCTGTTATGGACAGTGCTACGATTATATGCATAGCACATCTTGTACACACATTAGGCTGACATTAGAAGTAGAACTGCTGGGTCATAGAACATATGCATTTTCCATTTTAATAGGTCTGATAAATTGATTTCTAAAGTGACAGTATTTCTTGGAGAGGGGGGGTCACTTCCATGGCTGTTCTTCTGGGGAAGTAGCAGGGCAGCAGCCCTGTCCCTGTGCCATCTTGTGGCTACAGATGCCAGTGTGCGCACTGGACTCCCTTTGGGTGAATGCAGGCACTGTTTAACTCTTTGCTGTGTCGCTCACACATGAGAATAGCGATTTATATCAATAACCAGGTCTGGCAACATCTGCCAAGGTTGTCACCCTCTGTGATTAAATGGCCATATGTGCCAGAGAACACGGGGACAATGAGGCTGTAATTAGGATTTGCTTCTCTCCACTGGCCACCCCCACCATGTCTCACTTCGGATAACCTTGCCTTTGTGAACTGATTTGTGAATCAAATTATTCCACGGAGAATGCCAGTTTGTGCTGTGATGATAATACTTCACGCTCCCGCGTCGCTGTCATCAGGCAGGGTTCTAGTGGAGCAGCAGCCTGAATACCTTCTTGCCATTTTACCTACTACCATGGAACATCGTGTCTGGGGATGACCCAAGGGACCGTTGGCAGTTAATTTTCAACACAATCAGGGACATGGGGTAGCTTGCACCACACGGTCGCCGTGAGCTGAAGTTTTACCTCCTGTTTCCTTGACATCCTTTCAATCCCACCGGCCCCCACGGAGGGCTGGCAGAGAGGACAGACAGCAGCCTCCCTTCACTCCACCAGGAGAAACTGAAGCCCCTAGATTAATGCTATGTTTAAAACACACATAATGCACAGAAGGAAAAAGAATCTCTCCTCCTTTAGTTACTGATGTGACTTAGATGGATGAGGGTTATGTAAGGAGTTGGCATGTTCTAAAAAAAAAAAAAACAAAAAACCCTGGAAATATTGCCTCTGGAGGTGGAGTTGTAATAAATGGGAAAATAAATATTTGAGAGATTTATTAGCATTTTGAAATTTGTTTACCAATATATAAAATTCTAATCTGTGATGCACAAGGCCTTGACCCAAAAGGTACAAGAAGAGGACCCAGGAAACCAGTGAATGGCTCACTGCTTGTTCACTGCAGGGTGGGAATGGATACACCTGGGTGCGTGAAAATGTCTTCCACGTGCGGATCCCTCCCGCTTAACTACTAGGAGCCTGAAGAAGGTCTTTCCCCACCTACAGCTGACGGTCCTGATGGTGGAGAATGGAGAAAACCAATTCTCCTATGTCCAAACAAGTGTTTGGTCCCTAACAAAGGCAACGCTTCGGGGCTGGTGCTGGCTCCAACCTTGGGCAGCTCATTCCTAATGGACAATTAACTGCCTAATGGACAATTAGCTCTGTGAGGGCTTTGCAGGGGAGTAGGACATTAATGTCCATGCCACTATTATTCAAATAAGTTCCTTTTCAAAGGTGATGTCAAAGTTCAAGCCAACGCAAGAGAGGCTTTCCTCCTGAAAGCAGTTCCAAGTTGAGAGCATTTTCATTCAGTACCTAAGGTGGGAGAAGATTCCAGATTCCAGATCTCCAGGTCCTGAAGGAGGTACCGCTGCTTCCTGGGGAGGAAGAAAGGCCATCAGCTGTGGCGGGCGGGGGCGGGGCGGGGAGCGGCCCTGACATCTTGCAAAGGGTATTTCTGTGTGAAGGAGCACATTGGAAGTCATAAATACCGTCCCATGGACATTTTGAATAATGCAGGAGTAGCGTAAGTAATTGGAAGTGCTTATATCCTGCCTTTAGACATTTCATTGCTCGTGAGTTAAAATTGGTTGTCAAGAGAGGACTCAGGGGACCGTGCAAGGTGCCCTATTCTGTCATGTGGTACATATTTAATGCTTGAAAGAACAGGGGAAGGGACACGTGCGGGGGAGAGAGGGCGAGCAGCGAGATAGTGCCATCAGCTCAATGCTCTGCAAGTGCTTGGGAAGGCGTGGGGGCGGGACCCACGCGGCAGCACCAGCATCCACCGCCTTCCCCGAGCTGCAAGACTTTGCAAAAACATTGGGCGTCTGATTTGGCCGGCGTTTTGGCGCGGACGGAGGAGGCCCGAGGCCGCCAGGGGAAGCTGGGCCCGCGCGCGGCGGCTCGCGGTGGCCTCCCTTTGTGTGCGCCGGGTGTTGATTGCCTCCTCGCTCGGGGCGCTCTGCACCTGCTGGCGGCGGTAGCCCACAGCCCCGGCCCGCGGAGGCGCGGTGCGCGGTGCGCGGCGGCGGCGGCGGAGGACGGGAGTCATTTACATTGCGCGCACGTGGGAGCCGTTGGCTGCTCCCTCGGACTTGTCCCGCGTTGTGCTCTCCCAGGGAGGAAGCAGGAGGCACTTTGCAGCCGACAATGAAATCTTGGCAGCTAATTGCAGTCGTGGGAGATGCCCTTCAGGTAAGGCGAGCGAAGAAGGCTCTGAACCACTGACAGCGACAGGGAGGGAGACGAGGGAGGGAGGCAGGGAGGGAGGGAGGCCGCTTCCGTGGAGGCTTCCTGAAGCCCACTGACTCCGCGGGAGGGGTTGCCGAGGGACGGGGGCGGGCGACAGGGGGAGGAGTGTGTGCGAATTGACATTTTTGGCTGCCTGTGGCAGAGGAGCCGCTGTCCAACGCTAGCGCAGGAAGGTGGCGGCGTGTGCGCCTCGGGGCTGCCCATCAGAGCAGGGACTCGCAGCGGATGGAATCCGGGAAAGCCGACGCGGCGATGGAGGGAGGCCGCTGCGTTTGCAGCGAGTGAGTGGGACACGGTACGTAAGCCGGGCGCCGAGACCTGGAGGCTGCGCTCGGGGCTCGCCCTGGGCTCCCCACGGGGCCTGGTGGCCCCGGAGGGCGTGGGGGCGTTGGGAGCGCCAGGGGAGCCCGGGGAGGCACGGATCCTCTTCGCCCACTGGAAGTTAGTGGGCAACTTCATTGCCAATGCTCATTGGCTCCGTTTAACTTTATCCTCGGAGATGAATAAGCGTTTATTAAGAGCCGGTGTGCAAGTCCCCATAGGCTAGCGGCGGTTTTGCAGGAGATGCGCGGATCTTGAACTGAGAGGTTTACGGAATGAATGGCCAGATGGGTTGTGCGTTTAGACAGTTGGCACGCTCACGTTCCAGCGGGGCTCCTGTGTGTGTGCGTGTGCGTGTGCATCGCATGTCCGTGTAAACATGTCTACCGCGCTCATAACGCTGGTGTGCCCTTTCCGCTCTGTGCTTCTCTTGACTCCCGTGGAAGAGAGATTAAATGGACATTATTGAATGTACGCATCGACTTGAAAAACAAGCTCTGGACCGCGTTATTAAATGGAACAAGAGTTGCTCTCCTTGACATCAGATGAGGGAAAAATGGGTCTTGACTTCCAGAGGGATGGCACGAACTGTGGTTAGGCATTTGAAAACCGGTACCAGATGTTGAACGCATCCTTCATCACACCACAAGGATCACCTGGAAGTCTCCATCTCTGCCCATCCCTCCAGCCATTATTTCCAGATTACAATGAAATTGAGGGTTTTTGTTTGTTTCTCTCCACAAAGGAGCTGTGTTTTCACCTTTCCTACTTAAGAGGGAGCCATGGGGGAATTCTGAATCCAAAAGTTTTGTTGGCAATACCCTGTTAGTAAAATGTCACATTATTTGCTGAAAGAGTTGCTTCCTGGGGTCCTCAGAGAGTTCCTCCTCTACTCATGGTTCACCTGGTTTTCATTTTGGTCACCCAGAAAAACGAAGGCAGTGGATAATCGAGGTAGTAAGAAATGATTGCGTAATCCTGTTTGTGTAGCTGAGCTGTAAATTGTTTGGTCTGAGAGTATGAGATCTTTCTCGACTGGGTTCCCTGTTTTTTGAGGGAAATGTGTGCTCACAAATCCAAAGGTGTGAGCACAATGTGTTTGTGGGATGGAGTAACTTGCCTTTGTGATTTGCTATGATTAAGTTTGAAGAGGGTGGTTCTTCAAGTGAGTAAACTGAAGTCTCCCTGCAACAGCTGTTTACCACTGCTGTTCCGGGGAACACGGCCACATCCGTGATTTTCATGCAAGAAACGGGATTTTCCAACGCTGCTCTCTGCACACACATGCCAATGCCCTGCGTGTCTGAGAATATGAAGAGCATGGGAAAGAGAATCCTGCTCCCCTGAGCCAGGGGGAGTGTTGGAGATGCCTCCCTCTCCCACCCTCTTTTCTCTCTCTATGCCGCCCCCCTTTCTTCTCTCTGTATTTATTTCCATTTGCTGGTCTGTATTTTTCTACAGAGAGCTTTTCAGGTATCTTCTACTACATATTGTTTCAATAAATGTTTTGAACCCTGAAGGAGAATTGGAAACTGATTATGATTATTATTTTTTAAAAATTTTCTGCTCACATACAAGAATCACTTAGCATCAGGCGATCCCTCTCTGTACTGGTCCTTACAAAAAGTGAACATTCAAAGTTTTAACCAGGGCTTTTGGAAAATGCCTTTATCACAGGAAAGGAGCTGGGTCTTTTCTGTGTCTCCAACTGATTAATTTGCATAAAAGTGCTTTTTGCCTCTTATGACTGACTTTCTTGGGCTAAGCATGTCTTTGCATTTGTCTCTTGTAACCTTGTGCCTCAAACTTTTATTTTCTCCATTACCTGTTTTAGAGTCTGGAGTCAATTTGTATTTACTTGGACTTGGTAGAAATAACCGTCAGCATTGACTTAGGACCTGGCTGAGGCATAACCAAAAGAGCTTATTTTTCTTTTAAGGAACATCTAATTATTTCCCTTTTTTCTCTCCCTGAGGAATACAACACCAAGTTGAAGTGGATCTCAGGTAAAGGGCTTTTTTTGCAACAATTATCTCCCTCTAAGTTAGGTTGCAATGTATTATCATGTTTTATGATGTCATATGATGTGTATGACACATACTGACATTCTGAGAATGAAAGTTTATATTCTTATTGTCTCTGGTTTGATAATAGAGAACCAAGTTGCATGAGTCAATCTTGAGCTAAATAAATAACAGCATCTGCCAAAATATACCTTTTATCTTATCTGCATGAATTTATAATTTTATATTAGTTTTTGAGCCATTCCAGAGAAATGGAAAGGGGTCTAAAAGAGGAAGAAAGTTTATGAAATAATAGGACATTATCATTTTATATTAAACTTTTATTTGTTTAATATTCAGCTTTTGTGTTTTAAATTACACATGAATTAATCTCAGACTTGTCACAGAAGGTCTGAGTAAGTTCTCTGAGAATAATACTAACGTAATCAGAACAAGTAGGCTTTCTGCAGGAGACTATTCTCTGTCCTTTGCTGATTTTTCTGATAAGCATAAAAATAAACAGGAAAAAGCAGGGGGGCTTCAACTTTGGGCACTTTCAATCTTGTTGCACATCTGAAACCTTGAGGCTCTGTGCTGAGTCTTTGGCCATATTGTAGGTTGTGCTTCTGTCCTGTTTGTTTTTGTTGGTTTGCAGGCTGGTTGGGCATTTTGTGAGTGATACTAAACAAGAGAGAAGAAGAAGAAATCTTATAAGTGGACATTTTAATTTATCTGCATTAAATCACATAGAACCCGAATAGCAGCCCTGAAGATCTGCTCGTCATGTGGTATCCCTCTACTTTCGGGGCACTAAGACAAATACCTTTGAAAGTCAGCATTTAATGTACGATGGCGCTTGGTTTGGAAAGCATTGCCTATTAAATTATTCAGTCACTGTGATGTCCCAAACAGTTGACAGGGGTGTTTTCATTAATATAAATAAAGTCTTTGTGAATAGTTGTGGGGTTTCTGTGGGTGCCTGTGCCCAAAAGGCCGAAACAGCTTGTGTCAGCTAGAGCAACTCGTTTTTGATTCAGCAAAACTAGGTTATGAATTCAAGCAATTAAAAATGACAAAAAGCCCAATTTCACTGCCTAGATTAATATGCTTCCAATTTTTCCTGCTCCATAAAAATTTCAAAGTGTTCTTTCTGCTTAGGTGCTTGCATAACCTATGGGGTGACGGGAGGCCCCCAGTTCACATTTGCTTATGATGTCTGAATACTTTGATGTCGCAAATGTAAATAGGATCAATTGGCTGTTCTGAGCAATTTTGGATTTGCAAGTTCTCCTGAAATTATTTCAGTTAAGTTTAAAGGAAAAGCAAGAGGAGCAGTGGTTAGCTCCCAAACATTTATTGAAGGTGAATAATTATTCAGCTAGTTCTGATAGAAGACCAGAGAACACTTTTCAAGAAATTGTGTTGTTTCCAGCTTCCAAAGATGGTACTGACACACCTATATCATCTATACACACATCTAAATGTATATACATGGATCTTACGCATTGGTGCACATGTTTATTACTTTTTCTCTATTTTGTTTATTTTTCTGTTTCTACAAAGGTGAAGTCTAAAACTCTGGATACATGCTTATCTAATTAGCCAAAGCTCACCATTCTCTAAATGGACCTTTTCCATTACGTAGTAATTAAAGGTCAAAACCAGCTGAATTGAATTACCCAGAGTTTTGAGTTAGTTGGTTAAGTCTTCCAACCTGGTTTGTATCACCCTGATCCTACAGAAAGCGCACATGCATGCACGCTCACAGAATCTACATGCCCATCTTCAGCACCATGCACTCCACACCTCCAATCCAATATGGAAAGCAGCTATAAGCAGAGTCAAGGGGTTCCTTTTGCTCAGCGTTTGCTTTGCAAAAAGGAGACCTCAGAAGCTCTGGGTTAGGCAGGCCTCTGCCTGCACTTGTCTTTCTCTCTGACCTGCGTCTGCCTGTGCGGTACTCCTGTGGATGCGATTCTTTGTTGTTTAACTGGAATCTCTACTTGTGAGGGAATCAGGTGCTTGCTTGCTGTATGCCTGGTGTCTGATGTGCTTATTCAGTGCATGAATAGAGGCCTTCCATTTTTATTATGATGATGAGGAGGAGGTGAGCCACATCAACAGTGACAGCAGTAGCTCTGCAGTGCCGATTCTACCTGGGCACTTGCTGGCTGCCTCTGAGAACCCGGCATTGGACGGGAGCCTCGGCGCATCTCCTCTCTGGCCCTTGCAACACCGCTGCAAGGTAAGTGCTGCTGCGTGATTAAGAGATGGGGAAGTGGTTTTCAGAACTTTTTGTGATTAGACTCCAGCTTTTTCTGATTCCAATGTACCCTGGAAACTTACTGATTTGAATGTGGAAAGAAACACAAAAGGTTCTGAACAGATTTCCTAGGCTAGGGATTCTCAGCCAGGGGGTTGTACATCCTTGTCCCCAGCACATTTAGCAACATATTGGAGAAGTTTGGGTTGTCATGACTGGGTAGGGGTTGCTCCTGGCATCTACTGGGCGGGGCCAGGGATGCCAGCCCTAGGCCTTCCTCTAAAACAACAAGGAATTATATTCCCCATGATGCCAGTTGTGCTGAGGTTGAGTGATCCTGCTCTGGGTACCATGGGGGACAGTATGACTGATGGGTACATGTCTTGATTTTTTAAGAGACTAGACAAGGCATGAGGGTTTCGGTTACTGAAGTTTCAACATCTCTGGATGCCATGAAGAGGAACATGATGCAAAAACAGAAAGTCCATATTTCCTTACAATTTGACATTAGAATTGCTACAGCTGCTTCCTTGGAACATTTTCCTTACAAATGCAACGTGGGTCATTGTAATTTAAGTGCCGAGTTTTTCCTATTTACTCAACGTTATGTCCAGCAAGTGCTGGGAAATGAGATTCCTTTTTATGGTACTGATGTTCAGGAGGAGAGAAATGTAACATTGCTAAACGAATCATGCAACTCTCATTCTGAGAATGTTCCATATGATTCTTTTTTTCTTCACCCTCAGTCTTCAGACAGCATCGTTTTCTTCTTACCTTTAAAATTTTGGCATGTAGGTTGTTTTATTTGAACAGTGTTTTGTATTTGCAAGGCACTGTTGTGAATGGTTTAAAAATTCATTTCTTAAGCCAGCCTCAGGACGTTGGCATCGTGATTGTCTATTTCTCGGTGTGACAGAGGAGGCCCAAAGAAGTTGAATGATTTGTCCAAGGTCACTCGGCTTCTAAGTGGCAGAATAGAGATTCGGACTCCAGGGTCTGTGCTCCTCGCTACCTTGCCCTGCTCTTTAGTAATTTGAGTCTCTCCACCTGCAGAATCATAATTTTGTTTAGGCAACATCTTTTTAGTTTTGAAAACAAAAGACATTTTTAGTTTCATTTTCTTGGATGGTTGATTTTTAGAAAGGAACTTAACTACTTTTGAAAGCACGGGAATGATGAAACCCACCGCTTGGGTTTTCGCTCTGTAGAGATCCCTCTCTGTGCAATTCACCAAGGTCAGAGGGGTTGTGAGTTCTCTGCCACAGTGCTCCCACAACGGAAGTCACCAAGGGACAGCCCTGAGGCCCAGAGGGTCCAGTATTGGGGTGCACCATCTCTGTTTTACTCCCTTCTTTGTTGTGGTATTGGAAAAATAGAAATCCTGCAACTGCATCTACTGAGAGGTCTTCAAGAACCTGACCACTTTGGCTTCCTGGTACTCTTAAAATTCTCTCGAGAGCCCAGGGCATCCATGCCAGGTGGGTTAGGGTGCACGTGGGCACATGGATTCATTCCCAGCTCATTCTAACAAACTCCAGTTTGTTTATCTTCTTTCCTGTAGGCCCTGGGGAGGGCTGTGCCTGTCTCATTCCATGTTGAATTTTTAGCATGTAGCAAGTGCTATGAAAAGAAAAAACAATTTAAGTTGATTTTTTAAATAGAAGTGCCGATTAGACACATTTTATGCTGCTTTGGAGGAAGAAAGAACTCTCCAGTCTACAGTTGCACACGCATACGTGGAGTGTGCAGAAAACCAACCCGAGAGCAGGGAGCCTCAGCAAACTTGAGGTGAATAAGTGAATCAATGGATGGAGGCAGTTGGATTTTTAAAAATTTCTTATGAAGGGTAGGTATGGGTTTAGACTTGCAAAGCAAAGTCTTGCATGTTGATCACAAGCTGGTGGTGGGAACTGCAGATCTGACAGATGTCTCCGTGCAGCCTGCCCATCCAAACTTGTATATTACTTCAGTGTGGGTCTGTGGGTATCTTCCCACTGTTTATTGCCTTGTAAAACACTCCAAGATCCTTGATCACAAGTCACCATCATGCAGTGTCCTTTACCCAAGACAAGCCACAGATTAAAATATATATATATATAAATAAATAAATTATATATGGGAACGAGTCACTCTGGCCAGCTTGGGTCTGGATTGGAAGCAAGGCTCATGCCAGATTGTCCAGTCCAAGGCAGGGATGGACGCCACTGCTGTTTGTGCTGTGTATTTCAGGGCCAATGAACTCACATTTAAACGAAGTGAGCAGAGTGAGTCCCATTTCAGAACTGTCAAAAGAATGATGTTGGATCCATTATCGTCAAATGTCCTTTTTTAATACAGTTCATCGAGTTGGCTTTTGTGGAATACCTATTCTTTCTAAGCGTTGGTTCAGGAAATGGTTTACAATGAAACCAGAATTTGTTGCTGGATGGTGAAATGAATGGCAGTAAACACAAGATGACCCAGTTCGGTTCGGTAGATGTCTTCTTTGAGTCTGCAGTGCTGGAATCTGAATTATCACATGCGTGTGTGTGTGTGTGTGTGTGTGTGTGTACGAATGGGAAATTGGATTTAAAATAGCTCTTTTAATTTCATATCCAGTAGAGTAGGTTTCTAATATAGTTCCACATCTTCATATTATCAGTTTTCAGAAATAAAGATGACTAGCGATAAACCTTGCGAACCGTTACAAGTAGTGTACCCAACAAGAGGAAATGGATTTCTGTTGAGTCACTATTGCAAAAATTTCCCAGAGAGCTAAAAATATAGAGATGGCATCGATGTTATATGAGGTTCAGTCTGCAAATTCTCATGCTGATTAAAAAAAAAGAAATCAGTTATTGTTATAAATTCACAAGCTAATTGTTCACTATATAGAATTTTCCCTTCTTGTTCTTACTCTGAGTGTTGATTTTTTTGCACTGAGTTATTTGCCAAGCAAATTTAGAGATATGCATTGCTGGATTGAAGACTCCAGGGCTGGGGATGTAGGTGATCTTGGTGCATTTATTTGTCATGAGGAGAGTTGAAGCCTTGAATTTTTTCCAGGGCAACCAAGAGCTAGTGAGTAGAAGTGTTGATAATCAAATCTGAAACCTTATGACTTCATTCCTGTTTTGAACCCAGTGCCATAGAAACTGTGGTTCTAACTTTGGTGGAAAACTAATCTGTCTTGAATTGGGAGTTGTTTCACCTTAGGAAGACCATGACCCTGGTATTAGGACTGGCTGTCTTATGATCATGGCAGAATAGGCAAATGGGTGTTGCCTGGGTGGATGGGTGAACAGACATGGAAACTCACTAATGACACAGAAGGAAAATTGGCAAGGAACAGGAATATAATTTTCAGGAAAATAAACATAACCCACAACTATATGAAAATATATTCTTAGATCCATATATATGCATCAGTATTTACACGTATATGTGTGAGATGACTTCTGTATATAGGAAAGTCTTATATATCTCATTGGAAAATAACATTTAAAAAGGTGATTCATATGCACTCTTGGAGTATGGAGTGGCACCTTGTTTTGTAAGGGGCATGTTGAACATTTTTACTTAAAATAGCATCTCAACCTCTGGGATTTATGGGATTGTGTGAGTTTGCAAAGATGCAGATTGGCTTACGACAATACAGTGTACAGAACATAGTAAATACTTAAGGGATTAGAGGCTGAGAAGCAGTAACAGAATAAAGTAGATTTTCGTGGCTGGGCAACCGTGTCAAGAGGTGGTAAGTGAACAAGAGCCCCAACTTCAGAAAGTTGTGTTAGAAAAACATTAGAAAACAAGCACAGCATGCAAATGTTTTTATGTAAATGCAAAAAAAAATAATGCCTACGATGGTTATGGGATATAGAACAGTGGTCATCTTTGAGGTTCCCCGTATTGATTTGGAGAGGGGTAGGCACACACAGAGATTTTGCTTCCAAGATTGATACCGTCATTCCTTTCTATGTTCTTTAAATGTGGACTACTTTGATTAAAAAAAAAAATGCTTTGTTGGAAAATAACAGAGCTTCTGTTTGACACACACATCATCACCTCTTCACCCCAAGCTGGTTATTGATCGGCTTAGATACCAACAGGGATGGTCCATGTGACAGGTGCCCCCACTGCTCTGAAAATGTACTTAAGAGAGGCTTCAAAGAAAGTAAAGAGATGCAAACATGGCTCACCTCAAGACTCTGTTCCAGTTAAGGCTCGGGGTCAGGGTGCTCTCTAGAGCTAGGGGGTTGGGTGCTGGCAATTCCTAAAGAGGATGAACCCAGGTGTTAACGTGATGGCTTGGTCACAGAGGGACAGCAGATTCCTCCAGAGCCGCAGACACTTGTCATTCATCGCAGTTCTGCAAAATCATGATGCTTATCCTCCTAGCTGCCGGTCGTCAGGGACTGTAGGCTGCTAAAAGTTGTATAGTATTATTTTTTTATTCATCTCTGGGTCATTTCATCTTTCTGGGCAAGCCACAGGAATGGCTGTGTATGAAAATTGTATTTTGTGCCGAATTTCCCACTGCGAAAGCTGTTTACTATATATTTATGAAAACACTCAATAACAAAACCCTTTATATAGCCTTTCAATTTGCTGTAAGGGCAGATAAAATATTTTTATCTCAAACTGAACTTCATACCTTGGGAGATTCAGCTGGCCCGACTCAGAATAATAAAACACTTCAGAGAGAGGCAGGCACCGTTCAGGCGGCCTCGGGAACCTGCCTGCTCTGCTCCACGCGGCTTGGTGCCTTTCAACGTGCGGCTGAATATACAAAAGGCAGAAATGATCCCAATAACTTATGCAGCGTTGAATGGAAGAAATCATAACTTCGTCATTTACTAAATAGTTCTGTGATGCATCTAACAATATATTCAAGGTGCTTCTTAGTTTCTTCCTCGCTGCCAGGAAATACAGGCTGGAGGTTGGCTGTCATGTGAATGTACTGCAGGCTTTCATTCTGTATCTTGGTTTAGCTTTGGTGATGTGGTTACCTGAGAGTAGATGGAGATGATTGTAGAATGTGCGGAAGACTGTGAGATCTCGTGTGTACCTTCTTCCTCCCCTGACATCATATCCAGCCAGCTGCCACTGTTCACTCCAATGCTCTGGTCTTACTCCAAGTCCCCCATGTTTACCTCGAGTGTGTGCACCGTTCTCTTCAACTTCATCCCATGCACAGGTTCAAGTCTGTACTTCCACAGATAAGATGCTCAACGGTGCACCACAGGGACCCCCTTTTATAACCAAACTTAAGCCCATCTCTTTGCTGCTCAGTCCTGTCCCTAACCCCCATCAATCACTAACCTGCCCTCCATTTGGCATCTTTTCTGTTGTATATTGGGAACTGCTGAGTACCTGACCTTTCAGATGGGCTTATTCACTTGCCAAGGTTCCCTGGAGTCTGTCCCTTTTTATTGCTCAATAGTATTCCCTGGTATATACGTACTATCGTTCTGCCATGCCCCCCTTGCAGGACATCTGGGCTGGCTCTGGCAGCTCACAAGCAAAGCTGCTATGAACATCTATCTGCCTATCTTCATGACCATGATCTTCAGATCTCTGGGATAAACACTGAGGAGTGGGCTTTGGCAATTGTTGATCCATGCACATTTTAGAAAATAAGAACATGTCATACCCATTGGAAGTGAAAGCCAGTTGCACACAAACCACTAAGAGGAAAATCATTCCTACCCATACTTACCCATTCTTATCTCTACATAAACCTGGTACTAATGATAGAGAATAGACGGCATTTACCAACACCCAACATACTCCAGTCCATCTTCTCAGCATGTTGTGTGCACTAACTCAGCTGTCCCCACCCCAGCCTTACAGGCTACATGCTACTGCTGTCCCCGCTTAGGGACGAAGGATGAGCCACCTGGTGCTTACCTTACCATGGGTGGCTCTGTCTTAGCCACTCGAAGACTCCTCCTCCTGCTCCTCTGGTGGTCATGAAGGCCTGGTTAGGCTCCAGTGGTGACATGCATTGTGGTGGGATTCCCTTCCGTCAACATAGCCATATAAAAGGCATAATAAATGGAACTGGGTGTGTAGCACGATCAGCCAGCTGACCACGTTGTCCCCAAGCACGTGATTCTGCCTTCGACTTTGCTTCTGTGGCCATCTCGGGCAGATCGGCTTTGCTTCTTGTATCTGGGTCTCGGAGACGCAGGCTTCACAGCGCTCTCTTGGTTGAGCGTTGTGACTTGGCACCTCTCCACCGCGGTGTGTTCTGGCTTCATGCATGGCCCACGTCTCTTCCCCCCCAGCCAAGCTCCTCCCCTGGCCCTGGCTTCCCTGAAGACCTGGAGCCGATGGTTGACCACTTCCACTCAGCAGCCCAGGCGGAAGCCGCCTGTTTCTCCGAACCTCTGCGGCGGCTTTCACATTGATCACGGAGGTTTTCGTCCCTCCAAAGGCATTTCATATTTCCACCGGGCTTATAAAGTATTTAATATTTTCATATGCTTCAGTGTAAAGCCATCTGTTGCAGTGACAGGACAAAATGTTGAAGACGAGAACACGCGTATGTTTATGGGAAGATTCCATGAAATGTTAAGGAGGAAGGCTCGTGCTCCTCCGGGCATCTTGGAGAGACTGGCCGGGGAGGCTGGACCGCAGGCTCGCGGTATTGGCATGTAGGAACTGGGATTTACACGCAGCACACACGCTTTTGTTTCTGGCCTGTGAAGTTAAGACTAGCTGGTCACCTGAGTGCTGGCCGAGTGGCTGTCTCTTTGGCAGGAGAGAGTGGTGCTACCTAATCTTTGGAACTTGGTTTCATCCGTCCTCCTTCACCTGCTTGGGTGGACTGTTCATCGTTCATTGGAACAAGTGGACTGGGAAGTTGTTTGGTGCCAGGCATAGCTGTTGCTGGAGTGGCTAGTTTGTGTTTGGAGCAGTAAAAGTGGTTGCGCCGTGCCCGCCTTTTAACAGCCACGTCGCAGCCTCCAGGTGGAGAGGCAGTGGGAAGGGAAGTGGTTTTGGCTGCTGTTGAACTCACTGGCTTGGCCTGGTCAACGGAAGCTGTACTTGTGCTACTGGGCTCCTGAGCTGGGCCCAGAAAATCAAAGCAAGTTCCTCCATGCTCGGGTACCAGGGCTCTTAGGGAAAATCGGAACAGCTGAAATACGCTGGGTAGCGTATCTGTGGAGCACTGATTCACAGATGTCTTGTGTGCCCAGGGGGTCACCATCTTCACTTTACAGTTGAGGGTGCAGTCTTGCAGGTGGTAATTTCCCCAACATCACACAGCTAAATATCCAAGGCACCGGATTTGACAAGGGGCAGACAAACAGCCTGCTGGCCCTCGGTGTCCCAGAACTGAGAAAGCAAAGGAGAGCTTGTTGAATTCCTCCCAGCCTCGGTCGTCTGGTGACACCAGCCGGGACACGTGGAGCAAGGATCAGGAAGAGCTTGGGGTTCTCTGCAGACTTTCTTTCTAAGGTCTTTAGTCCTTGCCTACTTTACCACTGAGAAGGAAGTGAACAGAGGCTTGCTGAACGCCAGAGGGAGGCTGATAGCAAGACGTTGATGAGAAGATTAGCGGAATATCTCCTTCAATGGAGCCAGTGTACTTGCTGACGGGCAACCCCAGAGCCCTTCTTCCTACCCGTGTTGGGAAGAATCTCTACCAACCAGTATGATCCATTGCCCAAGATCAATCTCTTGGTTGCCGCCATATATGAATTGATGCCAATACATGAATTGATGTACAGAGAATGAGTGTTACCCAGGTCAAAGACAGCAGCGTTAACTTGTTGTTCTGAGGTTGGGGAAACTAATGAGATTCCTAAGCAGGCCTACCTTGTCGAGAAGGAGCAAGACATTGGATCAAGTTAATAGAGTAAAAGTCATCAGGATTTCTGAGCAAAAACCACCTTACCTTGAAAATGCTGTTTGCTTATGGATCCAGCTCGGAAGGATGAGCCAGCCACCTGTAATCAGACCCTTTTGGACCCACAGGTTCTGCCTGCAGGTGTTCATCTCCACAATTAGATTGTGATGATAGGCTGCAGACCTCACCAAGACAGAGAGAACAGGTGAACAATGTGAAATGAGTTGCCGGCACAGCACCTGCCCCCATTAGGTCCTCCACCAGGGCTCGTGAGAATCTGGGACCATACCCGTTGTGCCAGAATGTGTACAACGTATCCAGTCCTGGTGAGACTAAGTAATAATTATGTGTAAATAATTGAGTGGTAAGTTCAGAGTCCCCATTGAGGGAAGACTTGGTCCTGCCCCCTAGTTCCCTCTCCCCAAGCCAAGATCCGTGGGTAATCCTGTCCTCACTTGCGGTCAGATCAACATGCACAGGAAGAGCAGTGTCGGTCGCCGCTGGTATCTGATCCCCCGTTGGAAACATTGACACAGCCCGATGTAGGGTGTGCGGCGAGGATGGACGCCCACCCCCTCCACCCCCACTGGCGAGAAAGCAACTTATGGCTAATGCCACAGTGAAAATAAATTATTACCATTCCTTGACTGTGTGACAGGTTAGTAATTAACTTATGTCACCAGTTGGCCTCCCACCACTGTGTTTATTCAGCTCCATGGAAGCACTTTTCAGGGAAAAAGGAAGGATCGGCCAGGCTGGGTGCTCCGGGAAGCATCCTCTCCTATTGACGAGGAAATAAGTTGGTTCTTAAGACGTGATTTTCCATTCTTCAAAATGATATGGTGAGGCGAGCAACTTGCAAGCTACCCTGGAATTAGAAAGCCATAAAGAAATTGCCTTTTATGTGCTAATTGAGCCATTGTGCCCCTTTTCTTTGGGGTACATTTTACTGCATAGGCACAGCAAAGAACCATGTGTTAAAAAAAAAAAAAGGGTCTGGAGAATTTTAATTAAAGGAAAAAAAAACTGTGGTATGGTTTTTTTCCCTCCATTGTAGGTTAAGTGCCCATCAGATGGCCCAGGGACAATGGTATTAGATTTGAAATAAGCATAAGTAAAGCTTTTCATTTTGATTGGATTGGGTGTATTTTTCATCAGCATCTCCCGTGCGAGCCCTGATTCCAAGACAGCCTTGTAATCTTCTGCAGAAGGAATGATTCAGCTTAAAAATCAATAGGGCATGAGGTGTTTCAAGTTCTCATTATTGTAATGTGTCAACATCGCTTCAGTGACCCAGAGTCCTCTGTTGGCTGGTTTTTCCCCTGATTTATTGTGCAATCTCGTAGGGCAAACTATAATTTCACTTGGAATCAGAGAGTCTCCAGTTAGGGTTTGTGTCCCGGTCTCCAGTCATTAGGGCCTTCGCGGGGAATCGATACCTCCCCTGGTTGCTAACTGCTGAATGAAGATGTCACCCACTCAGATGACAAAGGAGAGGGCCACAGAGATTGCGGCCAGAGCGAGTACCCCCCGACGGTTCTGTTTTGAGAAGGGCTTTCTGGGATGTTCACCTGGTGCTGCTTGGAGGAGAGCAGCATTTCTCAGGACCTGCCTTCTAGAAAACCCTCGGCCCCGAATGAGCGCACGACTTCCCTCCTCCTCCTGCAAACCATTGGCGGATGATGTAATCTCCCCTGGCTGGAAACAGGGCGAGGCAGCCGATCTTGAAAGTCTGTGTTCTGGCACATTTTCTGGAACCTGTTGAGTCATGCCGGCCCTCCTTGAACACCTAATCACACACCGAAGTGCTGAGGACAGGCTCTGGCTTCCTTCTCCTAGCTGGCAGAATACCTGGGAACTTGATGAAACCCCCGTAAGAGGCACACCATCTGCTTGTGACACCACATGCATGCATCCACAGGTGCACGTTCTATTCTGCTGCACAGACACGGATGCACAGATGCACGCGCACGCGCACACACACACGCACGCAGGGACTTGGAAGTGCATTCAGTGAACCTTAAATGACATGATTACGTCACCAGCAGTGCAGTCTCCCGATCTCCTCTGCAGTACCCAGTGCTTGGCCATGGGTGAGAAAGTCTGCATGGGTCAGTCTTCTCAGAAATCTGCTTAAGGTCTGGGTATATCTCAGTTGGTAGAGTGCTTGCCTCACATGCACAGGCCCTGGGTTCCATCCTCAACACCACACACACACACACATTCTGCTTAAGGACCTACCATTGTATGTCCCTCATCCAGCTGAAAAACCAACCAACCAATCAACCAAGCTAAGAGGCAATTGGAGATCAGGGAGTCTAAGCTTCGAGGCTGTTGGAGCCGGGAGAGGAGGTGCAGAACCGACCAGATCCTGGAAGACTTGGGTCCCACATCAGTCATTACTGTGCACCTGTTCCTAAAGACGGGAGAACAAAATTGGTGTGTGTAGAAGACGAGTCGCTGGGATTTAAGGTCGACCTTGCCCCTTAAAGATGTTCCCTTCCGCTCAGGTCTTGGGGCACTTTTTATCCATCCACAGGGCTTCTCTGTACCTTAAGTTTGGCCTCCGTGCTCCTGGCCCAGCCACGTCCCTTCTTTCCTCCCTGCCCGCCCAGGCCAGTTTCTTCCTGCTGGAGGTGCTCCAGTGGGGTGGGTGCCGTCTGACCTGCAGGACTCTGAGGGCCCAGTGGTCACCCTGGTGGTCTTGGGCCTGACCGGCCCTACCCCTGTCTGGCAGTGACAGCGCTCTCTGTGCAATTCTCTGTCTTTCTAGTTAAGGGACGTTTCAGGTAAGAGCCCCTTTTATTCCAGTCTCTGATCTAAGACACCCATTTGTTTCGTAATTACTTACGGGTGCGGTGCCGGGTGCCAGGTACCTCTTTTCCACGTCCTTCTCCCTTGAGGGCCTTTGTTAACAAGGGGAGTAGTTCTGATCTTCACCCCCTCTGAGGACTTGTCTTGGGCGGTGGATTTGCTCCTTCATGGATTCAGTGAAGACTGGCAGAGCACTCGCAGGTGCCTCAGGATGGAGGTGAGCAGGGCAGAGGGGATTCCTGCTCCTGCCGAATCTGCGTTCCACCCAGGGAAGCGAGCCCTTGACTTGAGTTCCTGCTCAGCGACCTGTGGGAGTGCCGCTTCCTAGAATGGGCTGGCTCTTTCCTTCCTGGAGGGGAACGTTGCTTACCTGGTGCTGGCCAGCTGCTTCTGTTGTCCTCAGACTTTGGCCTTAGGTAGGAGCAAGACGTAGGCTGTCGCGCCGGTCTGTCTGGGTCTCACTCGTGGGAAGCGATTCAGAGCCGTCGGCAACAGCGTAAGGGGTCCCTTTGAAACTGAAATGCTCTGATTATTTTTTTTTCCTTCCCCATTCCCTGGTCTCCAGCCCAGCTTGCTCATGCTGAGGATGGAACCCGAGGAGACACTGCCCCAGAGCCCAGGCTGCACCAGCACCTGGGTCACATGCCCGTCGGGCACAGCAGGCTGGGTCTGCTCACGTGGATTCCTGGCTCTTGCTCCATAATCTGTGGAGGCAGGTTAGGTGCCCTCCCACTTTTCACCCAACTGCAGTGAAATTCATCATTTCTTTTTGTATTGATTTCTCATTTCTGATGAGGGCAGGAGACTGAATCCAGCCCACCAGGACCGCAGCGGGGCCTCGGGCCTGCAGTGCTGCTAACAGTAGTTGTGTTCTTGGCAGACGCTGCTGTCAGAGCTCCCGAAGGGGCTCTGAACTCCCCTGAGCCTGCCTCCCACAGTGCCTGCAGGCTTGGCTCTCGGCCTGTGCCTAGGAAGGTGTCAGAGGGGACAGTGGACTCCTGGGAGCTCCCATCTCGACTCCACCACTCAGGGCTTTGAGCAAGTTGTTTCATCCTCTGAAGTCTGTGAGCTCGACGGTGGCCAGGGCGGACTGGAGTCCATCTCAGGAGCTGACTGAAGGACTCCACGAGGCCAGCGAGCTAACGGTGGAAGCACTTGGCCATCTGAGCTGACAGCAGAGCGGTCAGGCAGCAGAGAGAGGCTGTGTCATGTGGACGCCGGCAAGCGGTGTTTGGGAACTCGTCCACTTGTGACTCTCTCCTCTTCCGATCTTGTCATTACCCACTCTTGTGCAGGGCTCACCTCCTCTAGAGTAACAGGTTCCCCCGGTGGGTCCTCTGACCCAGCTTCCTTTGTGGATATCAATGAATAACTCTCTTTCTTGGGCTTTTACTGTGCCCTGGCTGGTGCTGGACTGGGTCCAGATCCTAGCTGGGGTCCTGTCTTCTAGCAATCCTGTGTTATGCCTCGAATACAGTGATATTATGCAGCTGCTTCAAGTATGAGGTAGGCCTGAATATGCCATTATGGACGGATAGACGTATGGGCTCAGATGAAATCTTAATGTAGATGTAGGTAAGTGAGGGAAAGAGGGAAGAGAGAAAAAAGTGCATGTACTATAATACTGGTGTATGAAGACTCGTGCACATAGATGCACTGATACATTCTGAAGAGACATACAAAGAACTACTAACAGTTATTGGGGAAAGTAGATTCCATGAAATGAGGACCCATTTTTGATATGTCGTATTTCATTCCCTGATTTCTTGGCCCTGTGTATTTGTCACTTTTTCCAATAAAATGAATACTAAAATGAAGAAATGAATTTTCATCCTCACCTCTCAAATCTCTGTAGTTATCTTAGTCTTCTTTCATCTCTTCTCCACTTGACTAGACTAACATGACCCAGAACACTGAGGAAGCCCAGTGTTTCATTTGGCTTTTGTCTTTGTAACAGTAAGCTTTTGCTGCATAACAAACAGTGCCAACATTTTCTGACTTCAAGATCATTTATCAACTCACATTTTTCTGGTCTGCGGTGTGGGCTTGGGTGTGCAATTCCTTTGCTGGTTACCCTGCATTTACTCATGCCTTTGGAGCTGGATTATTTCAAATGGCTTTACTGAGGTGGCTATGACTTGCTGGGTTCCTTGGCTTTTCTCTGTGTGGCATCTTGGGCAGGTTGGTTCAGGCTGGGTCAGCAGGCGGGCTCCACTCTCAGCGATCCAGGTGCAGTGACGGGATGATCCTGAACACACAAGCCCTGTGTCGACGTCATTGGCCTTACGTTTGCTGATGTCTCTTTGGCCGTAGTCGGCCACCCAGCCAATCCCAGAGGCAAAGGCAGAGTGACAGGTATAAAGGAAGATGCTGCAGACTCCCCTTGGAAAGGCACGTGCAGACAGGGATGCAAGGAACCCACAGCCGTTGCTTGTGACCTGCCCAGGCCCTCTTTGAGCTGACCATGCAGTGAAGGTGGTGAAAGCTGCAAGCGGCCTTCCCTTAGCTGTGTGTAGGCTCTGCCTCCTCTCTGCTTATCCCTAAGCATCCTCCTCGACTCGCAGTGTCTGACCCCTGGCAAAATGATTTTGCTCTTTTTTCACCCTTCAGTGGAATGGAAGGAGGAGAGAGCCCAGAGGTAAGGTGGTTATATGCCTCTAGTGACATGGTGCATCCCCAAGATAAGGCCCCGCACATCTCCAGGGAGCCCCGGGAGCCTCCGCTGGAACCGGCACCCGCGGTGCTCTGACAAGTGTGTCCGATTCTGAGCCTCCTCGCAGCCCCCCTGTTGGGGACCTGTTTGCTTTGGATCAAGGGCACCGGTGCATCCAGCCTCAGCTTTACATTCCCCTGCCCTTAAACATCAGCCAGTTTATTTCAGAGATCATTTGGAATCTAATGCGTTTGCTTTTCTGATTCTGCAGGTACCGGCTCATGCTTCCCTTGGCATGTGGACGCAGGTGACGGGGGCAGGGAGGGAGGGACAGGCTCCGTGGTTCCTTTTTAATGAGAAACCAAATGGCACTCAATTAAAAGTACAAAAGGCTTGGAGGGCAGGCAGATAAAAACCACTTTTCAACTATTCTGGGTCTCACTTGACACCTCAGCTGGGTGGATGGACAGACGCACGTGGGCAGGCGGAGCACGGGCTCTCCTGTGGCCCTGTCGGTTTCCTGGAAACCCCATGGACACGCATTTAGCTGCATGCTTGCGAAGTTCATTCTACAAAAGCAGAATCAAGTGTGTCAAATTGGCACTTCTATTTAAAAACAAAGTCTGTGCAGGTTGTTTTTTCTCTTCCCCAGACCTGGGAGCTGTGCCCTAGTTTTGAGGTTTCTTGCTCAGTGGATGGATTCAAAGTTTTCCTTGAAGTCATCGATTGTCAATCACTTTTATAGAGTCGTCACTTTCAGTATGTCATAATCAGGAGCAGAAATGCAGAGCTTGTAGGCGCTCATTCTCACTCCGACGTTCATAACTCGGTCAAGGTTTATTTATAAAAGGAGCCTAAAAACACATATATAGATGATTAGTACAAATGGCTTTGGGGAAGGAACCTTTATTCAACAAATAGAAAAAAAATAGGATTTGGAATCAAAATGCCCTTCTTGCAATAGGAGGAACGTGAACTTCAAAAATCCCAGATAGAGGAGGACAGAAGAACATATCAGGTATTCCCTAATGTGGTGCTTAGACGCATGCTTCTCCTCCATGTTCCAAGCCAAGCAGAGACTGGAGGATGGGAGTGCATTTGGAGGGGAGGGGAGATGGGGCCAAATCAGCAAGGTGCTCCTTCCATCTCAGTGGACAGAGAAAACAGATTTGCTTGGCAAGGACGGTACTGTATGTTAGAGCCTGAAAGCCCCGCAAGAGTTTCATGCAGGGGAAGTCACATTGCTTCTGGGAGGAGATGGCCCTCGTAACACTCTCCTTCATTTATTTCACGTGCACTGAGGTCCTACTAAGGATTGGCGCCATTGTGTTGGCGCCATTGTTGGTTGATGAGCAAGAATGACAGAGCACCTATCAATGGGATCACACAGCTCAGTGCTGGGGAGGAGGCGAGATGAAATGAAACTGAAGCTCAGTCCCAGCAGCCAACCTGGACAGCTGTCCGTCCCTCAGTGTTCATGCAGCTGGACCCGGGACCTTGTGGACACTGGAATCTGTGGGTCCTCTTATCGACAGTGTCCTGTGTGCCTATCATCTAACGGCGTCCTCCCAGCTCTAAACCGTCTCAGGATTAAGTCTGACTCACAGGATGGGAATGCTCCGTAAGGGGTTGTTAAACGGCACTGTGCGGGGAGAACGACAAGGAGAAAGTCATCTGGCCCTGTCCAGTGCACGCAGCATTTCCCCAAAGTGTAGTCAGTGGTTGGTTGGATCCGTGGATGCAGAACTTGAAGATCCAGCTGTGACCACTACCTAGATGACCTAGTGTGCCCAGGACAGGAGAGCAGCAGTAACAGGCTCCTGGCACCAGGAAGAAGAGCCTGCCTCATCTGGAACAGGTCAGGGGGGCCCTGCTGAGAGGACCAGGATGAGCAGAGGCACAGCGTGTTCCTGAGGGCGGAGTGGGGGTGGCAGGCAGGGCGGAGCAGCCCCTGCAGGTGCCCGGGGCAGGGAGGGGAGGCAGCTCCTCTGGGAGGAAGGGGCGCCAGCGGGGGCTGGATGGCGGGAGCAGGGGTGGGAGAGCAGCCCCAGAGGGTCTGGGAGGAAGAGCCGGGTCTTCAGATCTTGGGGACAGAGACTCGTGACCTCTGTGGACCTCGGCATAGTCTCGCCTCCCCTTTTGCATTTGTCAGTCTAAATGACAGTAAATGACAACGAGGACCAAGAGAATGACAACAGGTGATCTTTATTGCGGGTGACTAGATGCCCGCTCGCTCAGGGTCTCACCCGTGTCGTGCCCGAGTTCTTCCTCTCCTTCAGTCACCTGTCCATCTGGAACCCGCCACTCGGGCCCGACCCTCCAGGGACACCGCGGGTCTCCACTTCCCAGTGTGCCCACCGCCACACCCTAGTCCAAGTTGGGATTCCCTCCTGCTGCTGGCCCAGCGACATCCTCCCTGGACCCCCCAGGCTCCACCTTGGCCTGTCACCCCCCGTAGCCCAGAGACGTGCCATCTTGGCAGCACCATTCACAAGCGCACAGGGATGGAAGCCGCTCAGACCCGACAGACGAGCAAAGTGCGGCCTCTCCATGCAGCAGAGGATCACCCAGCCTTAAACAAGAAGGAAATTGTGACGTCTTCTACCATGTGGATGACCCTTGGGGACCAGACTCGGAAATGGAAGTGGCAAAAAGACAAATACTGTACGAATCGATGAATAGACTGTATCTCGAGTCACTAGAATAGTGGTGACCTGTGGCTTAGGGGAGGGTCAGTGGGCACCTGTGTTTTCATGGGCACAGAGTTTTAGGTTTGCAAGGTGAGAGAGTCCTGGAGATGGTCTGCACAAGGATGCAAAATTACTCAGCAATACCAAAGTACGCTTCAAAATGGTGAGTCCAGTCTACACATGAGATAATGCAGTAATTAATAAAAATAGGAATAATAGGAGGGAGGTAGTAGAGCAGGTGGATGGGGGAGGTAGGAGGGGAGGGTCAGGGAAGGTGCTGGGAAGGAAGACTGAGCAAATTATGTGCAGGTACAAATATGGCATAATGAATCCCACTATTATGTATAATTATACCACACCAATAAACACTTTTAAAAATACAAAAATTGTTAAGATAGCGAATTGTATGTTATGTGTTTTATCACAAAAATATTTTCAAAAAATGAAAGCGAATCAATTCAGTTAATTTCCTACTTAAAACCATCCAACCATAACGGTGTCCCATTAGGCTTAGAGAAGAGATGACTTGTCCTTCAGGTCTCATAACATCTGGTCTTTGCCAGCCCCAAGACCTCATTTCCTGGTGCCTGCCTTCTTCTGCCCTCTTCCTTGGGCCTTCTCTTTCTTTCTCATGTTAAGTCTGCCAAGGTCATAGTCCTTGGTACTTGCAGAACCTTTGTTCCAGAATACTCTACCCCCAGATTTCTAGTAAGAATTATTTGCAGGATTTCAGATTAAATTCAGAGAACCCATGTGTGATTTATAATAAGAAATGTAATATTGAAGATGCCCATTATTATCATTATTAACAATATTTTTCTGTTTGCTTTGGGTCTGAGGCCTGGTTCCTCAGCACCAAATGAAGTTTCCACTTCATACGACTTTTTTAATGGGACACTTCAGATCACCCTGCAGTGCTGGGGTTGGGGCTCAGAGGTAGAGCGTTTGCCTAGCATGTGTGAGGCACTGGGTTTGATCCTCAGCACCACATAAGAATAAATAAAAGCTACTGTGTGCACCTGCAACTAAAAAATAAACGTTTAAAAAGAAATCACCCTGCAAAGAGGAACCATCTATTTTTTTTTTTTTTTTAAGGAGCTTTAAAAATCGACTGCTGATCTTGGTACTGACTTAATTTAAAAGATTCCCCTACATTTTAAATTTCCCACAAGCTTTATCTTACAATCAAATGACATTATTCTGTGAAGGCTTCGGGGGCCTGGCGGGGAGATTTAAAACTCGGGAAACCCAGCTTTGAGGAAATACAAGCTGAACTGTGCCTCTGATCATGAAGAAGGAGCTTGGTGAAAGCCAGGTACGTACTCAAAGTGACATTGGCCAGCCTCAGATACTCGGCTACGGATGACTGAGGACGTCAGGGTTCGCTCCTGTGACGGAGGGACACGCGGTCCTGGCTGTAGCACTCCTGTGGGTGCTGAGCTACTGAAAGCTCCTGACCCTAACTTCCTGTCTCCTGAGCTCTGTGACAAGAGTCCTTAGAGAGCATGGAAACATGTATGCTCTTTCTCATTATAAGGACTTTTTATTGGTCTCTTTGTCCCTGCTGGCTGGCACTGAACAACCACAGCAGAACCATTACTACGTTTGGCCAGCGTCTCTGAAGTCCTCTTTTTGGTAACCTGAAGTCAGAATACTTTGGAGATTTGAACTGCACTTGTTCATGGACGGTCACATGCAGTGCCCCAGGAGCCAACTCCCTGCTGCCCCCATAGGTCAGCTTCTTGACAGCACAGAGTCCCTGAGCCGGTAAAGCTCCCTTGGAAGAAACCAGAGCTTCCAGTCCCAGAGAAGACCAGGGGAGGGCCAGAAGGCCCAGAGGGCAGTGCATGGCTGTCATTCATTGGTTCCCAGTTCCGTAAGAAATTGGGGTCTCCCGCATTCCAGGGGTGGACACGCTGGAATGAAGGAAGCTGGCCTCTTCGTCCGGAGACCCCGCCCCAATTGAATCTTATTGGTCTCATTCCTTCCTGCAAACAAGTTGGATACTCTACTGGGCAAAAAAGTCCAAAGGTTGGAGAAATTCCAAATCTGGGCACACAGAAATCTCTGCCTCACTGTCCCAGACTATTAAGAAAAAATGACAATAATTCATGGCCAGCACCCGGCAGCGTTTCGGAAGATCTCTGCTGTTTGTGGAATGGCGCTGCACCCTTGAAAATCTGTGTGTGCGGGAGAAGAAAGGAAAACCACCCCCCAAGGCACGTTTTCCTCCGTGCTCACGGTGGCCGGCTGACGGTAGTTTCAGGCATACAAGGCGGGAAGTGGACCTGAGCTCTGGCCCAGGCCTCTCTCCTCTCCCACTGTGACACCAAGTGCTGTGACCGGCTGTGAGTGAGATTGAGGGGTGGGTGTTTGAAAGTACCATTTAGGTTAAGGGCTGAGAGCCTTGAAGCACGGTGGGTCAGAATGGCTCTTCTGTCTGAGAGCAGATGGTGGAGAGGCCCAGCCTCCTCCTGATGATGTTAGAAATGATGTGGAACAGCCCGTGGATCCGCAGAGAGAGACCCAGGAAGGAGGGCAGAGCATGTCACCCACATGGCAGGGCCCCAGAGGGATCACGGGGAGCAGAGAGAAGTAGGCCCACATCCCTGGCCCAGTTTGGCCTCACATTGGCTTAGTTCTCAGAACTCACCTGGTGCTTTTCTTACTGTCTGTCATGTGACTCAGATGTATCCATCTTGGAAGACGGAGGACCCCGTTTTGGAAAGATGAACCCTGGGGATTTCCCTGCTGTCTTTCTGGGTTCATTTTAGAATGTGCGCTTCTGGAATCAAAATTGATTTTCATGTCTGCAGAGGGAAGGAGCCCATGGAAACTACCGACTGGCATTGCTAAGAATAATCATTGTCGAGTGGAGTCCACAGTGAATAGTTCTCTGAGATAATTGCCCAGGTTAGGATGAGCGCCATAGAGGGGACTTTAATATTGACAAAGTCCCTGGTGAAGAAAGAAGTGGTCAGCTTCGCGGAAGGTGCCGCTCCTGGTGATTCGCAGATGGAAGGCCGCGGTGAGAAGCGCGGTAGCACTGTGTGTCACTTGCAGGATTTTGGGCAAGCCCCCGTCCACAAGAGAGGACGCACATTCCACCAGTGGATTTCTTCTTCACACAAGTATGGAGACTTGAAATCAGAGCTTTGTTCTTAAAATATTCTATAGGGACCCAGAGAGTCTACCAGAGAGTTTTGGGGAGAAGTCTGTTTTGTGAAATGTGTAAGGTGATGTCCCCTGTTTCATAAGTCTTCCCAAGACTTTCCTCCACTAGGGTAAGAAAACAGGCCTGCTCACGGATCCGTGAATCATACATCATCGTCTTTTAAAGAAACTCACCAGCAGGTGCCTGAACCTTGGGCAGGGCAGGAAGATCTTGCCTTTAGGTCTTGGGCATGGTTTTCTTCAGGGATGGGTCACTGAGTTGAGAGTGAGCCCTGGGAATTCCAGCGTCACCTGTAGAAGCCCGTCGGGGGACTCTTGGACCCAGACTTGACATTGCTGTGGGTCACACACAGGCTCTGTAGCCGACGAGCACTCACAAGTGACCTTTGAAGTCAGATTTGCCAGTTTCTCAAGTTCTCCTAAGGAAAGGGGGGTATTTGTGAGGCCTTTCATCTCTTGTCCAGTACCAGGAACTGCAGGGTCCCTCCTCTGTGGTCTGCTCATCTGACCCTCCTTGGAGGAATCTGGCTGTGGAGACGTTGGCTTCTGAGCGGCCTTGTGTCTCCTCGGTACTTTTGCCATTGACACATCAGCTTCTGGATTTGGTTTTGGTGTAGAGGGGAGGAGCAGAGAGATGCATTAGGAGTTCCTGGTCCTCCTCCGTTCTGAGAAGATGGCGTGGCACTCCCGTCAGTCTAGCACTGGAGTCTGAGCCACTGCTGTCGGCCGGGCCTCACATCCTGGCCCCACCCTCCCATCCTAAGCCGTGACGTCTTTCTAGGGCTTTCTAAGCCCTAGTCACCTCACCCGCAAAATAATGAGAGCATAGCGCCTTGGGTTTTAGGTGACATTAACCGAGTTAGTGCAAATTGGGCTCTTAGAGTGGTTGCCATGTAGCAAATGGCCGGCCAGCAAGGCACGTCCAGGACTGGGCTGCTGGCAGCGGGCTCGGGCTTCTCCAGGTGGGGGGCGGGCGGCTTTTCGCTCAGCTGCCTCCCTCCTGGCCTTTTTCTGCACATCCCATTTTTGGGCAGGAGAGCATATTTGTCTCTGGGTAAATCTGGAGGCGGTGACGCCACCATCTTTGTTTCCATGGCCACAGGAGAGCCCATCAGTGGGAGCAAGAGAATGGGACTGGGACGGTCTCCTCGCCTCCCACTGGGTCCCACTGTCCACGACCACCACACGAGGAGTCAGGATCGGAGAGGCCCCAGGTGGAGGACGGGCCGGCAGGGCTGGGGCTGGGGCTCAGTGGTAGAGCACTGGCCTCACCTCCGTGGGGCCCTGGGTTCATCCTCAGCACCACATAAAATAGATAGAAAAGAGATTGTGTCCGTCTACAACTCAAAAATTATTTAGAAACATAAAGGTGGAGCAGGCCAAGTGCACACCCCCCGTGTGCTTTGCAGATGGCTTGTTTACGTTGAACGGGGAGTGGGCTCCGCACGGCGGAGCGCCTGCTGCTGCACAAGCCCACCGTCCTCGATCTGGAAGGAGCCACTTAGAACCACGTCCCCCTCCCCTGAGGATGCTGGCTGTCTGCAGAGGTGTTCAGGATGCCACCTCCACCCACGCGCACTCTCACGCTACTATGTCCATCCGACGGGGCCTGGGAGAGTCTCTGGGGTGTGGTGTGAGGCTGAGCTGCTTCTGTGTGGGGAGGGCGGCCGGTGGCTTTCCTTCCCCTGCTGGTTTCCTCCCACACTCCCTCGCTGCCAGGTTCCTCCCCTGCAGAAATCTCGCCTCACTCCACTAAATAGTGTCTCACCTACAGGCAGTCATCTAGTGGGTCAGTGACTCCCATCCCGGCAAAGTTTGTGAGTGCACTGCAGTGCTGTGAGGTGTGGCGTGCGTGTGTGCAGCGTCCTGTCCCTCCCTCACCTGGCCTCCCTTCCCACAGTCCATCCCTGAGGCAGCAGCAGGAACTGGCTCTGCTGAGGTGTGGCTCCCGGAGCCTCCCCTGGTCCCTACTCTGGGGGAGGAGGAGGAACCGTAATCCTAATGTCGTAACGAGTTTGGTGGAGGCTTCAGTTGATTGGAAAAGGGGAGAGAGAGCTGGGGACAGAGGGATTGGAAGGAAGGGGCCGAGCGTGAAGGGCCTGCACTTCAGTGGCTCCGTGTGTGCCAGGCGCCCTGTCCAAGTGCCACACGGTTTGCCCTCCGGGACCCCCACCTTGTCTGCAGGACACCTGTCACCGCGTGTCCCCAGTTTACAGACAAGGCTGCCATGCCAAGGGCGCTTTCTCTGGGCCCATCCCAGTTCGCCCAGCGGCTGACTGCTCGCGGGCACAGTGCTTGGGACCCCTCCCTTCAGCCCTCCGCAGCCTCCAGCTGAGCACAACAGCAAGCCAGCAAGGGCCTGACGTTCAGGGGCCCCACCCCGGTTCCAGCCACCTTCCCCTGGTCTGAGGCTCCTCAGATCCCCAGCTGTGTACCCGCCCAGTCTCACCCAAATGGCCAACTCCACCGCTGCCCGCTGGCCTGGAGGCCTGAGTCCAGATGGCCTCCGTGGTCAGCCTGCCTTCATCCCACTGCCCCAAACCCTCCCCTGCTTCTCCCACTCCACCCCTCCACTCTGCAGCGTTCATCTATACATTGGCGCCTACTGTATATCTCACCTGGATCCCCTGCCACATACACCAAAGGCCCACAAAGCCTACTCTACCCTTTCATACCCAGCTCGTGTGACAGCCTGGTGAAGTGTGCCCTGGTTTGTCGTCCACAACTGCTAACCCTTGTAACTACTGTAGAAACTCTTGATCCCTGCATTTGAATTTCAAATTTCCACTCTGCCTCCTGCTCGCTGTGTGACTTTGGATAGCCTACCGTAGCCCATCCTCGTCTGCAGCCGAGACATAAGCCTCATCAGATCTCCAGTGGTGAAGAGAAAACTTGATGATAGAGCACTTAGGGCTCGTGGCTCTGCTGTTCTTGATTATTTCCATTTCTGTGTTTAAATTGTCTTTGGTTTCAGAGAAAAGGCACCGCCGTGATCAAGGTTGTTTCTATTTGTAACCTTAGTGCTGTGCACATGCATTGGGACTGGTTCATTAATAAGACTCAACTTTCTCATGGAATTGAAAGAGTATTTTCATAAAGGGAAGTTCTGGAAGACAGTGTGGCGTCAGGATTTTGGTGACTTCTACCAGTCTTCTGTAGCACACTGTCTGGGAAGACAGTGAAAAAACTTGTTTTCTCCATTCTCTCTCTGGGTTTAGATAACTTGGATAAATATGCATTTGTGATCCTTGTTCCCACCAATAGGGAACTTTGCAGCAGCAAATCCTGCCCAGGTACAGAGGGCAGGTAAACCATGGGTCACGATGGGATCTTACGTTTGATAAAGAGCCCCGATCTCGGTACCTTGGACTTTTGCAGGGAAAACTGCCTCCCCCCACCCCCACAGAACACACACTGGGAGAAGTATCATTCACAAAATTGTGGGCAAAACCACCTACTCTCATAGACCCCCACATTATGAATTTCCCTTGTAACCAGTTTCTCCAAATAGAGACGTAGATACTTGTGGCAGAAGCGTGTCCAAGCCTGGGTCCCAGGAGACCTGCTCTCTGTGGACCCCTGGTTACCAGGAGACTTCACAGCGGGGGCTGGTTCCTAATTTAAGTCCTTGGCTGGTTTCTGACAAGCCACTTTGTGGAAGGGCATGATGATGTATGGCCTTCCCCAGCCCCACGCCTTGCATTTGGACATCACCCACGCTCCTGCATATTCAGTTTGCTCTCATCCAGAAATAACCGTCTCCCTTCACCTTTAGCATTCAAGGTTGCATCCCGATCCCAGGACATCTGTGTTTAGGGCAACACTGGAGGGTCGTCAATTAATCTCAGGCATGACAGTTAATTACTCCCTCCAGCCTCCCTTCTCCTTCCCGGCTGGAGGCTGGAGGGAGAGGTGGCGAGGACTGGCTTCTGGCACCAACCCCGCCCATCTCCCGACTGGCTGCTGCTTGGCAGCACGCGGCTCTGCCTCTGCGCTGCTCTAGGAGGAGGGATGTGAGGGGAGTTTAGAAACATTCTGCAGTTCCAGATGGCGCTCTGCCTGGCATCTCGTACCTGCGACCCTTACCCGCCACGGCTGCGGGATGCTCTGTTGCAAGAACGCGGCGGCCGCTTGCTTTCTTCTTACCATTCGTAACTTGAGAGCCTGTCTGCGCCCCGAGTTGTTTCCACAGTGAGCTTTATTTTAAAGCAACCCTCTCTCATCTTCTGCCACATTCCTTCAGATGCAGGATTTTTCCAAGTAGGAAAATTTTGACTTTTCTCCACTGGTTGTTACTTCATTTTCTACTTCTTCAAAGGTTTATGACCATGTGTTTTTTTTTTTTTTTTTTTTTTTGAGAAAGGCATTTCTTACAGCCCTGATTCTGGTGCTGATGGTGCTGATATTGGCCATTGTGCATTTAAGAGAAACGAGAGCTCTTGGGGTGATGCCTCACTAATTTGCATATGTTCATATTTGTGTCTCTTGAACCAGTTGAAGCTGTGGCTTTTCTTACCATCTCTCTTCTCCCCTGAATGTTGCTGCTTGTGAGATGCATGAAAACCTGAGTTGGTTTGTAAGGGTCTGAGTGCACAAGGCTGGCAGTCTGCTCCATGGTTGGTACTTGACCAGGGTTTGTGGGTTCAGTTGAGGGTGTTGTCTGGTTCACACCCAGGCACCATTTAAGATGGCTAAGTAAGGCTTTAGTGTGAATTAGAGAGGAAAAAGTCATTGCGGGCTAATTGTGGGACAGAAAGGAAAAACAGACATAGCCACTGTTCAGTGTCTGGGCCTACATGGTATTAACCTAGACACGGTGGAAGAGAATGTGAGCCGGTCACGGGCCAGCTGATGACTGTCATTTAAATTACTGTTTCCTTCTTACAGATGGCCACACTCAGGGTAAGTTGATACAGTCTTCTCTGGGTAAAGAGACCTGATCCCAATTCCAAATCATACTCTGTTGACTACTTTGCTCCAAAACAGGAATACTTCCTCATCAGGGCAAGGAACTCGGCCACTTTGGTTGTCTGCAGCTCTCGGCTTCCTGGGCTGGCCCTGGTGTTTGCCATGAGGGCTGTGAAGAGCTGCCGCTCTTAATGTCATCCCGTCTGTTTCTCCCAGGAGTCACAAAGATTTGCTCCATGGCACTCTAAAAAAGCTAGTGGAATTGGGAGTGACATTAGGTCAGAGTTTGGCGGGACATGTTTTCTTTTAAAATTTTTTTAGTTGTAGGTGGACACAGTACATTTATTTTCTTTATTTTATGTGGTGCTGAGGACCAGACCCAGGGCCCCTTACGTGCCAGGTGTGCTGTACCGCCGAGCCACAGCCCCAGCTCCTGGGCAGACAAGTTTTGTCACTGGCTTAGCACCTAAAGGGGCAGGAAAAGGAAGGAGAAAGTAATTTCTCAGTGGGCTCCCAAGGGCGGGGAGAAGGTAAATGCTTTATCCTAAGCACTTTCTTCCTTCTTGATGAGAAGCCGCCATGTACCTTGTGCCTGTGTCAACTCAGCCCAAAGGCTCTGTGGTGGGGGTGGAAGGGGCTGTCTGTGATTCATTCTTAAAGTGGAACTGAGAATTCCTGCCCTGCCTCCCACACCAGCTTGAGTGGACATTATCAAATGGAAACAAATGTGAAAGGGCTTGGTGCACTAGAAAGGGGCGAATGAAGGACGCTCGTGTTCCACGGCTCTGGCACGAGTCAGGTGGCACTGTTGCACCACACCGTCATGGTGCTTCTCACTAACATTGTCCAAGTGGAGCCCAGGCTTCCAAACAATACATCCCTACTCCCTGAAAAGTCCCGAGATCTCCCTCCTGATGAAGATTCTGGAAGAACTGCTAATCCCTCCTCACAGTCCACACCTGCCTCTGGATGAACAAGGCCACTCATGGTCCATCTTCTCGTCTTCTCAGGGCTCTGTTATCTCCACTTTACAAGATGGAGGGTTAGCAAGATTAAAGGACTTACCCACACAGGCTGCTAGCCTAGGCCAGAGCTGTGGATTTGGACTTGTGTACTTTCCACCCTGCTGGGATGGTTGAGCATCTGCCATGGATTAGTAGGCCGGATGCAAATCTCCTAGCTCACCTCCTTCCTGGGAGAAGGAAAGGGAGACCCAAGAACCTATCTGTGTTTCTACCTTTGCTGGAGCTTCACATTTGGGGACCAGGAACCAGGCATGCTCCCACTGCATGGTGCCTTTGGCATCTCCATGGCTGACCATTGTCACTTGGAATACGCAAATGGTCAATATCATCAGACAAGTCTGATGTGGCAGGGGAATTCCCCCAAAGGAAATTAGAATGTTATCATTAATAGAAAATGTAGGTAGACATTGCACAGAGGAAAAAAAAAATAACCCACTCAAATTGTGAATACACGATGTAGGAAAGAGCATGTGGAGGAAAAAAAATAACCCCCAAACCACTAGAGAGATGCAAATTGGCATGAATTTCTTGGAGAGTAATTTGTCAATTTGTATCAAAACCTTTTTACAATGTTTAGATCCTTTAATCAAGCAATTCCACTTCCCAGAATAGACTGGGAGCAGTCAGGCAGGTGGGAAGCACAGCTCTAGGAGATGTTCAAAATAGTGTTCTCTGTAATTGTGAGCAAATGGGGGCAGAAAATATCTCACAATGGGTATCACCTAAGTTACAGCAAACAGGCATGGTGACAGGGAAGCTTAACAACTGTGCTGTGGTCATTCTTTGGTTGAGGAAAAGGTGTATGTGCATCTTCAATGAGTGGAGATGTTAATTTCTAAAGTTCAGGACGTCTCTTTCAGACGTTCCATTCTTAATTGCATTGTCTCCTTGTTTAATTCCAATTAAAATTCCATATTTTTTTTCTTCATTCCTGAAGACCCCAGCAATCATGCATGTTATGGCCATCTTGAGGGCTAGCCTGGAGCCCCTCTAGCTGTTCATATACCTTTTTTGGATAAGCAAAATCCGTTGCAGTTTTCCCAAGCCTCAAACTTAGATATAATACCTTAAAATGATGTATATCTCCTATAAAAACAAATTCTTAAAAGCTAAATTATGAGGAATCCTTGTGTCCAACGGTGGAGGATTTAGGGTTGGGACTAGAAAATGAAATCCCCATCACTGGTCCATTTTAATTCTGTTTGCATCTTGGTGAAGTCGCGCTAACAGAAGGGATGCCATCCTTTTGCCGGGCTCTCGGATATCTAAGCTTAGGAGTTAAAAGTTCAACTCTCTTTTTTCACCAAGGTTATTGACCGGCTTCTACAAAGCCAAATATTTGTTTTCTAATGAAAGTGTTAGGAGATTTGGCAGAGTAGAGATGTCCTTGCATCTAGAAAAACTGGCATCTGTTTTCTTTGAATCAATCTCTAAAGATGATGCCATGCATTTTAATGGTGCTCTGGGGACCTACAATGTGCTTGCCTGAAAAATGAGGGTGAACCGTTGATGTGTCTCCTAAGTAGATAAACCTCTGCCCTCCCCCCATGAAGAGATCATAAAGCAAAATGTCATTAATCCAGAAGGGATGGGAGGGCATGCTGTAAATCCAGAGAAGGCATTGTGAAGAGATCCATGGCTTACCACCTTCCCATCTTGAGTAAATTTTGACCCAGGCTGGCTCTTCATCAGTAGATACGTCATTCCATTCTATTTGCAGGATGTTTTAAACAGAGACTTATGAAGACGTCAACTTCTGTTGATAAAATGAGAGTTTCAGGACCCTCAGCGTGCCTTGGCTTGGCCCAAGAAGACTGATCCTTCATGATGCTGCTGCCATTCACTTGACTGATGGTCGGGTGTGGGCGACTCTTAAAGTTAAAAAGCACCTATTCAGGGAATGTGAGTTGGGTTAGGATTTAATAACAATATCAATAACTGGGTTAATATTGGGGATTAAATACCCCCCACTCTAGTAGCCCAGGCTGCAGTCACACTGTGCCCTGGGCATGGGACCTCACTTGATTTTCTTGAGTGACATACCCCGCAGGGCAGATGTTATTAGTGTTCCTACTGCACATAAAGACATAGTCACAGAGGCATTAAACAAGCCAGCCGAGGTCACACGACGGCCCATTGATAGAAGAGAAATTCAAATCTGGAAATCCAACTTAAATCTATTTTCCAACACTATTATAAACTGTCTTTCAAAAGAACTTGGCTTTTTTTTGTTACATGTTAGCCTTTCTGTACTGGTAGCCTTTCTTTGACAATGTATTTGTCATTGCCTAGGTTAAAACCCTCTCAACATCAGCTCGTGGCCATACATACATGGCTTTCCTTTCCTCTCCAGAAAGGAGCCACCCTACAGTGCCCTGCTGGGCCCTTCCTCCTGCTTCCTGTGTTTTTGTTCTCTTTCCTGTCTCTGTCATCAGCTTTGGGATCCATGGAGACAGCTGAAGCTGAACGTGTAGTTTCTGTGGATTCTGGGTTGTCTCCCTTCTGCCTCCTTGAAACGCTGTTTTGCTTTATTGTCTGTGGTCACACCGACATGCACGTGCTGTGACGTAGAGATGCCTCACCTTGAGAACTGGTCCTGATCGTGGCGCAGCTACATATTTGAGGCAGAGCCTGGAGAGCCTGGTTTCGGCTCTTAGCCAAGACCCCAGTGGATGACTCTGGGCTTCGTCCTCCTCTTGGGAGAGGAGACAGGTGCTGTTCACAGCTCTGCCTCTGGAGGGTGCCATGCACACCCTGTTCCTCCTCACCTGGTGCAGTGGCTGCAGCAGCCCCTGTGGCTCAGGACCCTACCCTCTCCACCTCCTCTCCTTTTGTCTCTCCTTTCCCATGCCACAGCTGAACTGTCATTTCCCTGCCACATCTCATGCTCTACTTACCTTGTGCTTTGGCCCACGTGGCTCCTCTCTCTCAAATTTCCTTCTACTCATCCTTTTCACCCTCCCAGATTGCCAGAATCCTGTCACCTTCCAAGCAGCTGCCCTGATTGACCCTGATGGTGTCTTTCCCATTCTTTCATTCCGACTGGTTCTCATTACACCATCCCTCACTTCTCTCGTATCTTTAGCACCTTTATCCACCCTCCCCGATTGTGCTGTGCAAAATAGTCACTTAATGAACATTTAGAAACGAATCCCATGGAAAATCCCAAGGTTTGCTTTGCATGCCCTTCAGCTGTAAGAGACAACTAGGCTCCTCCTTTCCAAACTTAGGATGCCTCACTCATTAGAAAATTGACAAGCTGCCTAACTGTTTGAACAATCTCCAGCTCATTATAAATATTTGGATAAAACCACCATCCATGCACAATCATTGCGGAGCCAATGGAAAATGACCTTGTCTTCTTCCTCTTTGTTTGCATGTTTCCTTGAGCATCATCTCCAAAGGCACCAGGAGGAAGTGGCGCACAGCTGGGAAGGGAGGCCTCCTTCACATGCGCTATATTTGGAACGGATAGAAACTGGGATCGGTGGAAATAGCCAGCATGATTCTGTGTCAGTTCAACAGGATAGAAATGGTTTCAGGATGACACCTTGGTGGTTAGCCCCTGGAGGGCAGGGCAGGGGCTCCTCCACTGTGACCTCGCTGGTCCTAGGCATCGTGTAGGGTGGGCTTCCTCAACTGCAACTGATGACCTGTGGGTCTGGGTAATGCTTGGTGAAGGGGAGCTGTCCCGTGCGTTAGCTGTGTCCTTGCCTTCAACCCACTAGATGACACTAGTGACCCCACCACTCCTGCCCAGGTCAGGCCAAACAAAAATGTCTCCAGACAGTGCCAAATGGCTCCTGATGGGAGGAATGTCTCCCGGTTGAAACACCCTGGTGATCGGGCTTCAGGAATGCTTGTGGAATGGGCTTGTGGGGTTGCAACGTTACCCACTTCTCACGCAAAGGCAGTCGGTCCATGGGACGGGTGCTTCAGAGAGACGCCGCTCATTTAGCGCCTCCAAAACTTGCTGTATCCCACCTAAAACTTAGCCTCCACTTGGTTACGGACTCCAAAATGTGGTGAAGGTGCGTCTCCACCTGCCACCCCATCTAGGTAACTGTCATTTTCCCAAAATATGCCCTATAGGACAGGGCTGGTTCCATTGTAAACTGTTTCCCAAATAATGGTGTATTCTAAGGATCACACACGTTCCTTCAAGTGTTAAAAATAACTTATCCCCAAGCACACATGGAGTCTACGGTTTTCACTTGAAGGACCTCTATGGTAGGAAGCAGGATTCAGAGGTGTTGAGATAATAATCACTGGTGAATGATTGCTGAATGATGGCAGAAACTCTGCAAGCCGTATGGAAAAGCAAGTTTAGAGTGCTGGAAATCACTGTTGGGTTAGAGCCTTCCACGTGTCTCCTTGAGATTTCTTATTGAGTTCTGAGTGCTCACTCACGGAGTTGCCTCGGCTCATGGGTATGAACTTGAGATGGTTTTCTTTTTCTTTGCTCATGGTTCCCAGCTGTTTCCCCCACCTCTTAATAACATCTTGAGCAGGTTTTCCAACTTTGTTATTGTTGGTTATTAGCAGAGTCTCCATTGGTATTTATGCTTCTGTTTTTTTTTTTAAGCATCTGTCTTAAAATTCATTGAAAGTTTCTTTTCTGCCCTTGCCA